>NC_138552.1:88988262-89333397 GCF_964273705.1 Natrix helvetica
TTGAACTATGATGCTGGAGAAAGCTGATTTGCATTCCTCTGACAGCAAAGAGAACCAACCATTCAATAATATAGGAACTCAACTTAGAGTGTTCATTGGAAAGAAGGATTTTTAAAAAATGATCAAAAGTGATCACACTTTGGATACATCATGTTATCTATGAAAAAGATAATATTTGGCAAGTTGAATGTAAGGAGAAGAGCACAGAATGTAAGGTGGTTGATAGATGGACTATTGTTAGCTACCAGAATGCACCTACCTGAATAAGGTAATGAAACTAGAGACAAGACAGTGTTTATCCATAGAGTCACTAGGAGTCAGCCACAACTTGACGGAACAATGGAGCAAACTTTCTCTCTTTAGTGTCAGTTTTGCTCTTTATGTAAGTGCAACTTTCTTGAGTTACACATCAGCTAAGCTTGTGACCATGAAAGAAGTGCAATTGTAGTAGGCTACGCTTGGAAGGTTTTTATATATTTTCAACCCATTCTTACAAAAATGAAATATAATGAAATCCAGTAATATACATCTACATCTGTGAGCCTGAAGTTACTAAGTTTTCTCCTTTGATTGGTGTCTGCTCTTTTCTTCATCCTTGTCAACCACCAAAATGCCAAGGTGTCACAATGTCAGTTTGACTCATTTCCAGGCAAACTTGCACAAAGCTATTCTAGCTTTTGCATCCCATCAGTGGGTATTCGGGCTTAACAAATGTAAAAGAGAAAGTCCTGGAATAGAAGTAAATCTCTACAATAGGAAACCTCCTTTTCCTCTTGCCATGTGATGATGCCATAGAAAGACCTTTAACTGTAGCCTTTGGTTTGCTAGTTTAGCCTTCCCTAAGGATTCTGGGAACTGAAATCTCAACAAATCCAAGGCAATGGTAATAAATTGCCCATAGCATATGCCCAGGGTTAATGTCTAATCAGAACAGAAATGCAGTGATCTTAAACCCCATAAATTCACAGAGGAAGGACAATGAAGTAGACCAAGGCAGGAGAAAGTCCTTTACCATTTACAGATTCAACAGGATTTACTAACAGCCAAAATATCTCTGTAAAGAATCTTAAGAAATACTTATTCATAGAATGGGAAATATGTCAGAGACTCTTCTCTGATCTACGTCAATAAACAGAAGCTCACCTATTACTTACTTAGCCCAGTGTGATGAGCAAAGTAACTGAGAGATACTGTATGGTATATGGCAGCGATGGCGAACCTTTTTGGCACCAAGTGCCAAAAAGGTCGTGCAGAAACATTGGTGCATGCACATTCACTTGTCCGGGCCACACTATGGAAAAGCCAGGTTCTAGTGTGCATGCACGCTGCCGGCACACATGTGCAGGTTTTCAGCAAGAGATTGCATTTCAGAAAAGCTGAACTTCTGGATTCTGGTGCACATGCGCACCTGACAATCAGCTGGCCAGCAGGCATGTGCACCAGAAACCCAGAAAACAAACAGGCAAGGCCATGCATGCCGAGTGACCTGGCTTCGTGTGCCACTTTGGGCATGTGTGCCATAGGATCGCCATCACGTGTATATGGAGAAAAACAAGCTCATGTCCATCCCCAACCAAGAATGCTCATTTATGACTCTGGGACAAATAAAATGTCTCAACAATTCCTTGGAAAATTTGGAGTTTTGAATCAAAATCTATAATAGGTTGTAATTCTACAATCAGGTCACTTTTTTGTAATACATTTTTTTCCACTATGAAAATATTCCTTATATACATGTCTGCACAATTTTTCTTCCATTTTGCAAAAGCAATTCTATTGTATGCAAGTTTTACAATACATGCTAAGGCTAAGATAATTTATCTAGGGAAGATTGATAATTCACAGTGGAGTAAACTCATTGTTATGTCACAGCAGTGTCGATTTTTACAGACTAAGCATTTCAGTGTAATAGAAACGGGATAGATCTCTTTCCAGTCCCTAAACCTTGTAGGCTTGCTTTGAATAGTTCAAATTCATTTCTAACTAGATTACCTCCACCAGTTTTTATGTATAATGTCCACTATCAGTGACCATTATACATGGCACCTAGATGTGATTAATATTTTGGTTTATAACTAAGGTCCGTGAAGTGAGCTATAATTGGTAATTCATTTTAACATTACACAAACGGCAAACTTAGTAGCTTCACAATGCATGATATTACTTACTCCCGTTCATCAACTGCAAAAGAGAAGAGATTTTAGTTTTTAATGTAATTATCATTGAAAGAAATCTTTAGAATAGCAAAGGCTTCCACTTCCTCTGGGGTTAAATTAGGTCAATAATAAGTACAATATTCTGCATTAAATTAATTCATATTATACCTTCTGAAAATTAATTATCACTTGAATCAATTTAATGTATAGTAATTATGCATTCTTCTTTTTGTTTCCTGCAATTCTACCTTTTGTTTAAAAAGGGAGAGGGATAAAATTAATTATGACCAATAGTTTTAATTCAAAGGGGAATAATTATAAGGCAATGCTGGGTGTAGATGATGGTCCCATTTTCTAGTTAACTGAAGCATTTAAAGATTTGCTATCCAATTCTTGGAGCCTAATTAAGCCTTCCTAGTAAAATGCCCATGAAAGCCACATTTTTTCCATCCAATGATCAAGAGCCTGATGGCGTTTAAGAGTCCAAACTTGCAATCAACATTAATTAGTGGAAACATTTCAGGATGTTAAAGGGAGGTATGATGATTATGACAATTACCATCCACATGTCATCAGGATTCGATCTGATATCTTGATTACCCCAATGCTTATTATACTGAGTCTGCATTATGGAGTTTTATGGAGTATGTTAATATTCAATCATACAAGAGTGATGAAATACCAAGGTTGAGTAATCTGGTACTGTTTGCTCCTTAGAAGAGATATAGATAAGATTCTGCTTTCCATTTTTTTTGCCCAATTGTCTCACAATGCTATTATTCTCTGCACAGTTCTTTATGCAATGTGTTTCTAAAATACTGGGCCTAGGGATAGCTGAGTACACATCACTCACGCGTAAGATGTACTATATTACAATGGCCCAATAAACATCATTCAACCTTACTGATTTCACAGGCCACTTATGTAGATAATATTTAGAAATATAGGTCTCTCCATTCATTATAGGTTAAAAAAAACCTTGCACTTTTGCCTTTTTTTTGTCTTTTGAGGAAAGAAAGGGAGGGGAAGCATGAGCCATTTTGGCACAGTGGCTAGAATGCAGTATTGCAAGCTAATTCTGCCGACTGCCAGGAGTTCAGTTCTGACTGGCTCAAGGTTGACTCAGCCTTCCATTCTTTCGAGATCAGTAAAATGAGAACTCAGATGGTTGGGGGCAATATGGTGACTCTGTAAACTGCTTAGTGTAAAGAACTATGAAGCAGTATATAAGTCTAAGTGCTATTGCTATAAAAAAAACTCTGAAGATGGCCGGTTCTTTTCATTTTGGAAGAGGGAGGGGGGAAATGAACCAGCTTTATTCTTTATAGCCCAATTCATAATGTTGACTGCTTGTTTCAAGCTTCATCACAGTGCTTTTCTACTCTATGTAACAGCACCTAGCTTGTTTCCATTATGAGTTAGACAGCATCACCACCAGATGGATTCGTAACTGGCTAACCAACTGCACTCAATGTGTAGTCCTCAATGGAACTGCATCTACATGGAGGGAAGTATGCAGTGGAGTAGCCCAAGGCTCTGTTTTAGGCCCAGTACTATTCAACATCTTCATCAATGATTTGGATGAGGGAATAAATGGGGAACTCATCAAATTTGCAGATGACACCAAATTGGCAGGAATAGCCAACACTCCAGAAGATAGGCTTAAGATACAGAAGTATCTTGACAAACTTGAACATTGGGCACTATCTAATAAAATGAAATTCAATGGTAAAAAAAGTAAGGTTTTACATTTAGGCAAGAAAAACGAAATGCACAGGTACAGTATAGGTGGTACCTTGCTCAATAGTAGTAACTGTGAGAGGGATCTTGGAGTCCTAGTGGACAACCATTTAAATAAGAGCCAGCAGTGTGCAGCAGCTGCAAAAAGCCAACATAGTTCTAGGCTACATAAACAGAGGGATAGAATCAAGATCACATGAAGTGTTAATACTACTTTATAATGCCTTGGTAAGGCCACACTTGGAATATTGCATTCAGTTTTGGTCACCACGATGTAAAAAAGATGTGGAGACTCTAGAAAGAGTGCAGAGAAGAGCAACAAAGATGATTAGGGGACTGCAGACTAAAACAAGAGATGTCCCTGTGCATGCCCAAGATATTGTACTGTCGCGTTTCAGGAGAGCTTTGGGGAGATGATTGTCCTTCTTGGGGCTTGCAGGGGGTACCCAATCCCATCGTTTTGGTTCCAGGTCCAGCTATGAGAACTTCCTGGGACCTCGGGAATACCCTGCGATGTCCTGCCTTGTAGCCAGAATGTCGTGAGTGAAATGGGGTGGTTGGCGGTGAAAGGAGAATGGAGAGCGTCGGCGGCTGCTGGCGTGGGTGTGGTCAGCAGCTGCAGAGGGACGCCCGGTTTGGGGTCTCTGCAGCCGGCGTGAGTGTGGTCATCGTCATTGGCGGGACGCCCGGCCTGGGGTCTCTGTAGCCGGCGTGGGAGTGGTCGGTGACAGCGGGACTCTGCAGCTGCCGCTCCCCAAGCCATGGTGTTATCTCGGTTGCTCCCCCCCTCCACCTTGCTTATGGACATGACAGATTGGATCAGCAGGGAGTGGCTGAGGCAGCTGGCATGGATATTGACGCCAACAGAAGATGGCTTCAGTGGTTGGCGTAGGCATGGTTGGAGTGGGGGGGTCCTTCATTGTGGCCCCTTCCGATATCACCGCCGTTGCCTGGGCCCCATACTGTGCCATTTGGCCCCTCCTCCTGTGACACTATGGACTGGGTCAACGGAGTGCGGCCCTGGCGACAGATATGAGCGCGGCTGGCGTGGATGGAGCTTGGCTGTTGGAGTCGTCGAAGTTGGAGCAGCCACCACTGCCGCCTCTGACTTCACCGTTGCCATCACTGGCCGCTTCACCACCTCGCAATCTATCATCTGCTGTGATTTTGACAGCTGGCCATTACTCTTACATACTGTCCTTAACACCGACCATTTCTATGATGGACACAAGCTTCCCAGTACCCCCTTGAACACTGTTGGCTGCCCCCTCCCATGGACATGTCATCTCCTTGTTCCATCTCCCCATGATGTCATCCCGTTTGCTTGATGCCACTCTCTCCTCTATGTTATACTGTGACAGAACTTTACTCCCTCCGGGAACTCCCCCTTTCCCAGGGATGGCCTTATTGCCTATCAAGACGCTTCCTTAATGACGGATCTTGGGATCCTGAGAGGTGGCATGAGAAGAAGAGATTTCTTAGGGTTTTTTTACCGGGGTTTTTAAATCAAATTTTAAGGGGGGGGGGCAAAGGGGGTTGATTCGGATGGCTCAGACAAGCTTGGGGGGGAGTCTGCCAGGGCACAGGCCAGAGCTAACTAATGGACACGGGTTGGGAGTGCTGGGAAAGGTTGGGATTCCGGGGGAGACATTAAGCCATTCCATTGGGGGGTTTACCATCTCTACTGTTTGTGGGAGAAGCAGATATGGTGGGGGCCGAGGGCCAAATTATGTTCGGGGGATGCGGGTTCGCTGTTTAAGAGCGATCACGCGTTCCGACCCTCATCGCCCTTCTCGCACCCCCGGGTGGTCTCTGGCTGGTGTCACTTAACGCCAGGTCCGTGGTGCATAAGGCTCCCCTCATTTACGACCTTATACAAGAGGGTAGAGCGGACCTGGCGTGCATTACGGAGACCTGGTTGGGCCATGAGGGGGGTGTTCCCCTTAGTGAACTATGCCCATCAGGCTTCAGGGCGTTTCACCAGCCGAGAGCCCAGGGCACGGGCAGGGGGGTGGCGGTGGTTATTAGGGAAAGTCTCACACCTCAGGAGGTCACTGTGCCTCAGATAGGTGGGTGTGAGTCTTTTCAGATAGGCGGGTGTGAGTCTCTTTTTGTGAAATGGGGCTTTGGAGTTCAGGTGGGCCTTTTTGTTACGTACCTGTCTCCCTGCTACGTTTCATCGGCCCTGCATGTGTTAGCTGGATTGACGGTTGATTTCCCCAGGCTTATGATCCTGGGGGATTTTAATCTGCCTTCCATTGGTGAGACATCCAAGTCAGCATGGGAGTTCATGGCTTCCATGACAGCTATGGACCTAACTCAGTTAATTCAAGACCCCACCCATAAAAGAGGACACACAGTCGACCTGATTTTTGTCTCTGGGCAGTAGATTTAGGAGATATTTCTATTCAACCCTTGTCATGGTCTGATCATTTCCTCATCAGGCTTGACATCCATACTGCTACCCCTCGCCGCAGGGAGGCAGAACTAACTAGATGGTTCCGCCCCAGGCGCCTGATGGACCCTGAAAGGTTCCTGATGGAACTTGGGACTTTTCCTGAATCCTTTGCTCACAACTTGACCGAAGCCCTAGTGGAAGCCTGGGATAGGACGGCCACCGGGGCCTTGGATCACGTTGTGCCTTTGCGGCCTCTGACCCAGTGTTGATCCCGGGTGGCTCCCTGGTTTACCGAGGAGCTCTGGGAGATGAAACGCCAGAAAAGAAGCCTAGAGAGTGGTTGGAGGGCCAGCCGGTCCGAATCTGATCGAACACTAGTAAGAATTCATATTAAATCCTACTTAGTGGCGATAAAAGCGGCAAAATGGCAACATTTTTCCGCTCTTATTGCATCTGCAGAAAACTGCCCAGCCGCCCTGTTTAGGGTGACCCATTCCTTACTTAAACAAGAAACTGGGAAAGACCCCTTGCAGGGTAGGGCTGAAGAATTTGTTCAGTATCTGCAGGATAAAATCACTCAGACAGGCTTGGACTCTGACTAGGTAGATTCAGGCGAGTCGATGGGGATGAATCTTGTAGAGACAATCTGGAATGAGTTTAACCCTGTGACCCACGAGGGCATGGACAGGATTATGGGAAGACTCGGTGCTGCCACTTGTGTGCTGGACCCGTGTCCCTCTTGGTTAGTTTCGGCTTCCTGGGAGGTGACACGAGGCTGGCTCCAGGTGATTACCAACATTTCATTGAGAGAGGGGTTCTTTCCCACTGCCTTGAAGGAGGCGGTGGTGAGGCCCCTCCTTAAGAAGCCTTCCCTGGACCCAGCTTCTTTAGCCAACTATCATCTGGTCTCCAACCTTCGCTTTGTAGCAAAGGTTGCTGAGAGTGTGGTAGCACGTCAGCTTCCCCAGTACCTGGATGAAGCTGTCTACCTGGATCCGTTTCAGTCGGGTTTCAGGCCCGGGTACAGGACGGAGACGGCATTGGTCGCATTGGTCGATGATCTCTGGCGGGCCCGGGACAGGGGCTGCTCCTCTGTCCTGGTCCTATTAGACCTCTTGGCGGCTTTCGATACCATCGACCATGGTATCCTACTGCGACAACTCGGAGGGTTGTGAGTGGGGGGCACCGTTTACGGTGGTTCTCCTCCTGTCGGATCGGTTGCAGTTCGTGTTGACTGGAGGTCAGGGATCGACCCCGAGGTGCATCTGTTGTGGGGTGCCCCAGAGGTCGGTTCTCTCACCCCTCCTGTTCAATATATATATGAAACCGCTGGGCGAGATCATCCGTGGTTTTGGGGTACGGTATCATCAATATGCTGATGATACCCAACTTTTCATCTCTACCCCAAACCACCCAAATGATGCCCTCGACGTGATGTCCCGATGCCTCGAGGATGTGCGGATCTGGATGGGGAGGAACAGGCTCAAGCTCAATCCCTCCAAGACTGAGTGGCTGTGGTTTCCATCATCCCGATTTGTTCGTCTTCCATCTTTGATGACAAGGGGAGAAATGTTAGTCCCCTCAGAGAGGGCCCGCAATCTGGGAGTCCTCCTGGACACCCGGCTTAGTTTAGAAGAACACCTGACGGTTGTGACCAGAGGGGCCTTTTACCAGGTTCGCCTGGTACATCCGTTGCGCTCCTTCCTGGATCGAGATGCTCTATATACAGTCACTCATGCCCTCGTCCCTTCTCGCCTGGACTACTGCAATGCTCTCTACATGGGGCTGCCCTTGAAGAGCACCCGGAGGCTTCAGCTGGTCCAGAATGCGGTCGCATGGGTTATCATGGGGGTACCTAGGTGCTCCCATGTTACACCCCTTTTAGGCAGCCTGCACTGGTTGCCGGTTGTTTTCCGGGTGCGATTCAAGGTACTAATTATGACCTTTAAAGCGCTCCATGGCTTAGGCCCAGGGTACCTGCGAGACCACCTACTGCCACCAGTAGCCTCCCACCATCCAGTGCGATCCCACAGAGTTGGCCTCCTCAGGGTGCCGTCAGCCAAACAGTGTCAGCTAGCGACCCCCAGGGGGAGAGCCTTCTCTGTGGGAGCACCTTCCCTCTGGAATGAACTGCCCCCAGAGCTTCGCATAATCCCTGACCTCCGGTCCTTCCGACGTGCCCTAAAAAGTTGGCTTTTCCAGCAAGCCGGCCTGGCCTGTTAATTTTATCTAATTTTTTAAATGTTTGTGTTATATTAATTCGGTTTGTTTCTTGGATTTTTTCTAATTTTCTTTTAAGTTTTATAATATGTGTTTTTTAATGCTGTATGCCGCCCTGAGTCCTTTGGGACAAGGGCGGCATATAAATCCAATAAAAAAAAAAAACAAAACAAACATATGAAGAACAGTTGCAGGAACTGGGTATGTTTAGCTTAAGAGAAAGAAGAACTAGGGGAGACATGAGAGCAGTTTTCCAATATCTCAGGGGTTGCCATAAAGAAGAGGGAGTCAAACTATTATCCAAGGCACCTGAGGGTAGAACAAGAAGCAATGGGTGGAAACTAATCAAGGAGAGAAGCAACTTAGAACTGAGGAGAAATTTCCTGACAGTTAGAACAATTAATCAGTGGAACAGCTTTCCTCCAGAAGTTGTGAATGCCCCAACACTGGAAGTCTTTAAGAAGATGTTGGATAGCCATTTGTCTGAAATGGTATAGGGTTTCCTGCCTAGGCAGGGGGTTGGACTAGAAGACCTCCAAGGTCCCTTCCAATTCTGCTATTGTATTATGAATCATTGCAAATGGGAATAAGGATAATACCAGGATATTACAACATGCTATAAATATTTTTTTAAAAAAAATCTTTTTTGGGGCAACTTAATCATATAGTACTGTGATGGCGAACCATTCTAACAAATATGTTCAGAAAAGTTCTGTTTATCTATTATCTCAGGCCTATGGGTGATTTAGATCACTGGGACTGGATTTGACAACAGAAGGAATTTTAACCACATAGGAAGTTTTATATTGATTTAATGGTCAAATCAAGATTTGAATCAAGAGCTTCTTCACTCATGACCCTCAGCCATTCCTTGTGCATTTATTTATTTTTAAATTATTTTCTCTGCTAGTTGTTAAATCAAAAGTGCAACACCAGCCCCATGTTAATTTATCCTGGTTTCTTAATCAGTTTTCTTCCCACTTCCCAACAAAGATACAGTTTTTCCCCATCTCATTCAATTCCTAAGTCTCCTTTTAATCTAGATGAGTGATTTTTATGGATTCTTCGCACACGTTCACAGTGAGTGACATTTTAAACCACATCATCTTTTCATTTTATTTCATGGAATGAGTTTCATATTTTTGACATGGCTTATCACATCAAGCTTGTACGAAATATCTATATGGGTCAATTTAATTCTCTTTAAAATGATAACATATTATCAAATCTTATTATAATCACTCATGGCTGACTGCTGTAACCATATATCAAAGCCGAAACAAACAGCACGAGTAAGTCTTGTGGAAGCCAGAATCCCTGGCTGCCATCTCCCTCCAATTGAACCTGTAATATTGATACCCTAATCTGAAATTCTGTATTAGTACAACAGAAATCTTGCCTACTTGAAAATATCAAATTATTTCTAAATGTATGTGCTCAGAACAAGTTGGTTATGTGTACTGGTAGTCCTTGACGTACCAGTCAATTGTAAAGAATGATCATGACTAAATTCATGACCAAATTATGAGCAATGGCTATGAAAAATGCCATTTTTATGTGCTATAGACAGTTAGAAAAAGAACACAAAAAAGTCACATTGCCATTACTTTTAAGATGTTACATAAATTTCGTATTTGTTCCCAGCCTCTTAAAAAGTACGCAGTTCAAAAAAGGCAAAACCCGTGAACATACACACACACAGTGGGAGAGAGAGGGAGGGAGGGAGGGAGAGAACTCATCTTTGACTTTCCCTCCAAGAATTTGTTAAGCAATGGGTACTATTATGATTGCAAACACAGATATTAGATTTACAGGCAATGTCCCAGATAGGCTTCACAGTAGCCAAATGCTGATACAATTGTAATGAATGATAAATGTTGAAGTTGTTTTCCATAGTAGAGTTCAGCTTCCTGCTATTTATGCTGCCAACTGCTTACAAACCAAGATTGTCTTCCTGGATCTGACTAGGTTCTCCCAGAGTCAGGATATCATCTATGAAACCAAAACTGTCCTAGAAAAAACTGGATGTCTATTTCCTATCTAATTCTAACCAGGACATCGCTGCTTAGCTTTCTAAATCAGCCAAGATTGTCTAAGTACTGATACTTAATTGGAACTTTGATAGCCTAGAATCACCCAAATTCCCACCTTGAGAAAGTGAAAGCAGATCTAAACATGTTCAAGAGCAGGGAGCCAATAACACTTTTTATGTTTAAAATAATTTTATAATTATAAGGATGGTCATCCATAGTTTTAGTATTCAGTGTTTCTACTTTAATATCTAATAAAGGATAATATTTGTAGCTCAGGATTGAAATAGCAATAGCACTTAGACTTATATTCTACTTCACAGTGCTTTTACAGCCCTCTCTAATTTACCGAGTCAGCATGCTGTCCCCAACAATCTGCATCTTCCTTTTACGAACGTCAGAAGGATGGTGAAAATCGAACTGCTGGCAGTCAGCAGAATTAGCCTGCAATACTGCATTCTAACCACTGTGCTACTTTCGCTCCTGAGGTGTCCTTGGTGCTCTCATCTTGGTGCTAACATGTTATTGTTTCCAATGACAAAATTATGGTTAACAGTTAATAACCTCACCATCCATTTAAAGAGAAGTCTTCACAGTACCATTAAATCCATTCCAAAGTTACCTGCCAGTTATCACATTATTGACTGTTAATGGATCATGCTTTACTACTGGGTATTCAGGAGGGCCACATGACAGATAGGATGCTACTTTAGATGGGCTACTGTGCAAGAACTCATTTTTTATATTCCTACACCGCATTATCTTGATATCATTTTTATATCAAGCAAAACAGATCCATACCAATATTAAAAGATATGGATTTTGCACCTCTTAGCATTGAGAAGATGTACTGAAAGCTGCATAAATTACTACAAATACTACTGCCTATATGACAATGCCTTGGCACAAGGCACACAAAATCTATTTTGATTAATTACTAAAATTAAAGCATGGTGGAAAGCCAATCAGTACTTTAAAACCTTTCTTTTATAATGAAGTCATACCAGCAACTGTTTAAAATTGAGAAAGATTAATTCTCACGGTAAGAATGTCTTATCTGGACCAAAACTTTGTTAATAGTCATTCACATCTTAGTCACTTTCTGGCTGGATTACTGTAATGTGCTCTGTTCATAACAGCACTTAAAGAACACTGAAAATTGACAGCTGGTTCAGAATGTGGGGGCACACATGGTGTTGGGTACCATGCACTTCACCACTCTTGTGTAAGCATTGCACGTTCTCACTCTTTTTCTAGGTGCAATTCAAAGTCCTGAAAGCAACACAATTAAAGCCCCACATAGAATGAGGCCAGATCAGAGGTGGTATTCAGCAGGTTCTGGCCGTTTCTGGAGAACTGTTAGGGGAAATTTTGAGTAATTCGGAGAACCAGTAAATACCACCTCTGACTGGTCCCATCCCCATCTATTCTCTGCCTCCCGAGTCCCAGTTAATCAGGAAGAAATGCAGATTTTGCAGTATCCTTCCCCTGGAGTGGGGAGGGAATGGAGATTGTACAGTATCTTTCCCCTGGAGTGGAGTGGGAATGGAGATTTTACGGTCTCCTTCCCTTGCCATGCCCACCAAGTCACGCCCGCCAAGCCAAGCCAAGCCCACCAAGCCACGTCCACAGAACTGGTAGTAAAAAAATTTGAATCCTACCAGTGGACCAGATTAGATAAAGTAGAGGGAAGAGGGAATAACCTTGAGGGACAGAAGATGCTACCAAGGCAAAATGGACTGAGCCTAGGCCAAGAAAATAATGTGAATAAATATCTCAGATAAGCCCCTCCCAAGTTCCCAAAAAGTTAGAGAGGGAAGGGAAAAGTGCATTCAGATTTGCAAGAGCAATATTTACTGATGCAGTAAAAAGTACTAATTTGCATCGCATTCATTTCTTGCTCTAGTCTTCCATGAAGGACTGACAAATAGTGTGAACAGGTTTGAAGTGTCTTCCCTTAAATATTGACATCAAATGGTACCTAAGAATTGTGACTTTTCTGAGGGTGGGGGCGTATGAAATGCACCACCCCCACCCCCATAACCCAGCAAGACTACTTCTTAGTCTTCCTGATGGCTATAAGGAGTTGGATTTTCCACAAGTACTGGGACAGGTGAGGTTGGAGCTGAAATGGCTGTGTTGAATGCATCAGAGTATGTTGATCGAAGTGACAGGTTGTTGTTGTTGTTTAATTTTTATTATTTGTATTGAGTTTTGATTTTCATTGCTGCTGTGAACTGCCCAGAGTTATGGTTTTTAAGATGGATGGCCCTATAAGTTTCATACATGAATAAACAAACAAGGCTCGTTCATTTAATGTCATTATCTATTCTCAAGCACATTTTTTTTCAAAAGAATTGAAATGTTTGGGATGATCTTTTGTTAGTTCTGCTATATGTCCCGAAGCTGATCAGCAGGGCAGATAAGAAAAGACTTTGCGGGGGGGGGGGGGTATACATAACGTAAATATATTAAATATCTGCATGCATTTAACAGAACATTGCATTTGGTGTTAATGATTCATAATAGGAGACAGAGACTTAAATGTCAAGTTGTTAATATATGCAGCAATAATAGAGATAGATGGCAAAATCCACCTGTTGGCTGCCCTATTGTTAGATCGGTAGTGGACAACTTGCAGCCTTTGACCTAATTTGAATAATTCTATGGAGGAGATGAACAGAAGCTAGCTATCTCCGCTTGTTAGGGAACAGAAAAGATAGTCTTAGAAAAAGGGAGACGGTGGTGGCATCAAATCTACTCTACTGCTAGTCTCAGATTTATCATACAAACACACACACACCCTACAGTTTTCTCCTTAGGACCATAAAACTGAACTGCAAAATCCTGTATTGGCTGGTAACAAGGGTGTTTCATATGGCATGGCAGCAACTGAGGAAAGATGAACAGCATTCAATGTTAAAAAGATAGCAGCATCCACTACCTGACCTTGCTGTCTACTGAGGTTCACCAGTATGGAAATAAAACTCTAATTGGGTTATGTATATGAAGTGAAGACTGCTATGGAAGGGATATTGGCCTTTATTCCAGAAGAAAAATACCACTGGTCACCCCTAGTTACTGCAATTAATGTAGCCAGAAGATCCTTGACTCCCTTTAAAATTCCTAGGATAGAGCCGTGATGGCAACCTCTCTGCGGGAATACCAGCTGTCGCCCCAGCCCAGGCCACCATGCATGCGCCCGCACCTTCCACCAGCCAGTTGGTCTTCGGGTCTCTATTGCACATGTGTTGGGACAGGGAGTTCCCCAATCTCCACAGTTCCCCCCCACCCGCAGCATGCCTTAGCTTTCTCCTGCATTTCTGCTGCCCATGCCTTCCCCAATCTCCACAAGGTGCCTCTCCATGGCAGGAATGGAGGAGGAAGCTAGGATGCACTGGGGAGGGAAACAGCAAAGATTGAGGAAGGCACAGGAGGCAGGAATGGAAGAGGAAGCTAGTGCGCACTGCGGGGAGAAACTGGAGATTGTGACCCCCCCTCCATGCCCAATTTTGTGCCTGGAAAGCCTCCTTCACCAACCTGAAAGCCAAAATGTGGGCTGGGTGCCGGGGCACATGCACAGGGGGATGCATATGCAGGGAACATGTGCGCAGGAGCAGGGTGCATGTGCAGGGGGCACTTGTATTGCATTTTGGGGATTGGGGCACACACACTTTGAGCACTCCGCACCAAAAAGGTTAACCATCACTGGAATAGAGAATGAGTCTAAGAATGAGGTATTAGTCTCAGTAAACTGAGCATCAAGAAAGTCAACAGAGGTGTTGTTTTTTAATCAAGCGGAGGAAACCTTGATCCCTGTAGATTATGAGGGACTGATCTTCCATTATATACAATAAAAAAAATGTGGGCAGGATGGGAGGCTGGGCATGATTGGAGCCAAACTCCCACCCGACCTGAATCATTTCCTTTTGCCAAAGATGCACACACTGGCTGATCACCCCTATTGGAGGGGTCCTGGGTGGTACATTATGGAGTACTTGTGGAGTCTGTCAGCTGTTGGAAAGCAGACTTCCTCACCCAGAGGAAGGATTCTCTTGGCTGCCTCAGGAGATAGCTCTGCTGAACTAACTGCAGGAAAGGGATCAGCAAAACAAGTTCAGATGTTAGGGAGTCAAAATTGGCTTTATTTGAAAGCTTACCAAAATGCTGCTGATGGATACGAATGTCATTTCAGTATGCAGTCTCTGATAGTATTATAAAAATAACCCCAACTATTTTTTTCTGAAAAGCTGTGGGATCTCCTAATCCTCATTCCCCCCCTGCAAAAAATGGATGGGGGCTATTTGGTAGATAATCTGTCATTTCTCTACATATTTTTGAAGACAGCCTAGAGTTATCTAATTGTCCTTGACAGCCTACTTGGAAACTAGAGGGAGATTACCATGGATATGGTCAGAAATAACAAATCTCCACAGGACAAAAAGATGGGTGTGATTTGCCCAGCATTTCTTAATGCTATTTAGGATTCATAGGAAATGGCATTTCCAAAGCGAAGTACCCGCATGTCCAAAAAGCTAAAAGCTACTGTAATATACAAGCTAAAAGGCAGAGTGCAGAATTAAGCTATAACATATCCTTTCACTGCTAATAATAAAAACTGTATTATTCCGACACATCCGCAGAAGAGCAAAAAATGCCCATCTAGAGAGAAGTTATTTTTGCACTTACTTGCCCTGCCCTGCAAGTAAGTTTGCCTCATAAAATCAAGAAACTGGAAACTAAGGCTGACGTCTTAACAGCTGTGTGTCACAATTAAGAATGGATTTGTACTATGTTACTGAGTGTGCTTGCTCACCAATTGCTCCCCATGAAGCCACACATACTTCCAAGCAGAACTGTATTTAGACATAAGTGAAACGAGCTGCAGCCTTGATGTCTGAAGGGGCCTCTCAAAATTTAAGGATTTTGTTTTTCATTTGTTAGAGTTTGCATTTTGATTTGCTACAGATAGACCAGGGGTGTCAAATTGGCGGCCTGCAGGCCAGATGTATCACATGCAGGCCACACTCACTCCGGTTTCACAAAGGCAAAAAAAACCACATCACAATGTGTCATGTGACATCACGGGTTTGACACCCGTGCGGTAGACTGAGCCAAAAATGTCCATTACTAAGCAAGGCAATTTATCAAGTGAGTAATGCCCCATTTTATGACTTTTCATGTCATAATTGTTCAACAAGTCACCGCGTTGCTAATGGTTGTTATCAACATGGTCGTTAAGCAAATCTGGCTTCCTCCATTGGCTTTGCTTGTTGAAAGCCAGCTGGAAAGATTACAGATGGTGATCACATGACCATGGAATATAGTCCAACTGATATAAATACATGTTAGTTGTCAAGAACCTGGATTTTGATCATGTGACCATTGCGATGCCGCAACAATTGTAATTGTGAAAAAAGTCCATACGTCGCTTTAGTGACATATGTCGTTGCAACTATGAACCATGAAATGAATGGTTAAGTCAAGGACTGTCTGTATCATCATCTTTTAACGACCCCATAATCCCTTGCGGGGTGAAGTCTGGGCAACTGAATGGAGCTAGCATGGTGTTTATTGGCCAGATGCCCTTCTTGTAGCCTATGCAGAATTTTGTTCAGCAGATATATTCTCATTGTGCCCAGAGAGAGAAATATCTGCCTCTACCTAGGATTGAACTCACAGCTTCCTGATTGTGAGGCGAGAGCTCCACCTCTAGGCCACCACATCACTACCTAGGACTGGATGTATATCAAAAGTAAATTAAGCTCTCCTGTTTGCTTGCATGACCCTTACCAACTGATAAAGATATGCTTTTATTCTACATCTATTCACACCTTCTATTCAAACCCCATCATGGGTTTGTGATGTATCTTGGCAGTATTATTGTAACATCGTCACCTTTTCTGTTAGTATTTATCCAATAGAACCCCTACGGTTTCCCATAAATTGAGTCCTCATCATATCTAATTCCAGCCCAACACCCAGGCCTCAAACCCAAAGGGGACAAAATGGTATGCCTACCACATGCCTTCACAGTTTTAGAATGGAAAGATCAACAAGGAACACAAGTCCCTAAACACAGGATAAATTGCATTCAGTTGAGTCAATTGACAGAGTGTAGTTTAATTTCAGATTAAAACAAAAACCTAGAGATAGTCAACTGGCATTCTGTGAGGTGAAAAATCACTGGAACAGACCCAAAAGATACAAATTTGGATTCTATGCATCACAGTTTGTCTGTGTTTCATGAAGATGCTTTAATCTGCCTCTTTGCAATACGTCAGCTACAATGCCTCAGCGAAGTGCCAAGAGTTTTCACTAACTGGCCATTTTTTTCTGAAGTTCCTGACATGATTTCTCCTGTGGATTGCTCATCTACAGAGGCCATCTTTGCCAAGTGCCATGAGCAGTGGTTTGCTGTTGTGGTTTGTTGTTGTTGTTAGTCACAAAGTTGTGTCTGACCCATTGCGACCCCATGGACAACATTCCTCCAAGCCTTCCTGTCCTCTAACATCCCCCAGAGTCAATCTCACATCGATTGCTTCAGTGACTCCATCCAGCCACCTCATTCTCAGTCACCCACTTCTTCTTTTGCCCTTAATCTTTCCCAGCATTAGGCTCTTCTCCAGTGAGGCCTTTCTTCTCATTAGGTGGCCACAGTATTTGAGTTTCATCTTCAGGATCTGGCCTTCTAAAGAGCAGTCAGGGTTGATCTCCTTTAGGACTGATCGGTTTGATCACCTTGCAGTCCAAGGGACTCGCAGGAGTCTTCTCCAGCACCATAGTTCAAAGGCCTCAATTCTTTGGCGCTCAGCCTTCCTTATGGTTCAACTTTCCCAGCCACACATTGCATCTGGGAAAACCATAGCCTTGACTATATACAGGATGTTGGCAGGGTGATATCTCTGCTTAGAAAGGGCCAATTTCACTGGACTGTTTAATGAAACAGAGAGAACAGAGTTCTCTCTCCAAGATGTAACCACAAAGCAGTGGTTTCCCAGTTTTCTTTATTCCTCTTGGATGCAGCAGTTTCCAATCAATGGTCTCCACATAAAACCAGAGTTAAAACAGACAGACTTTTAAACATAGCTGACAGTGATATGCATATGCTTTTCACTGGATGGCAACAAACAAGAGGGTGGGGGAAAATCAACCATTGTAAAGGTAACACGATTCAAGTGTTGGTGTATGGAAGGACATAAGTCACCAATTAAAAAAAAGAACAAATTGCAACTTCCCTCAGACTGTCAGAACCTAAGAATATGAAAACAGCATATGGACAAAGGTGCTCTTTTTAAATTTAGTTTCACAGCAATCACAACAACAATGCTATGAAGCCACGAAATGCACATATTAGAATACTTGTTATTCTGAATTGTCTAAAATAAACGATGCCAAGATTTGACAAGCTGCATTTGCTATGCAAGATTTCCTTTTTCTGAAGCTTAAGACATTTATCATTCAGCTATCATTTGATTTTTCTTGGCGGGGAGGGGAAAAAAAGCTCTAGGCTCGATGCACTGAAAATATATGCTTCTTTATCTGGGATTTGCACATAGCCTGAAAAATCCATTTATTCTTTTGATGGCTTATTTTTCGTGTCCCTTTTACATCGTGGCCAGGTTCAGCCCGGAAAGGAGTTTAGGATCAATAGAAAAAAAAAAAATACAACCCTTTAATGTTTTCAAAAAGCAATGTTGCACTCAAATTCTATGCACCACAGCAGAATGGATTGCTGCTAGGCACTCAGCATCCATCAAGTAAATGCACTCTTCAGAACAGGAAACCCGACCAAGATGTGTAGAATATTGATGCGCTGGTCTTATATGGCAAATTGAACAACAAACACACACAGGAAATAATGATATCGATAATAGGCATGCCACAGGGAATATTTGCAGTTTGGATGTGTAGATCAGGATAAACCTTGACCGAGGAAGACTCACTTGTGTTTACACTTTTCTCTGCTCCATCCCATTCTTGGCTTTTAAGAAAGAAAATGTATCTAGGGCTGCTATAGCTAGCTTATCATTAAAAATATAGTTTTATTCGTAATTGTGCCCTAATGCCTATTTTTAAGGCAGCATCTCCTAAAATACACTTTGCACACTTCTTTGGCAAATATATGTTGCTTTGTATGAAAGTTCTGAGCTGCGAATGACGGATCTTAGCAGATGCCATTGCACTGCTGCCATCTGTGCTGCAAAGGAATCTGTACTGTCAGCCACGCCACAGAATTGTAAAAGAAATCCATGCTGGAGTACTTTTGGATTTCTATTTGCAATGTGAGTTATGGAGGAATGGCCTGACATTCCTGACTTTCTTTAAAAGGTACACTTTATTTGAAACTAGCTGATAACCCTGAGTTGCCTGGGTATTGATTTATAAGGGGAAAATGTCCAGACCAAACTTAATTTCTAATGTTGGAATTTCCCCCTTACAAGAGGGAGCCCCCTTGTGGAGTACTGTGAAGCTGTTACCATGGCAACTCCACTGCGCTGTACAGTAAATGCCATTTTACGGCAGTACAGTAGAAGCCATTTTAAGGTATGCTGGAACATACACACACAAACACACACACAATGCAAAGGAAGAAATCCAGAGTTGTGTATAAATATAACATGGAAATGCATTCTATCTTGCTTCCAATTTCTAATTTATTTTACAAAATACACACAACAGCCATTTTTATGTATATATAGACAAGTGGCTTGCTAAGCCTTCTACTGGCTATGGTCATAGGTATACTCCCTACTACACATCAGTTCCACATTTTTCAAGGCCGAGTAACTGGTTTTCATTATCCACAGACATTATTGATACTGAAATTATTTTCTTTTTGCTGTTATCTCCATGTTTAAACAGCCAACAAAATAGTCTGTTCACATTCCAGTTCACTGCATACTTTACACAATGCAAAAGAAGAAATCCAGATGTGTGAATCAATATAACATGGAAATGCATTCTATCTTGGTTCCCAATTTCTAATTTACTTTACAAAATATAATGGGCATCTTTTTTATTTATTATTTTTACAAATAGCTCAAGGCTATTTGTTTCCAACACACATACACCTTCCTCCCCACAGTAACAACCCTGGAAGGTGAGCAGAAATAAGAGAGAGTAACTGGCCCAAGGTCACCCAGCTGGCTTTCATGGCTAAGGTGGGACTAGAAGTCAGATCTGCTTTCTAGCCTAGTACTATTAGTAACCCAGAAGTGGTATTCACTTACCTTCCATAGCGGTTCGCTTGCACGTACAACCTCCACATATGTGTACAGCCTTCTGCGCATGTGCTTTTGGCGAAAAAAAGAGCCTAAATGGGAAGCCGTAGAGCTGGGGCGGGTGGGCGGAGCAACCCACAATTTTCACTACCAGTTCAGGCGAACTGGTCTGAACTGGTAGAATATCACCTCTGTAGTAACCACTAAACCAAACCAGCTCTTTTTCCCTTAACATTTTAATATAGTTTAATATAACATAATTCTATATAGCTTAAACCTTTAAGTTTTAATGTAATTCAAACCTTTTCTCCAAAGCAGCTTTGATATAGGTATCTAAATATTCCTGGCAGCAAACTCAGGGAAAGATTATGATTTAGCCATACTAGAGCCAATGAACAGTAAAAATATCACCCGTGCAGATGTGTGAAAAGTCATTACACCTTACATCAATTCTGGCAATGAAAAAATTGCTCCAACATACACAGAAGCAGTGTTATTTTTTTCTATGTTTTTGTGAACTAGAAGATTTCTAACCCATTCTCTTTTTAGTTATCCTTCCCCTTTACTTTCATTTTATAAACTTTCTCTTTTTCAGTTCTTTTTCCCATCTCTATCCTGCTTTTGCTGCTTCTATATGTAACAGTGGAGAATAGTTGATATATACAGCCGAGAAAATCAATGTTATGATTTATTTTTTTAAAGAATGAAGTAGCTTATCTTACAGGCAGTTCATTTTAATTAGTTGTTAATTAACTTAGATTTATTTTCTCTTCTTCCTGCCCTTTTCTTTTTTGGAATGAGGCCTCCAGGAAGAATTGCCATTACTGTGTATTCACAAAAACCCTAAACGGATACACTACCACTGCAAATCACGCACAAACATCTATGGGCCAGGAGTAGAGTTAATAATCTAGGAAGTCTAGCCCACTGCATAGACCCCTTGTCGATGCTAACCATGTCTACTCTACTACTTTTCTTTTGGTATAAGTCAGAGAGTGAGGAGGTGGAGGGGGTGGGGAGAGAGGGAAGGAATCATTTTATACATAGAGTTGTCTTTGAGCTATGTAGTTATATGCAACTTTCTGCTGAATGTCCCATTTGCTCCTAATAAAATCAAAGTCAAAAATAAATCATTCTTGAAAATCGATGGGCATCATCAAAATTTATTAGATAATCAGAAAGCGCAACAAGAAATTACAACAATTTTAGATGCCTGAGTAACCTTTGCTCTATGTGTCTAAAGGCTACCAATATTAATCAGGCAGCCCTCGTGGAGACAGATTGATTCTAGAGTCACAAAGCAATAACCAAAAAGGATCCGGAAGGTAGCTAACTCAATGTAAGTGTTGCTACATCCTCTGGTGAATCTGCACTACTTAACTTCTCCACACACACATGCATGCGCGCGCGCGCACACACACAAAATTACTGATGCACTAAATAACTCCTAGTTCTCAGGAGAAAGTAATTACTCATCCAGGGAAGAGGTTATCAGAATACAATGGGAACTCTGTTTTAGGTCTGAGAAGAATTTCTTTTTCAGTGAATTTAATGGATACACAAAGTACAGAACTATGAAGTATAGAATTTGCATAATGCTGCTCTACTTTCCTTCTTAAGTTCCTTAATTGTAAAAACACCTGGCTCAATCCTAGTCATCACCACTGTTCATGGATAGGAAAATCATTTCTTTCCACCAGAGGTGGGTTCCTACTTGTTCAGACCGGTTCAGCCAAGTAGGTAGTAACTTGGCCTGCCACGCCCCCGAACCAGTTCTATCGGTGCCATCTTGATTTTAGGTTCTGCGCATTCGCAGAACAATCTTCATTGCAAAAATGACATTTCCCCCCCTTTTCTAATGTTGTGCGCGTGTGCAGACCTTTATAGGTGCAAATGCGCAGGTGCGCTGAACCAGTAGTAATGCCGGCAGCAACCCAACCCTGCTTTCCACCAGTCCCTTGGTATACTTTTTAAAGGTGTACCCTACGTGGGTATGTTTAATAAAACATCCTTCAATGCCACAAGTGGTTTACATTGGGTGGGGATTCAACACATGATACAATTGGGTTAAAAAGACAAAGGTTTCCTTACTCCATGTGCAGCTGCTGTGATCTGACATGAGCCACTTTTCCTTTTCCTTTAAAGACCCGACATCCACAGGCAGGCAGAAGAATGTGAATTCTACCTGTTGGTTAGTTTGCCCCTTAGTGATTTACCTCGACTTAAGATTTTCTCCAACACAATTAAGACATTTTCACATCATGCCCTCGCTAATGGCCTAACTAGAATGTCTGTTTGAAGGTAGTCTACCTACCTAAATTACTATAAGACCCAGACAACTAGGTTCTTAAGCTCTTCTTGTTAAATTTGGACAACGAGAGAACAGACTCCGGACACGCAGTGACTTAACAGCTCTTTATTAGTAGTAGTAGTGATCCAGCTTGCTCTGTGGTCTGAGGGTTCCCCTTTTATAGGGATCGGGTACGCCTCTCGACCAATCAGAATGATACCTGGTTCCCGCCCTAGCGGCAGACCTGAGTGGAGACTTGCTGCGATATATGTTAATATCTAACACCCCTCCCTTCTTAGATGGAGTGTTCCTGTTAGTAACAAAGTCCTTTAAGTATGTTGGTTTTTGTCTTACACGGGTGGATCGTCGTAGTTCGGGTTGAACTGGAGTGGTTGCAGAATCGGCTTGTTCTGCTCTTCCTGTTTCGCAGTCGGGGGTCTGAAGGCTTTCCTCGCTCGGGCGCTGTTCCGATCCGCCATCGACCGCTGGTTCTACCCTGGGTTCCAAGGTGTTGTGCTCCTCTGTGTTTGGGCTCTCGGGTTGCTGACTTTGCGCTGGAAGGTAGTCCTCGTTTGCGGATCGTAGTTCTGAGTGTGCAAGGCGACCCCGGAGTTGATCTATGTGCCTTTTCCAGTTCCTTCCATCTTCTAGCTCCAGCAAATATGATCGTGGACCCGTGATACCAATTACCGTTGCCGGCATCCACAATGTTCCCCCTGCATAGTGGTGGGCGTATACTGAATCCCCTATGCTAAAACTCCGAATTTTGCTTGTAGAGTCTGGGGGCGATGTGGCAGAGTAATTTGGGTGAAGACGGTCCAGGTGAGACCATAGACGGCGGCCCATGAGTAGTTCAGCGGGGCTCCTACCCGTCGTTGCGCTGGGGGTAATGTGCTGAATTAAGAGGTAATGATCAATGCGTGTTTGCCAATCACCTGGACCCATCCTAGCGACGGCCTCTTTTGCAGATCACACCATTCTCTCCGCCTGTCCGTTCGATGCCGGATGGAATGGCGCGACGAGGGCATGCCGAATTCCCTGACTTGCTAAATACGTTTCAAATTGCATGGCCGTGAACTGAGCCCCGTTATCGGAAACCAGGAGGTCGGGCAGGTCATGAGTGGCGAAAAGTCGCCGTAGTACCTTAATGACTGCCTCTGCCGTGATTGAAGTCATTAGGACTACTTCTAACCATTTGGTGTATGCATCCACAACTATAAGAAATGTTTGTCCCTGGACTGGCCCTGCGAAATCAATGTGTATTCGCGACCAGGGTGCTTTTGGCTTCTCCCATTCTGTGGCGGGTGCTTCAGGGGGTGCTGGTCTAGACTCTTGGCACGGATCACAAGTGGCCACCCATTCCTCTATCTCTTTGTCCATATTTGGCCACCAAACGTAACTCCTTGCTAACGCCTTCATTCTAACAATTCCCGGATGCCCAACATGTAACGCTTCTAAAACATTTCTTCGCAAAGCATAAGGAATAACAACTCGATCCCCCCACAACAAACAACCTTGTAACACTGATAGCTCATCACGTTTCGCCCAAAACAGTTTAAATTCCGGCCCCACGTTTTCCTTGGGCCACCCCCTCCAAACCCAAGTTTGAACTTGTTTTATTACATTGTCCCTAGAAGAGAATCTGGCAACATCGCAGGAAGAAACAGGTCCTGAGTCCAAACAGTCAATTAATAAAACCGGTACCTCGGGAGTGGGGTCTGGCAAAAGTTCTGGAAGTGAGCAACGGCTGAGTGCGTCTGCATGCCCTAGAGTGGAGCCCGGTCGATGTATCAGTTTGTAGGAATACGCAGCCAGGAAAACAGTCCACCTGGTCATGCGCGGAGAAAGTGAGACTGGTGTGGGACGGTTTCCCACCAAAAGTCCCAACAGCGGTTTATGGTCCGTAATGAGTTCGAAATCGCGGCCGTAGAGGTACTCATGGAAACGTTTGACTCCAGCCACAGCGGCTAACGCTTCTCTGTCCATCTGGCTGTAGTTTCTCTCGGCCGACGAAAGAGTCCTTGAGTAGAAGGCGATGGGTGCTTCGTTCCCGTTTGGCATTCGGTGGCTGAGAACTGCGCCGACGCCGAATGGTGATGCATCGCAGGTCAATACCAGTGGTAGCGTCTGGCTGTATTGTACTAGTAGCGAGTCGGTGGTGAGCAGGCGCTTGACTGCGGCAAAAGCGGCTGCTTCAGAATGTCCCCATTTCCATGTTGCGTTCTTGGCGAGGAGTCGATGTAGTGGTTCAGCAACGGTCGCTTTCTGTCTCAGAAAAACGCTGTAGAAGTTAAGTAGTCCGAGGAAGGCCTGCAACTCGGTCTGATTTCGTGGTGTGGGGGCGTCCTGGATCGCCTTAATTTTCTTCGATGTAGGGTGTATGCCCAGACCATCGATTCTATATCCCAGGAATTCTACGCTAGGCACGTTAATTTGGCATTTCTCTTTTTTGAGGTGGAGACCCTTCTCTCTGATTCTGGCCAAAACAGTTCTGACTCTTTTTACTAGTTGCTCCTCGTTTGCAGCGGACACCAAAATGTCATCAAAATAGGGGACGACTCCTGGTATCCCTTGCAATAGCCGCTCCATGACGCTCTGGAACAGACCGGGGGCAATACTCACACCGAATTGTAACCGGTTACATTTGAATGCGCCTCTGTGCGTCACTATAGTTTGGGCCTCCGCCGTGGCGCTATCCACAGGCAACTGCTGATACGCTTGTGCCATGTCTAATTTTGCAAATATCTTTCCTGGCCCCAACGAGTGCAATAAGTGTTGGACTACTGGCACAGGATATGCGCTTTGTTGTAGCGCGACATTAATTGTGCATTTATAGTCCGTGCAGATGCGGACTGACCCGTCTGGTTTAACTGGGGTCACGATGGGGGTTTCCCAGCGCGCGTGATCCACCGGTTCAAGGATCCCTTGTTCTACTAGTTTGTCTATTTCTTTGTCTATTTTGGGGTGGAGCGCAAAAGGCACTCTTCTTGGTTTAAGTCGGATTGGCGCCACGTTTGGGTCTAGATTGAATGAGATAGGTTTACCCACATACTTACCAAGACCGGTGCTGAACACATCCTCGAACTCCTTAAAAATCTGTTCAGCGCTGCTGTTCTCCACGGCGTTGATCTCGGTGACTTCCAACCCCAGGGCTCCAAACCAATCCAATCCCAGAAGGTCCTGTAATGGCGCGCTGGCGACGGTCACAGGCAGCTGGGCTACGATGTCCTTGAACTGTACCCGGAACGTGCCTTGGCCCACGATGGGGACCCTGTTCCCCTGGTAGTCTCGTAGCAGGATGTCTAGTGTGCGTAGTTGGCTCTTTTTGAGGCTAGGGATAGCCTTTTTCATGGCGGACCATGAAATGATCGTCAGGGACGATCCTGTGTCAACTTCCAGCTCGCAAGGAGAGTCCTCCAGGAGGACTGTGACTTTCAGCTTTTTAGGCCGCTTGGTGCGGACCTGACCTATCGTGGTGAGATAGGTTCGCAATTGCTCTCTCTGGGTCAACTCTATCTCAGCATCAGTATCCTGGGAATACTCTCGCTCAGCGTTCTAGTAATACGCTCTCTCAGCTCTTTGTGAGTAATCTCTCTGGGAATACGCCCTTTCAGCTCTTTGTGAATAGTCTCTCTGGGTAAACTCTCTTGGGTTTCTCTCTGGGCGCCCCTTTTGCTTTCGCCAAGCCCCTGGGTTGGGCTTCTGTTGGCGGTACATGGGAGGCTGCCGTTGTGAGGCAGGGACTTCGCTCCGGCACACTCTTGCGATGTGCCCAAGTTTGTCGCAGTGCGAACAAACAACGTTCCTGAACCGACAGGTAGATCGGGGGTGGTTCCCTCCGTAGCTTGCGCAGGTTGGCAAGCGGAATCCGGGTTTACCCACAGGTCTCATGTGACTGCTCCGCATCAGGTGACTGTCCTCTACTTCGGGATCCTCGAAATCTGGATCGGTGTCCTCATAGTGAACTCTGGCGTGTCTGGATCCGGACTGAATCACGCTGAACCCGCGTTGTATGGTCTTGGAAGATCTATCTGCTGACTCGGACGCCCTTGCTTCATTTAGTGCTATTTGTAGGGTTAAATTGGGATTTGCCAACAGCCGTTTTTGTAGAGAAATGTCCTTTAACCCACAAACGAGTCTTGCCAGGATTTGCTCGTCCAGATCCCTGAACTCGCAGTGAGTCGCTGCTTTCTGTAGCGCTGCAACATATTGGTTGATTGATTATCCCGTCTTCTGGTTCCTCGTGTTGAACTCCTGGCGGCAAACATGGCGGGAAGGTTTTGGCGCGTAGTGTGTTTGCAAAGTCTGTTGTAGCGCCGCCCATGATACCGCTTGTATCGGTGTTGGCTCAGAGAGGTCTCTGGCCGTCTCGAAGACCTCTCTCCCACAGTAGCTAAGAAAAATGTTCTTCTTACGGGAGTCTGGTATTCCCGTGTATTCGTTCGCTTCGAGAAAGCACTCAAACCGGATCATGTAGGACTCCCAATGGTCGCTCATTGGGTCGAACGGAGCGGGAGGAGTGTGCATCGCCATCTTCTCTGTGTTGAATTTCCCGCGCTGCGATGGCGTGAGATGGCTGCCGGAATTTCTGCCGAGTTCCTGGGCTGGATCGAATCCTGGGATTCTGGAGGTAGCTTCGTCCTATCTGTCTCTCGATCCCACCTTCGTCGCCAATGTTAAATTTGGGCAACGAGAGAACAGACTCCGGACACGCAGTGACTTAACAGCTCTTTATTAGTAGTAGTAGTGATCCAGCTTGCTCTGTGGTCTGAGGGTTCCCCTTTTATAGGGATCGGGTACGCCTCTCGACCAATCAGAATGATACCTGGTTCCCGCCCTAGCGGCGGACCTGAGTGGAGACTTGCTGCGATATATGTTAATATCTAACACTTCTGCCTCAGAAAAAATTGTAATTTGTCTCTCTGCCTCTTCCCTCACAGTTAAAGTAAAGTGGAATTGGTCCATCTTTATAAAATGTTGCTTTGTGAATTTAAAAGGTTGGAGTAACATGTCCCATATTTATGTACTGCTATTGACATAAATAAGAAGGTCATTTACTGAGATTCATTAAACATCCAAAATTAGTTCCTCAGAAAATAGAAATATCAGTTAGCCCTGGATTGCCAGACAGCCCAGAGCTGCCATTCAGGCGGGGGAGAAGTAGATGCATGCACACGGGTGGCAACAACCCATTCTGATGGGGAGGAACCACCACCAGGACTCACACCTATGGGCGCGTCATTCCACCCTTTTTTTCCACCTATGGTCACACCACTTTGGTCCAGGGCTGCCACCCAGCCAGCAACATCCAGACTGTACCTGGCTGCACACTCCAGCATCCACGGGACAGCTGCCTGGCTAGCTGGAGCCAAGCTGAGTGCAAGACAGCTGATCGTCGGCTTGTGGAAACAGCTGATCATCAGAGTATGGGCGAGTGCAGAAGCGGGATTGGCCAAGATGGGTGGCTAGGGGCGTGGCTGGACTTCGGCCAGCTTATCAGCAGCAGTCAGTCAGTTGGAGAGGGGTTTACACACAAGGAGGGTGGAACACAATATAAGGGTCAGGTAAATTGACCACAGTAGCAAAAACTTTGATTCCCTTTTGGATGGTCGCTTCGTGCTGGGTCTGCCTTATCAGTAAACAGTCAATCATCAGATCTGTGTTGCTGGGTTTTTCCTTCCATGGGACACCGGAATGTGACAATATCCTTAAGAGCTGTTTTTCATACTTTGAACAATCCCTGCAGTACTCTTCAGAACTTACATTTAATTTCAAACATCTCATAATACTTTGTGTGTTAATGTATCACAGCTTGTGTAATATGTGAAAATGCTTAATAAACAGTTATAAAAAGTAATAGCTGATGTGAAGGTGGATGTGCAAATTGACAATGATGAATCACTTCCATAAAGTGATCTTTATTCTTGTCAATGACGTTATGATAGCAGCTGTTCTGCAGATCATACTCCAACTGAGAGTTTGAAATCTATTATGAAGTTGGATACTAAATTTACCTTGCTCCTTGCACCATCTCCTAGTAGCTCTTGGTACAACTTCCAGAGAAAGACAGCCTGATAATTCAACTGGATTTAGAATCTCTGACCTTTTGAATAACTGTTGATGTTCCAGGAGAGGCATTAGAAAGGAGGCATAAATCTAAACTTTGCTTTCAACATTCGGGAAAGTTCTTTTCATCCACTTAAGTCTGATGGAGTGATGGGATAAAATGCAACTTTTGGAAGAAAAGAGATTAGGGTTATAATATATTTAATGCAAAAATCCGGAGAATCACCAGATGGCAATAAAGAGACACTTAAAACTCTTTTTGCTGCCTTTGAATGGTCCTCTAGACCAGGGTCACCAACCTTTCAGACCTCAGGAACCACTAAATTGATAATTTTAAATCCCACAGACCACTAGTATGATTTTTTTTAAAAGATAAATAGTATTTAGTACAATATAAAAATGCAAATAATTTTTCTGCAGACCACCAAATTTTTCCCAGGGACCACCAGTTGGTGACCACTGATCTGGACTTTGACAAAACAGATGTGGTAGCTTAGAAGAAATCATCTGTTGTTATTATTGATTCTTTACTTTCCTATAATACACCTCTTGAAAATTTGCTCTTGATAGTTATGTCATTCTCAAGAAAAATATAGCAGGAGAGGAAGGAGAAAAGAGTAAATGCAAAAAAATAATTCCTCAACTCCTTTGTCCCACCTTCATTCTATTGATAACATATTTTTAAAGCATAACTCAAGATAGAAACTGCGATGATTGGCAGAAAAGGTCCAATCATTTCAGAAGCTTCTCATGACAGAGGTGGGATATATGTTATGCTTAGTTTTCATGAGTTTAATTAATAAATGCATTTTCTCTGAAAACTCTTCTTTACTCCATTTAAGATACTATGTGCTACCCAGGGATGTTTTCATGTAACAGCATGTTTATAAGAATTGTAGTCTGAATGAGACAAAAATCAGTAAGTTGTGACAAGGGATTGGAGCGTAAGAAGTATGACAACGATATTATAAAAAACTAGTGTACAATCAGAGGAATGGAAATGTTTAGGAATATTTCTTTTTCTTTTTCCTCCTTGAACCCAAATTTTGTCTCTAATGCAGTGTGATGAGAACTGTCAAAAGAGGAAATCTGAAACATATATAATCTGTTCTCAACATGACACATTTCTTATTTTATATCATTATCCACCATAGCCTTTTAAGAAAAGACATTTGCTTGAGTGGGAGAAAGCTTCTATTATGAAAGTTATAGAAATATCACAATACTTGCACCAGATGTTCACACCACTGCTTAGAATATTATTGTTGTTGTCGTCAATATTACTGACATTGAAACTTCATGAATCATCAATCTAAAAATATTACTTAAAAACCCAAACAATTCATTAAAAACTAATAAACCTTATTGCCATGTTAAAAAGAAAATTTCAGTTTTTGAAGTGCTGGTTCAGATTAGCAACATCTTACAGTAGTTACAAACTTCAAGAATATTTAAATAGAATTCTTTAAGATAGGCAAACAAATTGGATTTTGGTCATTAAGAAAAAGAGACCAACAATGTAGGGTACTGGAATCTGGGATCAGCCTACCAAAATCTCACATGCAGAGAGACGAAAATCCTTAATTTGTATTTACACTGATTAGGTTAGATTTAATATCGATGATGCAATTAATAGTTCTACATCTTAGAGTTTAAAGTCTTACAAAAACTAGGCTCTACATGGTTCTTCATATACTGTATTATCCATTTTTGTGGGTTAGTAAAACAAAAATAAAACATAAACAGAACCAATCTGAAAAATGTTTCAAAAGCTTTCATCTAAAATCCTGTTAGTAACTTTTTCAAAAGAACTAGTGGTAGGAAAAATTATATAACAAAGAATAACATCAAGAGAACTTGCATTGATTATCAAGGAACTCCACAATGTATACTTGCAGAAAATGTGCACTGGAATTCTAAGTGGTAAGGAGTATTTTTTCCAATGGAACTTTAAAAAACTGTTTCAAGAAGTCTAGTAGATTTGAATAATACCATAGTTCAGTTCATTTTATTTTAGTCAAGCACTATAATGGTGTCATACTGCAATATATACATACTCTAGAACAGAATTCATACAAATTTAATTATGTGATCTTAACCAACAGTGAGGTGAACTGTTTTCCAGGAAAGTCTAAGCTATAATAAATGTGTTAGTTTTAAAGTTGCCAAAGATTCTTTCTCTATTGTTTTCTTTTTCCTAATTAGAGTAAGTTCTTTCTTTGTTGGCCCTTTGAGGCAGACTAGGTCACTGCCACAAGAAATACTTAAAACTCTTAATTTATTCATATAGCCTATACTAACAGAACATTGAAAGTTTGCCAGAGTTTCTTTTTCATTCCCTCTTGAGAGTCAAAACAGGACACTCTTGACTTTCTTTCTCCCCCTTTCCTGTCTTTCTGGGCTAAACTCATGTTTTGTAATAATTGCCATATCCTTTTTTTGAAGGCGATCTCTGTATTCCTATACACACTCCATGACAAACAGATTAAGTATTTACATGCTAAAAGAGTATTCTGCCTACTCATTTGGCAACAGAAAAACTCACTCATAATATAGAATAATAATATAATAAAATAATAGTCAATTTGGTCTAGTGCTGTGATGGTGGACTATGGCACATGTGCCAGAAGTGCCACACAAATCCTTCTCTGTGGGCATGCGTGCTGTTGCCAGCTGTTCTTCCATGTTCTGGTGCATGAAGACCAGTTGGCCGGCGTGCATGTGCACACCAGAACCTGAAAGAGAGCAACTGGCTGGTGCGCATGCATGCTGGACCAGATGTCTGACACGGATGCACGTGACACAACATGGAAGAGCAGCTGGCCATCTCATGTGCATGCCACCGGCCAGCTGCTCTCTTCTGGGTTTGGGTGCTCCAATGTGTGCATGCGCACACGATCAAGTTTTGGCACTCGGTGCTGAAAAAGTTAACCATCACTTGTCTAGTGGTTAAGTCACCAGGCTAGAAAGTAAGAGACGGCGTGGCCTAATCCAACCTTAGCTATGAAAGCCAGCTGGTTGACCTTGGACCAGTCATTCTCTCTCAGCCCAACTCACACAGTTATTGTTGTGGGCAAAATAGGAGGAGGAAAATATGTTGGATATGTTTGTTGCCTTGAGTTAGTTGTAAAATAATAAAGTCAGGACACAGACAAACAAAGAAATCAAATTTTTAAATAGTTCACGCCATTATTTTCAAAGAAAGCTCCATTCTGTCTTACACTTTCAAGAAAGTTTTCATTGTACTTCAGATATTTTTAAACACTCACTTAAGCCTATTTTAATCCCCAGAGTTAGGTACTGAAGTGACACAAACCTCAACTCCCTCACTTAATCTGCATTGGATGGTTAATAAAGGATACTTCAGCAAGGATAGTGGAGAACTGGAACACTCTGTGGTGCTCTCTGACTTCTTCAAACAAACCGAACAAGAAGGTAAAGTATTAACACAGATATTATAAACAGTAATTCCAAGTTGCCGATAAGCCCCATTACAAGTATCTTTAAAGTTCCATAATCTTCTTTGAAGCCTATACATGTTAATTGGATGGTGCACAAATTCATCAAGAGCCTGGTTTCAAAGAGAGAAAGGTAGGAAAGCCGAAAACAACAATAAAAACAAAAGTGGAGTTCACTGGCCTACTTTAGCTTGTGGAGAGGGGAAAAGAGCCCTGTTCTCTCAGAAGGATTCTGCTAATAACAACCATTTGAAAGAAGTAATCTCTTCCAAGGGTGTGCTTGATCTTTAACTCGAAAAGGGATCATGTTGCATTCACAGTTCGTGTGCTGGGCTCTCTTTTCAGTCCCTCCTTTCAGGATCACTGACTGCCTAAAGGGATTTTTGCAAAGGTAGAGCCAAGCCTGAGACTTTTTTTCTTGGAGCATTCAGGATGATGAACTCTTTTTAAAAATTGTGCTCTAAAGGAAAGATTCTGAAAGCATCAGGGTGATGGAGATCGCTGTGATATCCTTTGAGTTGTTGTTGTTGCTGCTGCTGTTTTTATAGGTAATCTACAATTTGATTCACAGACAAAGACGAGTGGAAACTTAGTACTTCAAGTCCTAATCAAGGACCTAAGAATTAGTAATGTAGTATATGAGGATATAGACACTTCCAATCAGGAATTGGGTTATTTGACTGTCATATTGCTTGATCTCAGAGGTGGGTTTCACATAATTTTACCAGTGGTTCGCTGCGCACCAAAACTGTGAGCGCTTGCATGCATATGCATGGCTGAGAAAACATGGCTAAATAAGACTGCATAGAGCCGGGGCAGTGGGTGGGCCAGGGCGGGTAGGCAGGCCCACACCCACAAGTCGCCATTACCAATTCACCCAAACCGATCCGAACCGACTGAATACCACCACTTGATCTTCTCTGCAATAACTACAGCTCTTTGTTTCTATTGTTCTACAGTCTCTGCAATTCTTTCATTTTCCTGGTTGTACTTCACACACAGGGCAATTTTGCTTTTCTTATTCTTTCAATCCCCTTACCTCAAATTCTTCAAATAGTTCAAATCCATGTGGATTTTCTTTACCTTCAATTCAAAGCAAATTTTCCATTTAAATTTTCTCTTCTTAACGGCTTCCTTCCTTTGCATTTTAAGTCCCGGTTCTTCAATAGTGAAAGCAAATATCAGCTTGTTTGTTTGGATCAATGTTTCAGTTGTAATAATTTTGACAGCTTTGTTAGTATTCATTACTGTTTTAGTCAAAATCTTCTTGTTAGCCTGATTCAGTTTTAGAAAACATACTCTTTTAACTTCTTTCATTTGGTCTTTGATTTTTTTCTCAACCAGTTCTTATTGGATTTGGATTTGGATTTGGATTTATTAGATTTATATGCCGCCCTTCTCCCAAGGACTCAGGGCGGCGTACAGCATTAAAAAACACATAGTACAAAAGTTAAAAGGAAATTAGAAACAGTCCAAAAAACAAACCCAATTTATATAACACTCACATTTTAAAAATTAAATAAAATTAACAGGCCAGGCCGGCTTGCTGGAAAAGCCAACTTTTTAGGGTGCGTCGGAAGGACCGGAGGTCAGGGATTATGCGAAGCTCCGGGGGCAGCTCATTCCATTAATTGATAGTGCTTGCATTTTTTTTAGCAACTTTAGTTTTTTTCTGTTATTTTTCATTAACATCAATAGTCTCTTACTTTCTATGTTCATTGTTCACTTTGCAAATTAGCATTATTATTGGTAGTTCTAAATCAGGGGTATCAAACTCGATTTCATTGAGGGTTGTCTTTGACCTCGGAGGGCTTGGTTGTGTGGCCCGGGGGGGGGCACTTGTCAAGGCTCATTTTGAGCCATGATGGCTTCCTGCAGCCCTCTGCCAGCAAAAACGGACCCTGGCCGCGACAGCAACCCTCTGCCAGCAAAAACAGAGCTCCCACCTGGGCCCCATTTTAGGCCATGAAAGGCTCCTGCAACCCTCTTTCAGCAAAAATGGAGCCCAGGGAGGATGTGTACAGCCCACCCAGCCTCCATTTTCGGCCGCAATAGGCACCTACAGCCCTCTGCCAGTGAAAATGGTGATGCATACAGGCCCCCTGAGCTCTATTTTCACTGGCAGAGGCACCACGGACCAGTTCTTCACTATTTCCAGGGCAGGCCAGATCTAAGCACCCCGTGGGCTGGATCTAGCCCACAGGTCTTGAGTTTGACATCCCTGTTCTAAATAAAGCTGAAATTTCGCTTGTTTTTCAACTGCTTCCAATTCAGCATTGGTAAAGAATGTGCATTTCAAAATCAGATGCCATCACTCTATAAGTCTAAATTCATTGATTTCTGAATCAAGATGTCTTTATTTCCAAAGCCGGTCATTCACTTTTGAAATCCACATTTTGATAGTTTTGATTAGTAGAAACATACCACAAGGGAGTAATTTTCTTGCTTTTACCAAATTCTTCATTTTCATTGCCTTCCAGTAGCCTGCCAGCTCCATGTCCCAAGCAGTACATTTCTCAATGGATGCCCAGGAGCCATAGCATCCGATGTGACTCTTGTTAATCTGGGTGACACTTGATCCAGCATGAAATTTGAATTGTGTATTCTCACCATATTGAATGGGATTATTGTGGTTGGTCACACAGTCAACCAGATGTTTGGACTGTAGTAGAATTAGTATTTCAATTTAGAGGCTGCCTTACAGAGCAACTCTGGACAGTTTACAATAACAGAGAATGTGGGAGTAATAAAGGCAACCAATATTATGGTCAGGTCTTTTGAGGAGAAAGAGGAAATTGAGGTGGGACGTATGGAGATAATAGTCCTACAATTCCAGCAGTGCTGATATCAATTATTATGGAATATGGGTGAGACTGTAAGCCCCCAGGACTTCCTGCCTGCACCTACTGATAGTGTCTCAAATCTAAAACTCAGTCACCCAGTCCAAGCAGAAGCACTTAAAGAAGCAGGGGACTAATCTCCACAGATCAGATAGATTGCCCCAAAATTAGGACAGTACACTCTACTGTTTAAGGTACCTCAGTTGTGCATTCAACCTGTCATATTTATTAGCCTCCTGCTCTGAAAGAAACAGCTTCTCAAAACTTCAATTCTGCTGTGTTTACCTTGCCATGCTTTGAATTCCAGATTCCACCTCACCGTGATTCTCATCCCCCCTTGGATTGTTGCTTATTTCTTGGGAGTCCTGGTCCCAGCCCGGACCAAGTCTTTGGCTACATTTGTAGTTGCCATCGTAAGACATTGCTAAAATATAAATATAAAATAAAATAGCATGTGGTGGCTCAGTGGCTAAGACACTGAGCTTGTTGATCAGAAAGGTCAGCAGTTCAGCAGTTCGAATCCCTACCACTGTGTAACGGAGTGTGCTCCTGTTACTTGTCCCAGCTTCTGCCAACCTAGCAGTTCGAAAGAATGGAAAAATGCATGTGTCTGTGCATCTTTGGCATTTAGTCATGCTGGCCACATAACCACGGAGACCTCTTCGGACAGCACTGGCTTTTTGGCTTTGAAACGGAGATGAGCACTGCCACCTAGAGTCTGGAATGACTAGCACATATGTGTGAGGGGAACTTTTACCTTTACCTTAAAATAGTCTATTTTATTCTAAAAGTGTTGCCTAAGCTTGTGCTTCACTGGGCTGTGCAGGCAAGCGGCTAGCTATCTTGTTGGCTGACAGCCAGGAGTCCTGGTGGTGCCATAGGGCAAGTGCTACCACAGTGAAAGTATGCCTCTGGGGTCTGTAAGATGATATTCAATCAACAGGACTTAAAGCATGCTCAGTCTGCTTGACTTCACTGGACAAGCAGTAAGATTTGGAAACAGGCAATCTCTCAAATAGGCTTTGATGAGCATGTCATGAAGGGCTTTATACGTGAAACCAGCACCTTGATTTGCACCCAGATAGCAATTGTGAAGAGGTGAAGTCACATCAGTATATCATGATATGCTCATACCAAGTCTTCTGGACCAGCTATCTGGTGATCTTCAATGGCAGCCCCATTGAAACCCGAATTATAGTAGTTCCTGAAGCAAGTTCAAAAGAGTACTGTGATCACTGATATCAAAAGCCACTGAGAGATCAAAGACAATTCAGATAGATACCATCTCACCACAGGTCACCAGCACATGCAATCTATACTGCCTCTGAACCCTGGCTTGAACCCTAACTGATAATCTGTTTCCTCCAAGATCCTTCAGAGCTAAAGCCTGAACACCCTCTCCATCAACCTCTGGTTGAAGACTGGACAAATACTGTTTATAATAGTTGAGTCCAGAGAAGGTGCACCATAGCTTTCTTCATGGCTGAGGGAGATCCCTCCTCCCTTAGAGAAAAGGACTTCATTCCACAGGGTCAATAAATATTGCAGGAGATACCTGGCTCCAACAAATAGGGGGATGAGCTCATAGGCTGAAAAAAGTCCCAGCATCTACAACTTGATCAGTAGGACAAATTTCAACTTTGAACTTTTCAGTCTGAATCAAGCGGCAATTGGACTTTCTGGTTTTTCTTGGACGTTTCACTTCTCATCCAAGAAGCTTCAGAACTGAAGAAAATTCTTGGATGAGAAGCAAAACATCTTCAAAGAAAAGAAAAACAGAAAGTCGATTTGCCTCTCAAAGAAGCTCCTTTGGGATTTTCAGTGTGAAGGCCGTTCTTCTTCTCCATAGGTCATCTTGGCATCTATGTTGGTGGGACTAAGTTTGAGAAGCAGTTTTAGAGCTTTTCTTCCTTCCTCAAATTGTTCTACGCCTGTTTTAGGGTTGAAATTATAATTTTCATACGTTCTCTTTCTCAAAGCAGCTGGAAATTCTCTTCAGTTTTCAGAAGTTATAATTAGAAAGAGCACTGGGGACCCATATAAAAAGCACTCTTGAGATGCAGACTGCTCATCCTTGTCATAAGCAATGTGAATATGGAGGGTAAGCAATCCTCCTCCCAGCAGCTCGTTCTCAAAATATCCTCCATGGTGATCATCTGTGGCTATTTGAAACAAAGGTACTCCTCACATATAAATTATAAAAGGCATAAATTCTACAATAAGGTCACAGTAGTAGCAAGCCTAATGGACGATGCATTTAGAATAAGAATGTTAATAGCATTCTAACAGTTTTTTGTAATCTCTTTCAGAAAAGAAGAACTCACTAAGATCCACCCACCACCCGTTTAGCAGATTTATTTCTGGATTTACTGTCCTGCGTGCCAATTCAGGAGAACCTCTTTGGAATACCAAGAAGCTCCAAGAGATGAAGCAGCAGAAGAGATATATGGAATTCAACAAAGAGCAAATATAGCTGAACATTGCTAAGAGCCTGGATTTAAGTCTACTCCATTGCAGTAGTTACAGCTAGCATCAGAGTTTCTCTATCCTTATTACCTAATAACTGTGATGGTGCAGTGGTTAAAATGCAGTACTGCAGACTACTCTGCTTACTGGCAGTTCAATTCTCACAAGTTCAAGGTTGACTCAGCCTTCCATCTTTCCAAGGTCAGTAAAATGAAGACCCAGATTGTTGGGGGCAATCGGCTGACTCTGTAAATTGCTTAGAGAGGGATGTAAAGCACTGTAAAGCGGTATATAAGTCTAAGTGCTATTGCTATAACATTTTAAATTATAGTTCAGCAACCTTAGTCAGAGGTTACTTAGCAGTGTGAGCAGTCTCAGACCTTATTAGGGAAAGCAGCAGGATGGTGACAGACGTCTCGCTGTGGGTGGAGATTAATCAAATTTTGAGTGAGGAAGTTATGCCATGTAACTCGAAGGAGGCAGTGGTACATCCCATCCTTATGAACCTACCACATGAGCTAAATATTTTAGACAGCAAGCTTCTTCGTAGAGAAGATAATGGAAAAGGTGATAATGTTGCAATCCCGGAGAGGCCTGGATGAGATGCTTATTCAGTCTTCAGTTGAGACACAGGCCTAGTATGGGATTGACTTTTTTTATTATTCTTGCTGATGACCCATGAAAGACTGGGCTGGGGGGAAAATGTCCTTCTGGACCTCTCAGATGTTCAACTGATCATGGTATCTTTTTGGACTACTAACAGAGGTCGGGAGCAGAGAATTGTATTTAGAGTAGCTTGTCCTGAGTGAGTAGTCCAGGCAGGGGTGCAGATGTAAGAGACTCTCTGCAGACTCTGTGTTATTATTTAACATCTACATTAAGCTACTGGGAGAGGTCATCTGTTGACACAGGTTGAGATATTATCAATATGCATATGAAATTCAACTGTCTTATCTTCATCCTGGGCCAAACAGGAGATTCTGATGAGGTTCTTTCCCATTGCCTAGAATTTGCTAAGGTATAGATGGAAGAAACAGATTTAGACTTAATCCTAGATGAAGTAACCATGGATTTTGAAGCCGTCATATTTGAGGAATAGTCTAGCTGGGCACTTCCTCATTGCTTTGTAAAGCAGCTTTGAGAGGGAGAGCTTTGTTAAAGTGGCACATCTCTTTAAATCTTTGCACAGGACTGGCGCACATATCTGGGATGTACTAGATATTAACTTTTCAAGAACCAGCACACATTGAAGTCTGCACTTTGGTCCATTTTTCTTTTCTGCCGCTCTTAAAAAAACAAAAACAAAAAATAGCGAGCTATTTTAGGCAAGCAAAGATATTTCCACAAGATAACAGGAAGACAGCTGGAGGTAAGCTATGGAAACTGCTGAATTGGCACTTCTAGATAGGCTATCGGCTTTGAAGGAGAAGAAAACAGCTGCAAAATGATTATGTGACGGAGAAGAAAAGGTGGCTGAAAAGTTGAAGTTGTGAGTAGGTGGCAGGAGCAACAATAATAGGAGCAGCAACAATAACAAGAGAACGGTGTTAGAACAGGCACCAAATCAGTCCTGAATGCAAGAAATCTGGGGCATGCTATTCTAGAAAAAAAAAAGATAGTTGAGGGGAAGTCTTTGAGGATGGCCAGGTCTACTACAACTGCAGGAACTCTTTACTTGACTTTGAAGTTCAAAAGTTGAAGACAGAGCAGGCGAACATGCCAGAAATTCTTCTTTATTTAGCCCTGGAGTCTGGAGAAGATACTGAGAGAGACTCCCAGCAGAGAGATGAAATATTTATAGGAGGGAATCGTCTGCCAGGAAATAAAAACATGTTCTTTAATTTTTTTATCATGCAACTAACAACATTGCATGTTTCATAACGCCCACTGCTTCATGGGGAAAAAAGTGTGGTCCAATTATGAGCTTATAGCAATGAATGCCTTTCCATTGACCAAACAGCCCAATGAAGGCTCTTTACTGTTCATGTAAAGCAGGGGTCCTCAAACTATGGCCTGGTGGCCAGATACAACCCGCCAAAGCCATTAATCTGGACTGCATGGGACCACAAGGTGCCCCACCCACACTGACCCACCTACCCATTGGCCTCCACCTGCTTTCCTGAGATGCACTGAGGCTCAGGAGGCCAAAAATGGCCCTGTTTAGGGGCACCAGTTGGTTCTGGAGGCCCATTTTTGGCCTCCACAGCCTCCAGAAAGAGGGGAGAGGAAGGGAGCGAGAAGGGGGAGGGGGAGTGATAGGAGGAGGGAGGCACACACACACACAAACAGAAATCCCTCAAACACACCCCAAGGCAGCCACATCCCTTCACTAACCTGCTTTCCATCACTAGGAGCATAACAAATTAAAGTTTACAGTCACCTAGCCACCTAGCCACCTAGCCACACCCGCCCATCCAGTCCGCCCCCCCCCCAACAGTTTGTGGAACCATGAATTGGCTCCCTGTTTAAAAAGTTTGAGGACCCCTGATGTAAAGCATAGTTTATTAAGAAGAAACTACCAAATTCAGTAGGGTGTACTTTTTATCCCCCCCCAAAAAAAAAACCCCACACACATTAATCTACAGATATATCTGATCACTTCACAGATCTTTAGTAGCTCTCCAAAATGGGGAAAATATTTTCTTAAAGTAAACATAGAAAAACTGCTGAATTAGTGATGGTTTGTCTACTCTACCTTTTTCCATGAAATGTCCATCCAGGCACATTAAGGAAACCTATTAACATAAAGGATCCTTTCTCTTGGAACTCCAATCAAAATACATGGCAAAACTGTAAATTAAAAGTAAGGTTTTCTCTAGGAAGAACACATTCCCTACAATTCATGTCAACTTTTCCTATTTACTAATTTCATTGCTTTATTTTGCTCATTTATTTCCAAAATCAGAGCACAGACTGATCCAGTCAAATCTATTTCAGATGAAACTACAATGTTTTCAGCTGCAACTTGATTTTTCCATGACTCTCGTATTTTTTAAGGCTGAAATGAATTCCTTCCAAGATCACCACAGAATCAATTAATATGCAGGCTAATTACTTACAGGTGGTCCATTGATTATTGCTACAGATTTTTTTTGTAATAAGGCAGGAAGAGGGAATTACCTGGAATGGAAGTGGCTGCTCATTTATTCAATCCACTGCTCAAATACATTTTTATAATACGCATCTTACCTCTTATAAACTGCATCCCCTTTTAATAAAATTTCTTAAACAACATTAGGATTTCCTGTAAGAGCTAGCAGTTCTGCCATTGTTCAATGTGATAAGACTGAAGTTTGCATTTTGAATGAGGGTAATTTGATCGTGGACCTTCATGATGCCATGTAGACCCTAAATAAGCCAATACTGAAAGGAAATTGAAACTTGAATTGATGCCTTGTTCTTCCTTTTCTCGGCTTCCAAAGAGTTATTAACACCTTGGAGGTAAATGATTTTATGGGCATTTCTTGTGACTTAACGTTGTTATCTCTTCGGTCAACAACCCCAATTCCTGAATTTAGGCTAGAGGAAGGGAATGAAATGAAATGCATGCTAAAGTAAAAACCAACCTAGACAAAGGAAAGAATTAAACCAGATATAATCTTATACCAGATGATTGCAAAACACAGCAAAAAAAGAATGATATACATCCTAGGTTTTAATTGCCCCTAAATGTGCTTTTTACATAGAAGACATAAAAAGCACAGGAGGTACTTTAGAACAGTGGCCTCTAAACTTTTGTGCACCAGTTCCGGGACCAGTTCCATGGAGAGAGGTTTTTCCGTGGACCAGAGGAGCATAGCTTTGTGTGCTGCCTGCATCCCCCTGCATGGCGCTTCGCTTGTTTGGGTGGACCTGCTGTTGCTGGCATGATGGGGCCTGGTGCCAGTCCACAGACCAGGGATTGGAGACCCCTGCTTTACAAGTTACTTCTTCTAAAGATGCTAGCAGACCTAAACAATAGTAGCCTACTGAAACCAATCCAAGAAGGATTCCCCAGAATACAGCTGAACTATCATACCCAGCCTTCCTTTTACCACTGAGTCTGCTGGCAGGATTTGGTGGAATATGCAGTTTGAAGCATCTGGAAGTTCTCCAGAAAGTCAAGGGAACAAAACCCCAACATTTCAATGGTTAAAGGAAAAAGCATAGTATTTAAAGCAACTAATAAAGGGGCATTTCTTCCTACAAATGAAATTGCCCAATACTTTTGTATCAAATATTTTTTAATCACAACTGACAATATTTCTTCTACATTCATTAAGATAGCCCTCTGCTGAAATATTTTTAGAAATATAGTAATGCTAATTTGGCACCCAAGTTTGTCTTGTAGGCACGTTTTCTCTCCTTTGCTTTTTTAAAGAAATCTGATTATGCAGCTTTGCCCAGACTTTTCCCATGCTACATAGCTAAGACATAACTCATTCCCTTGCTAAGCCCGGTTTGTTTATTTATTTAGTATTTGTTTGATTAATTAGAAATGTTGGGATATATATCAGTCAATAAAAAAAATGATCTTTTTTAGTACACAAAAAAATACACCCAGCTACTACATATTCTCAATGCATTTTGAAAACTATTTTGTTGCAAAACTTTCTACATTATTAAAACCCAGCTTCCAATAGAATATTTTAAGCTATTTATAAAATGGAATATAGTGGAAAATAACTGCAAAGTGAATGAAAGCATTTTTTTTTAAAAAAAGAGGGGGCTGAGGATCTTTGCAGTCAATTATAATCTGGTTAGTTTGGGTAAATACCTTAAAATTTATTAAATACATAATTATTAAATATACAGGTTTCTTTTTCTTCTTTTTAGGGTTTAATATTTTTTATTGAGTTATAAAATAAAATAAGATACAAAATACAAAAGTAAATAGGAAAACGGTGGGAAGGAAGAGGAGAAAGAGAAGTGAGGAAGGATAAGGAAAAAAAGAAACATTGACTTTCAACTCTCTCTGTTCCAGTAAAATAAGACATTACCATCAAATCACAAATCACTTTTTGTTTTTTTTTTCGCAATAATAAGAACAAGCCATTTCTATAAATACCTAGCAATCTACTCAGGAAAACCCAAAATCAAAATTTCATTCTTTTCCACTTCAAGCAGAAAGTTCAAAAATACTGTATGCAGGTTTCTTAAAAAAGAATCAGTATAACCTCTGCAAAGCAACTTAAGTTGGGCGGCATACAAGTTAATTATTAATATGTTATTTTAATATTAATCAATTAATTAATAGATTTGGGGAGATATTTTAGAATCCCAGCAACCCATGAGTATGGATAAATGAATGAAATAGTTCACTACATACTATTGTGCAACATTGTGGGCATAGCAGGTTTATACGAGTACTGTGACAGTGGGAAAAGAACAGCTGCTTAGAGGAGTGCTTGTGAAATTTGTCAAAGAAAATAAAGTATAAGCTCACTTACTAGTGTCCTAATCATGATTAAACAGACAACAAAGTTGTAAGGGACCTTGAATAGCAATAGCACTTAGACTTATATACTGCTTCATAGTGCTTTACTTTACATAGGCCATCTCCAAACAGTTTACAGAGTCAGCATGTTGCCCGCAACAGTATGGGTCCTTATTTTACCATCCTCAGAAAGATGGAAGGCTGAGTCAACCTTGAGCCAGTCAGGATCAAACTCCTGGCAGTCGGCAGTGGGTTATCCTGCAATATTTCATTCTAACCACTGGGTCACCATGGCTCTTATCCTGGATGTTAACATCCTGATGTAAATAAAGCACAATGGCTAAGTTATAACGTGTCCACATACTTGAGATATGCAAGCTGCATTTGATGTAGCATAATACGTAGACCCAGTCTCCAGTTGTGGTAGTACTATAAAACTATCAGTAGTGCTAGTAGCATTATTATAGTACTAGTAGCATTAATATAGTATTATCACTCATAGAAATCTCATTCATTCTAAATGTATTAGTTTTCAAGTTGTTATTAGTAAAGGTAAAGGCTCTCCTTGCACATATGTGCTAGTCGTTCCCGACTCTAGGGGGCGGTGCTCATCTCCATTAGAAAGCCAAAAAACCTGTCTGTAGACATCTCCGTGATCATGTGCCCAGCATGACCAAACACCGAAGGTGCACATAACGCTGATACCTTCCCACCAAAGGAGGTTCCTATTTTTCTAATTGCATTTTACATGCTTTCGAACTGCTAGATTGGCAGAAGCTGGGACAAGTAATGGGAGCTCACTCGGTTTCGTGGTACTAGAGATTCGAACCGCTGAACTGCCAATTATTCTGATCGACAAGCTCAGTGTCTTAACCACTGAGCCACCATGACCCTTTTAAGTTGTTATTAAATTGTTTAAATACAGACAAGAGTAAGTCCTAAAATAATTATAATTTCTTGTAAAAAATATGGGTTTTTAAGAATGTACTTTACAACTGTTTTAATTTGTTCATAATGCTTGAGAGTCAGGAGTGAACAGTGAGTTTACTGTTTACAGATTATTTAGCGACGGAAGGGAGACAAGAGACTGCAATCTCAAAAAGATCTCTGCAAACTGGTGAGATAAGCGTTAAAATGTGAGAATGATTCTGTATAATTAAGGACTGCATGAACTGATACAAATTATGAACAAAAAGCCTAACTTCACATATATTTGAGATCATCTGAAGCAACTCCAATGGACCAGAAAATAATGATCCTGGGGTGTGGAGGTTGGTGCAATGATAATGTCAGCTTAGCATATAGTTATTGAGAAAATGGCAAACTCCACACTGGGAATGACTTTGAAATACATCAAATATAAATTGCCAGTAATAAAATGCCTTCCCCCCACCTCCTGTTTTACAAATCTGTGTCACAATCAGTACAATTTCACAATACCTCAAACAAGAATATCGTATTCGAAAAGCTATAAAACAAGCCAAGGGAAATAATGAAAGAGATGGAGCGGGCGGTGAAGAACGTTGTAAAAGCAACAACTGCTTCCTCCATCTCATTATTTATCTTGGCTTTATTATCCAGCCCCTTGCCTCTTATCTTTCTCTTTCTGCTATTGAGATTGTAGAACTAGCATTCTGCTAAAACCATTCAGTAGGAGATTTCATCAGCTCTCCAAATATAATATATTTACCTGGAGGAATGAGATCATTGCCAAAGAGCCAATTCCAAAGATTTTGGGAGGCCCATTAGGGTGATTCTTAATGGGGGAATATATCTCTATATCAGGGGTTCCCAAGTAGTGGGCTGTGGATTGTTTGAAATCAGGCTCAATGAGCAATGGGCTGTTCCACTCTCACAAGGGGTGGGACATTGTGCTCGCGTACAAAGCTTCAATGGAATGGAGTTTCACGTGCAACCACAAGGTGTGGTTTGGAGCTATGTATTCATGCATTTGCCACTCAAATGCTTCCCCCCCCCCCCATGCCATATGAGGCTGCCAAGATAGAAAGGTTGAGAACCGCTGCTCTATATAGTTAGGATATCAAAAGGGAGCTAAGTTTTGGTAGGAGTCCTTTTCATCTTCTAGTCTTACAATTATTTGGTGTTGCAAAACATGTCAAGAAAATGGGGACACTCAGAAATGAAACTTATCTTGGGACAAATACTGAGTTAATAATAGGCAAGTTGTCATCTTAATTGCCAATATTAAATAATAAAAAGCTCCTTTAATTCACTAATGATGAATCAATGAATTTGTCTGAAATGTTATAGGGTTTCCTGCCTGAGCACGGGTGTCAAACTCACCGCATCACACTGTCGTCATGTGATGTTTCATGACATTTTTCCCATTCATGGAGCTGGGTTGGGCATGGCCTGAGCGTGATGCATCCGGCCTGCGGGGCGCCAGTTTGACACCCCTGATAAAAGAACTCCAAGGTCCCTTCCAACTCTGTTATTCTGTTTTTGATTGATTACATGCCAACAAGTCAGTGTTGACTACATGGACATATGTTCTCCAGGATGTCCCCAACTTGACCTTTTAGGTCTTTCAGTGGTACATCCATTGGCACTGCTGCTGATTTCTTCTTTCCTTCCTTCTTTTCCAGCCTTGTAGATTTCTCAAGAGAGTTATGTGTCTGTAATTTGAGCTTAGTCAAAACAAAAACAAAAAAATAACCCTGCTCTGAGACTGAGAATATAGAGCAGCAAACTCAAAAAATAGAACAAGAAGTTGCTAAAATGGAAGGAAATATGGAAGATATGCAAAACTGGATGATGAAATACGAAGACAGAATCCAAAAAATTGAAGAAAAGGTTCAACAAGAAGAGAAGAAGGTTGAGGAGTTAGACAGCAGATTGAGCGACATGGAAAGGGAGAGCAGTGGAATACTAGGATGGGAGATGGATAGGTCTGAATTCTTCTTAAGATTTCAGAACGTAGAAGAAGAAAGAGGACAGAATCTAGTCCAGATAATATCTGAGATATTGATAAACGTATTAGAGATATCCCAAGAGAAGATGATGGATGGCATAGATGAAGAATTTTGAGTACATACAAGATACGCAATGAGAAACGCTCTTCCAAGGGAAGTCCACGTAAGATTTACCAAAAAAAGCAATCCAACTACAAATACTGCAGAAAATGATAGAAAATTAGAATATAAAGGCAAGGAGATTGTAGTTCTGAAACAAATTCCGAGAAGAGTGAGAGAGAAGAGAAGAGAATATCAATTCTTGACTAAGGTTCTGATTAAAAAAGGTGTTAATTATAGATGGTTTATACCGGAAGGTCTATTATTTACATGGCAAGGACAAAGATACAGAATAGATACAATCGATAAGGCAGAAATTTTTTATGCAGAACATTTCAGAGTAATGGCTGAGAAAACTGGAAAAGATGAATTAGTGGTACAACTACTGGAGACACCCATAATTGAGATTGAAAAAGTAGAAGGAGCTGTAGGTGGAATTGATAAAGAGAAGGTGCAGTGGGTGGTGCAAATCTCAGAGAACAATGCGAAACCCAGATCAACTAGAGCTATAAATCCTGTATATAAAGTGCAAATATGGAGGGGGAAAATGATCACAATCAATATAAATGGACTTAACTCAGCAATTAAAAGAAGGAAAATATTTCACAAATTAGAAAAATTAAAATTTGACATAATCTGCCTACAAGAAGTGCAAATTCAAAAGTGACATGAACACCTACTAACAGAACCAAAGCTTGGGAAAATATTTACTACACTGGCGAATTGTAAGAAAAGAGGAGTGATCTTCTATATCAAAGATAACATTCCAGCAAAATTAATTTATGCAGATGAAGAGGGAAGAATTTTGATGGTGGAAATCATGGATAATATCAAAAAATACTCTTAATTGGAATCTATGTTCCTAATGAAAAGCAAGATGAATTTCATAAAAAACTGCACAAAAGAATCTCGGATTTGGAATATGTTGATATTTGTATGATGGGAGACTTTAATGGCATTGTAAACCAGAACATGGACTATAAAACACACAAAACAACAAAGTCAAATAGAAAACTGCTTCCGAAATCCTTCTTTAGGATGATAGATAAAATAAACTTAAAAGACATATGGAGAGAAAGAAATACTACAAAAGAACAATATACTTTTTATTCAAATAGACATTCATCATTTTCCAGAAATGATATGATATGGGCCTCAACAGAATTTGCAATGTACAAGAAATTGAGATTGAAACAAGCACATGGGCGGATCATAATCCAATTACAATTAAATGGAAAGGCCAAAGGATAAGATCTAGATGGACATTAAATAATATCATATTGAAAGAAAAATACTTTGTACAGAAAATGGAAAAAGAATTGGCCTTTTTCTTTAAAGAAAATAGAAAAGAAGTGACATCAATGCAGAATCTTTGGGACACAATGAAGGCTGTTATTAGAGGTCTGATAATAGACTACACAAGGAAGAGCAATTCAAAGAAAAGATAAACGCATAACGCCCTAGACAACGATTATAAAAAACTGGAAAAAGAACTACAGAGATCGACACAAAAAAAAAGATGTTAAAATAAAAATGGATACAATCAAACATAAAATGGATCTACTAGAAAAGGAAGAACTGGCACAAAAAATCAGAGGCACTAAACAGAATTATTTTGAAAATGCAAACAAACCAGGCAGGTGGTTGGCATATAAATTGAAAAAAGAGAGAGAACAAAGAAAATATTCCATTAAGTGATGAGCAAGGACAAATTTATTACAGAAATGATGAGAAAAAAAATTTATACAAGACTACTATGCTAAGCTGTATCAACAAGAGAAAATGGAAGAAGGATGAGTCAAAAAGTATTTACAGGACGCTAATCTTCCCCAGATATCAGATGAAACTAGAATAATGTTGGAAAGCAAAATAACAATGATGGAGCTAACGGAAGCACTTAAAAAACAAAATAATGGAAAAGCACCAGGTCCAGATGCAGAATTCTACAAAACATTTGAAGAAACCTTGTTTCTCCCACTATTAGAAGTTATGAATGAAGTGATATAAGAGAACAGAATACCTAAATCATGGTCAGAAGCATACGTTGTACTGCCACCTAAAGAGAAGACTGATCTAACACAAACTAAGAACTATAGACAAATAGCTTTATTAAATTCAGATTACAAGTTATTTGCATCTATATTAGCAGAGAGACTCAAAAAGTACCTAAATAGCTTTATCCACTATGATCAAAATGTTTTTTTAACCAAAGAGACAAATTAAAGACAATATGAGAATGATTTTGAATGCTTTGGAATATTATGAGGCCCATCCCGAAAAACAAATGGCTTTGATGTTTCTCCATGCACAGAAGGCTTTTGACAACGTGAATTGGCAATTCGTGTTTTTACAATTGGAACAGATGCATTTTGGTAAGAAATTTATCCAAACCATACAAATGGTATACCATAAACAAACAGCAAAGATAATGGTAAATGGAGAATTGACAGACTCTATTGAAATAAAGAAAGGTATGAGACAAGGTTGCCCATTATCACCGTTACTTTTTGTCTTAACATTAGAAGTCTTAAATATAAAGATTAGAGAAGAAGAAGAATTAAAAGGAATGAAAATTTAAAAAGAAGAATACAAGCTACAATCACCCAAATTGTTAAAAAGAATAGAGGAGTATGGAAAAGTAGCAGGCTTGAAAATAAATAAAGACAAAACAAAGATTTTGACAAAGAACATATCATCAAGACGAAAGGAAGAGTTGGCAGAAGCTTTGCAGATTCAAACAACAAGTAAGGTTAAATATTTGGGGATATACTTATCAGCTAGATGTAGTACTGTCAAGGAGGATAATTATACTAGACTAAAACAACAAATTGCGACTGACTTGATGAAATGGGAAAACCTACAACTATCAATGATAGGAAGAATCTCTACAATTAAAATGAACATTTTACCCAGAATCCTATACCTGTTCCAGACAATTCCAATCAGATTGGGCAAGGACTTTTTTGAAGATCTAAATAAAATAGTCTTCAAGTTTATTTGGCAAGGGAAAAAAGCAAGAATAAAAATTAAATTGTTACAAGATGCTGGAACAAGAGGAGGATTGGCCTTATCTGATTGGGAGTTATATTATCAAGCAACAAATCTGATGTGGATTAAGGAGTGGGTAACACTAAAAAACTCTAGATTATTGAATGTAGAGGGTCATGATTTACTGTTGGGATGACATGCTTTTTTATGGTATAAGGCAGTGGTCGGCAAGCCGCGGCTCGCGAGCCACATGCGGCTCTTTACACACTTTAATGTGGCTCTTCTGTGTGCCGGGCGCCCGCTCCCCTCCCTCCTCTCGGGCACTTCAAAACAAGTGCCTCTTTCCCTTTTTTCTTTTCGACCCACAATGATTAGGGAGGATCCTGAAGTCGGGCGGGGACGAGAAGCGAGGAGGCAGAAAAAGAAACGGAGGCTAAGGAGCTTCCCCCCCGCCTCCTCCCAGCAAAAATCTAACCGGGGAGCCGGGCGGGCAGTAGCAAATTAGCCGATCACGCCACGTGATCAGCTAATTTGCTACTGCCCGCCGGTTCCCTGATAAGATTTTTGCGGGGGGGGGAGAAGCTTTTTGGCCTCCGTCTCTTTTTCTCCCTCCTTGCTTCCTGGGGCTCCACCAATGGGGGAGCAAGGCCCGCCCAGCGCCAGGCTTTGGGCTAACACAGAGGTCTGCAAAGTTGGCTGTTTTAAGACTGGTGGACTTCAATTCTCAGAATTCTGGGAGTTGAAGTCCACCAGTCTTAAGAGCCAATTTTGCAGATCCCTTCCTGGGCTAATATGATTGATGCCCTTGGTGGACTTCAACTCTCAGAATTCTGGGAGTTGAAGTCCACAAGTCGTCAAGCTGTCAGGTTTGAAGACCCCTGGAGTTTTTTTTCCTAAAGGGTTAGGGGTGCAAGGGTCTTGCAATTTGACAGCTTTAAGACTTGCATGCTTCAATGCCAGAGTTTCTGAGCCAACATGACTGGAGGAGGAATTCTGGGAGTTGAAGTCCACAAGTCTTAAAGCTGTCAGGTTTGAAGACCCCTTGGGTTTTTTTTTCCTAAAGGGTTAGGGATGCAAGGATCTTGTAACTTGACAGCTTTAAGACTTGCGTGCTTCAAATGCCAGAGTTTATTGAAACTAAAAACAGTGTACCATCCTATGTATTTTCGGTTTTAAAAATGTGGCTCTCAAAATAAATTTCAATCGTGGTTTTGGCGAGATTTGGCTCAGTTGAAAAAAAAGGTTGCCCTAGCTAGTCACTAGCTAGTTTTCATGCCTAAGGGAGGACTAGAATTCACAGTCTCCCAGTTTCTGGTTCAGCATCTTAACCACTTCACCAAACTAGTTTAGCCTGATGTCCTGGTATGCCTCATTATCCAATGCTAACCTGAGGGGAAACTGATTAGTTTCCAACCCAGACAAGGTTGTACAGAATTCAATTTAAAAATAGCAGATTTTATTCGTTTATAAATTCAAAAAGAAGGCAAAGGTGGTAACACTAGCACAGTCATTAAAGTATAGACTTTCAACTCTGCTATTCCCAAATGCATATCCCAAAAGATTTATAGTCCAACTGTAAATCTATACATGCTACTTTCTTTCATATTAAGATTCTTTCCTTGAAAATATTGTGCTATTTCACTCTTAATAACTAAAACCAGGTTTTCATTAATAACCATATTTTAGACACTTTTCCCCAATGTATGCATTTCTGTTCTCTTTGTTCAGCCAATTAAACAATAGGAAGTCAGTGAAGTTATTTCAGCTAAGCCATCAAAGGATCCCTGTCCCTTGGATTAATTAGCAGGATTCAACTAATAAATATGGTTATTAATGAAAACCCTGCAAATTCTGGAGGGTTTTTTTTTTCACAGTAGCTCTGTATAGAGAGCATTTAAATAGTCAAATGTTAATTCAGAATCTTCTTGGAGAACATCAAAGACATCAAGTTTCACATATTGGCAACACAGGAACATTTGCATTTCAGTGAAAACTGAATGACTTCTTCGCCATCTTAAATTCGTATGATGTAAAAATGAAGAATGGTATTATGATCGAACTAAGAAACACAGGCCTTTCTGTTTAATCGCAGATTAATTTTTAAATGGTTTAGGCTACAATCAACACTAAGAATATGTTGCATGTTGATTTTACAAAACACCATGTGTTCAAAAGCATAAAGTAATTACATTTTAAAATATACCAATAGTGGGTTTTAATAAAAATCAGAAGATAGCAATGGAGCAACCCACAGTTCTTAATTTGCAGTTTCTTTTTAGATACCAATAGACAACTTGCACTGTCTCACTGCTGTTTTAGCTACGTATTTTGTTGCTTGACTAGCATACCTCTGCTTCTGCACAGCAAGCTGCATTATTTTTTTCCAGTATTATAAATTACTAGCCATGAGAGCTTCATTTCTCAAGGAACAAAAATGTAGGCCTCATAATAGAGCACGGCACGTACTTCATTAACAACAAAGGTTGTTATTTCATGTGGCATGTTTTATACAAAGCAACCATTTAAAAATAACGGTGGCAAGAAATATATCAGCAAAAAGACCACTTTCTGTATTAAAAAGAAAATTTCACTTTATGTACCAAGCTACCTGCAACAAACTAGATCCTGTGTATTTTTGCTTGAAAGTACAAGTGGGTGACATACAGTTGACAGGCGGATAAAAAAGCATTCCATTCTCCATCCTACAGCTACTTGTTGCTGTTGTTAGTTGCGAAGTCGTGTCCGACACATTGCGACCCCATGGACAACATTCCTCCAGGCCTTCCTGTACTCTACCATTCCCCGTAGTCCATTTAAGCTCACACCTACTGCTTTGGTACCTCCATCCAGCCACCTCATTCTCTGTTATCCTCTTCTAAGCGCTTGGCCTTATTTCCGGGAAGGTCTTATTATTTTTGAGGTGAATGTGGACACCACATGGCTGCTGTTGTGTTGTGCTGCTGTGGCAGTGAGGCACGGGACGCATCATTGGGCCTGTCGCTCTTTTTGTGGCAGCCATTAGGATGACAAAAGGGGTGTGGTGGCTAGAGTTGCAGGGGTGGTCATTAGGTAAGGGCATGTGGAGTGCATGAGGAATGTTCCCCCCTCCCTTCCCCCCCCCCTCCAGCTTCACCTCCTTACCTATTAAGCAACCAGAGGAAATGGCAGAAACCGCCTGGGCATGCATTTAAATATTTTTGGGGAGGGCTTATTTTCAGGGGAGGGCGTATTTTAGTGCATGCACTCAAAAGCCCGATTGGGCTTATTATCCAGGGAGGTCTTATTTTGGGGAAAACAGAGTACAGAGTATTTGCTTCTTTAAGTTAATAATGCCATTCTATAGCACAGATTGAACATGAGCCTTAATCCTGGGCAACAATAATAAGCCTGTGGGATAATATGTAAAAATGTGGAAAATTACCATGGAAATCCTATGTTGCAGCTAACAGTACAACTCATATTTTCTACTGGAATAACTACCATAAGGACAATGCACAAACAGTGTGGGATTAAATTTGAGATTATATAGCCAAATATGATGTTTATAATAAATTCACTATGTTTCTCAGCACAAATATAAAAATCCACTATATAATTAAATCACTTGTGCTGAAATTCTGAAGGTAGACAAGAATTATACAACATGTCATAATAGCGGTAAATAACAATTAGTATTGTAATATTTTTTTCAGCTAGATCTTTGGGGTTGGATAAATAATTATTTTATTTGTTTGCAGTAGATTTAATTTTTTTATATTCTGTATTTTATACTTTTCTAGACTGTTAGCTGACCCAAATACTTTTATGAAACCAAAAAGTGTAATTTGCTGATTTCTACTTTACAATATATATATAGATTGTCTTTAATATTAAAAGAAAGAACGTTGGTCTTACCTGAACGTCTTTTTCGGGAGAGTGGAGGGAGGGGTCACTGAAGGGTTATTACAGCCTGATTGGTCCATTTGACTGAGAGAAAACTTCTTAGCCTTCGGCTTCTCCCGTTGGCTCCCAGTTTCCGCGATGTCAGGTCAGCGTCTGCATGATGTAAGAAGACAAGGGAAAGCCGCCCCGGGCCACCCGATCCTACCCCTCCCAGACCCTGTCTTATCTAACTAGGGTGGGAGAGTGACCCCTCCCTCCACTCTCCCGAAAAAGACGTTCAGGTAAGACCAACGTTCTTTTTCCAGTAGAGTGGAGGGAGGGGTCACTGAAGGGACATACCCACGCTACGTCCCAGGGAGGGGAGACTGGGTCTCAGGGGGAGGATCGGCCACCACCCGCTGGAGAACCCTCCGCCCAAAGGATGCCTCCGCCGAGGCATAAGAGTCCAGGCGATAGTGTTTTATGAAAGGAGTAGGGGAGGCCCAGGTGGCCGCGCGACAGATGTCCTCGAAGGGCGCCCTTGTGGCCCAGGCCGCTGAGGAAGCTGCACTACGAGTAGAATGAGCCGTAATCCCCGACGGGGGAGATTTACCTGAGGCTCCATAGGCCTCAACTATGGCCGACCTGATCCACCTCCCAATAGTTGAAGACGAGACCTTTTTGCCTAGGGAACCTGGTCGAAAAGAGACAAACAACGCCTCGGTCTTACGAATGCCCTCCGTCCGTTTCAGATAAATACGGAGGGCCCTGCGTACATCCAATCGATGCCACGCCTGTTCTCTCTCCCTTGTTGGATTGGGGCAAAAATTTGGTAGGACAATTTCCTGGGCCCTATGAAACAGGGTATTGACCTTCGGTATGAACGAAGGGTCTAAACGCAATACCACCCTGTCCTGGTGAATCATGCAAAGGTCGCTTCTAACAGAAAGGGCCCCCAGCTCAGAGATACGCCTGGCCGATGTAATGGCCACTAAAAATACTACCTTCAGTGATAGGAGGCGCATGTGGACCGACCTGAGCGGTTCAAAGGGAGACCCCGTCAGTGCCCTCAGGACGATGGTAAGGTCCCATGTAGGAAACCTATGGACCGGAGGCGGACGGATGTTGGCCGCCCCTTTAAGGAACCTCTTCACCAACGGAGAGCGAGAGAGGGTAGAGGGACCCTCCCCTCCCAATATAGTGGATAGGGCCGCTACCTGTCGCCTGAGAGTATTATGGGACAACCCATCCTCTAACCCTCTTTGAAGAAATTCCAGAACGTCTGGAACCGTGGCCCTGGCTGGATCCACCCCCCTGGGGCTACACCACTTCGCGAAGGCCGACCAGGTGGCGTTATAGATCCTCACTGTGGACGGTTTCCTAGCTGCCTCTAAGGTGGCTATGACCCCCGATGACAGCTTCCTCCGTTTCAGCAAACCCCTTTCAAGAGCCATGCGGTCAGATGCAGCCACTGCGGCTCTGGGTGAACTAAGACCCCCTGATACAAGACTACCTCTTCCGGTGGAATTCTCCAGGGATCTACGACCGAGAGCTGGACCAGGTCCGCAAACCATGGTCTCCTCGGCCAATATGGGGCTAACAGAATGACGGAAGCTCTCTCTGTGACTACCTTCCGAATGGTTCTGGGAATGAGGGGAAGGGGAGGGAAGGCGTAGAGGAGACCCGGAGGCCACCGGGTCCTGAGAGCATCCGCTCCTTCTGCAGCTGGGGTCTTGAATCTGGTGAAAAATCTCGGCAGCTGCGTGTTGCTGGGGGAGGCAAACAGGTCCACCAGGGGGTTGCCGAACCTGAGGCAGATCTTTCGAAACAACTCTGGATCTAGCTGCCACTCGCCGTTGTCCAGAGTCGCCCGGCTCAACCAGTCTGCCTGGTGATTGGACGTCCCCGCAATATGTTCTGCCGCAATGGAGGCCAAGTGTCTCTCCGCCCATAGGCCTAATGTCTGTGCCTCCCGCCAGAGGGCTCGGGAATGAGTCCCGCCTTGCCGGTTTACATGAGCTTTTGTCGCTACATTGTCCGTAAGTAGTAGGACATGTCGCCCCTGTAGCTGGCGGTTGAAAGTCCGGAGGGCCAGTCTCGCGGCCTTGAGTTCGAGCCAATTTATATTGTGTCTGAGGTCCGAGGCAGTCCAACGTCCCTGGGCCATGTCGGACCCCATCATGGCCCCCCAGCCGTAAAGGCTCGCGTCCGTCGTGACTTGTACTCTCTCCGGCTCCCAAATAGAGGCCCCCTGTCGCAATGCTGGGGACATCCACCACTTGAGTGAGCGTCTCACTTCCGACGTTAAGCGAAGCGGTCGTAGAGAGTTGCTCAACATTCTCCTTTGGGCTGGTATTAAGGCCCACTGAAGGGGACGCAGATGCAGGCGGGCCCAGGGAACTATCCCTATGCAGGATACCATCTTCCCCAGGAGTCGTGATAATGTCAGGGTGGAAACGGACCTTTTTGTCCTGATTGACCTGATCAACTGCGTCAGACTGTCTAATCGGTCTGGGGACAGGCGGACCCACCCCGACTGGGAATCTATCACTGTCCCTAGGTGCAGAATCTGTCTGGATGGGGATAGATGGCTCTTGTGGAAATTCACTGAGAAGCCTAGTGTCTGGAGCCATTGGATGGTCAGCTGGAGGTCTGCCCTGGCCCTGGGAAGAGACCCTGCTTGCACTAAGACGTCGTCCAGGTAACACTGGAGCCTGACTGGGATGGATCTCAGGTAAGCGGCCAGTGCCGCCAGGACTTTGGTGAACGTCCGAGGGGCCGAGGCCAGGCCGAATGGCAGGGCCCGGTACTGATAGTGTCTGCCTTTGTGGGAAAATCTCAGAAATTGACGGTGAGACCGAAGGATGGGGATGTGTAGGTAGGCCTCCGTCAGGTCTACTGAGGCCATATAATCCCCCTTTCGAATGCCCTGCAAGATTGATTTGAGGGAGGCCATCTTGAAGCGCCTGTAAACTAGATACTGATTCAGGCGCTTCAGGTCGAGAATCGCCCTCCACCCCCCCGAGGTCTTCGGGACTACGAATAGATTTGAATAGTAGCCCCGCCCCCTCTCCGGTTCCGGAACGACCTCCACCGCTCTGATTTCCAGAAGGTGTGAAACGGCGAGGTCCATGAGATGACGGCGTTCCGGATCCCGGGATGGGGAGAAAACTTTGAAGCGCCTCGGAGGATAGGAGAGGAACTCCAACCTTAGGCCGTGGCGAATGGTCGCCCGGACCCAACCGTCTGTTGTAATCTGGTCCCACTTGTCCGCGTATAACGCGAGGCGGCCGCCTATGGGATGACTCGGATTCGAGTCATTTCCCTCTGCGGAAGGGGCGGCCGCCCCCCCCGCGAAAGGGCCGCTTGGACTGGGACTGGTACCTGGAGCGGTCTTGGAAGCCCTGTCTATTGAATGGCCTATCCTGCCTATACTGTTGGAAACGGGACTCCTGGTCCCTGTCATAGTTCCTGAAAGGAGGCCTGCGATAAGGGTGACTGCGTGTCTCTGATTTCTTAGTGGAGGTGGGCATTACCTTTTTCTTGTCCTTATTCTCCACTAGAATTGGGTCTAGGGCAGACCCGAATAAATTTGGACCCGTGAAGGGGGCAGCTATCAAATCCCATTTGGCTTTATTATCGATCTGCCAATTTCTAAGCCAAAGGAGCCGGCGTGAGGCCACAGAGGTGGCCAAGGCGCTGGAGCCAAAACGCATGGCATCCAAAGTCGCGTCGGGCGAATACTGGCAGGCCGCCATAATTTTGGTCAGATCTTGATGGATTCGATCATCCTGGATCGGGATACGATCCTGGAGTTGGCGGAGCCACATTACTGTTGTGCGATTAAAATACGAGGCGGCAGCCGCCGCCCGCATTGCCCAAGCGGAAGCCTTATAATTTTTCCGCAGGGTAAGCTCCGCCCTCTTATCCTCCGGCTTGAGTTTGTCCGCAGCATCCCCGGAGACCACCGGGGAGGATGAGACCAGGGCAGCTATGGGTTGATCTATAGCCGGAAGTTGGATTGCCTGTAAGAAAGCCTTCTCCATGTTATAAGCCCGCCTATCGTTGCTGCCAGGAGGGGAAAAATTTGAAGGTCGGGCCCACTGACTGGTGGCCACCTCCAAGAACAGAGGGGGAGCAGGGATCTCCTCTTTGTTGGTGGCCGTGTTTGAGAACATCACCATGTCTGGATCCCTGGGCGGGGGAACTGTGGGATCCCCTGTGCCCACCTTGGTGGTCCTCCTAGCTTTCTTCAGTAGGGGCTTAAACATGGCCTGAATGAACAAGTTGGAAGAAGTGGGCTGATCAGAGGCCTCATCCTCTTCCTCAGAGAAACCCCAGTCGTCTTGGCGACTGGCCTCCCCCCTAGAGGAGACCTCGCTCATGAGGGAGGGGGAGGAATTCCTAGACCTGGCCCTGCTGAAGGGGGTAATCCTATGCCGGGAAGGTCTGTCTCTTTGAGCTATTCCCCTGGAAATGGCTGCAGAAATTAATCTCTTTAGGTTTTCAGGGAGATGTTCTAGATCCTCCTCGTCATAATCAGAATCGTAGTCATGGGGAATGGAATCCCTGTGGGACCTCCTACCCCGGGAGGGGCCTGCAGATGGGCCCTCTAAAGGATCATTCCTACCCAATCCCCCTGTCCCAGGGGAAGTCGGGGGTGGGGGAGAGGCCCCCCGTCCTTCACTCCTAGCAGATCTGGATGAAGAGGAAGAGGGAGAAGAAGGGCTGAATCCCCTGTTAACAGAAGGGGAATGACTAGTAGCCTCAGGTCTGGGGGATCTAGACCTGGGATTGGGATCCCTGACCTTCTTTCTTTCTGCCCTCTCAATCGCTTTCTCGATTGCCCTGGAACGCCTGAGCTCATCCCTTTGTAGGGCTCTGGAGGGGCGATCCTCCGCAGTAGGCCTGGGAACTCGAGGCCTAGCTGGAGCAGTGGGGCCTGACTTGTCCTCTTGGGCCTGGGCTATTGTCGTTTGAGCTCCCTCAGAACGCGCTGCCATCGCCCCACTCGCGTGTCAGAGGTTTTGGTGCCAAATGAACTCCTTGCAATTGCTGGGCCCGCACTGATGAAAACGTGCAGACAGGGCCTGCGAGCGTTGGTGGCTTGAGTGAGGCCTGTAACTGTCGCCTCGTGTTCAAAATGGCCGCCGCTCTTTTAATGTCTCTTCAGGCGGCCGCTAAAATGGCGCGCGAACCGCCGCTTGTCTCCCCTCGCAATTCTGCAAGCCAGCCGACCCAAACTCAAAGTTCTTGTGTAGGGGGGAAGATTCGAGCCGGTCTTCACGCCCGGCAAGAGCCGCTGGCGCTCCGGTCTTCGCTCGCGCCGCCGCCGAGAGCTCCGCTGACCCGGGGGAGGCGGCGCAGCCGAATTTAAAGAGTTTAAAGAATTGCCGGTCTTCACGCACGGCAAATAGGCCGCCGGCGCTGCGGCTTGATAAAGGATCGGCGGGGGAGAGTCTGCTATCTGTGATCTACCCGGCACGCCCGAGGCCCCAGGAATCAGCCGGGGAAGGAAAAAGCCCAGCAGGGAGGGGATTCAAGGAGAGGAGGACGCTCCTCGTTGCTCTCCCTGCCTATCTGAGACAGCGAAGGGCTGTTTGCTGGCACAGCTCTGCTTCTCTTCTCTATCAATTTTTTTAAAAAATTTGGAATTGCCAATTTGATCACCTCAATTACTCACAGTCGCACTAGGAACCAAAAATACGTCGTTGGACCTTCTTGACTGAGAGGAAACTGGGAGCCAACGGGAGAAGCCGAAGGCTAAGAAGTTTTCTCTCAGTCAAATGGACCAATCAGGCTGTAATAACCCTTCAGTGACCCCTCCCTCCACTCTACTGGAAAACACTACTTTCTCTCATTCAGGTCATGTTGACATGGAATTATAGAAGTTGTTAACCAACCCATTTGAAGAGTACTAAACTGGGAAACACGGTGGCGCAGTGGCTAAGATGCTGAGCTTGTCAATCAGAATGGTCAGCAGTTTGGCGGTTTGAATCCCTAGTGTCACATAACAGAGTGAGCTCCCGTTACTTGTCCCAGCTTCTGCCAACCTAGCAGTTTGAAAGTACATTAAAATACAAGTAAAAAAATAGGAATCACCTTTGGTGGGAAGGTAACAGTGTTCTGTGTGCTTTCGGCATTTAATCATGCTGGCCACATGACCATGGAGATGTTACTTTGGACAGCGATGGCTTCGTCTTTGAAACATAGTTGAGCACTGACCCCTCGAGTAGGGAATGATAAAGGGGAACCTTTATCTTTATCTTAAGCTGGGGAAAATGAGTTAGTTCACCCTTGGGATGAACAGAGATGAACAATGGGAAAGCAAATATTTTTATAGAAGTTGAGAGCTACAACGTGGGAAATCCTAGGAATCTCATTGGCTTGAGATTTGGGGAAGGCTAGGCAGGTCACTGTCAATGCACCTGAGGTGAGTTCTCTGGTTAGGCAAAATGTGCTTTACACGAGGGCAGAAGGACTGGGGATGTCCATTGTTAAAGGAAGATGGAATGTTTAGGTCATCCTCCCACATACATCCCTGCGGCCAATCCGCTCTCACAGGGAGGGGCTTCTCCAGGTGCCGTCCACTAGGCAATGCCAGCGGGCGACGCCAAGGAGTAGGGCCTTCTCTGTGATGGGCCCAACCCTCTGGAATGACCTCCCCCCTGATATCAGAACCACCACAGACTTCCGCTCCTTCCGACAAAAATTGAAGACTCACCTGTTTCGATTAGCTGGCCTGGCATAATTATAATTGTGACAACTGTTACCTCCTGGAAACATATTCTTACCTGGTTATTTATAGGGTACGGTTTTAAATTTAACTGATTTTAGGGTTTTTAGAACCAGATTTATATTCTTCCGTACAGTTCTTTTTAAATTTTTAACCTCCTCCTTATGTGTATTTATATCTGTATTTATATTTGTATTTGATACTTATTGTTTGTTGTGTGGACTGTACACCGCCCCGAGTCCTTTTCGGGAGAGGGGGCGGTCTAGAAATTCGAAGAAAATAAATAAATAAAATAAATAAATAAATCAGCTGATACAGGATGGAAGGTTGGAGTTCCTCTATCTTCAGTTCCCTTCTTAGGGCTCTCCTAAGGAGGCTTCTTTTCTTTGGTTTAGATGAGATTGCCAGGGGTGGGTAGGTGGATGGGTGTTCTGGGGCAGGGAAGGTCAATGTCAATCTGATAGGCAAAAAGTTAAACAGAATTTGATAGAGAGGAAAGGATGCAACCTCACTTTTGTTTGCTTGTTTCAGGGTTTATACATAAGAAATTATGTCTACATTAACATGTAGTATCATAAACACACTGCAGCATAAGGAGGAACTTGAAGCTGCAACCAAAGGGATGAAAGGTTCACATATACACACCTCTACTTGCTTTTATCACTTACTGACTGCCATCATTTAAAGAGAGTTAGGAAATCAAACCTGGATCCTATACAAGCACTTAACCAAACTGGGAAAGCTCCCAATGAAATGATTGACATTCATAGATGGATACGAGAAAAACTCAACATGTTAAGTCCAATGCCTCTGATAATCAGTACAAAATCATTCATAGGCATTTCCTTAGCAGCAGATTTACCCCATTTAAGTGGCAGCTTAGGGGTCCTGCTGTTTGCCTAGACTTCTCTGAATACATGCTGCCAGTTACATTGTCTGCATTCTTCAGAACTTTGACAGGTTCCCAAGGGAGTTTGGAAATTAATTTTATTATTCTTTTTTTGCTTGAAATACCCTTGAAGCAAAAACAAAACAAAAAACAACAATACCCATTGTCTTAGATATTAATTTCAATGGAATATGTGTCTGTCTGTGTGCATGCATGGATATACGTTTTTCAGGGAAGAATGTGTGATGAGGTATAAGGTGATGCATTTGGAAATGTGGACTGACATAAGCACTGCAGACAGAGCTTCAGCTATGATACACTTGAGAGGGGGGGGGGGATGGCCAGAAATCCTGATGTTCTTTTGAAATCGCCAAAGGAACATGAATTCACATTTGGCATTCACCGCAGAAGTTTTAATGATACCAACTATCTCACAATCGTGCTTATCAGGGCTGTGGTAAAGATGGAGAGATAAGTGGAATCTAATATAGTATTCTTATCAGCCAAAGATAAAACAAAGGAAATAAACAGAAGTATAAAGCATCCTGCCTTACATCACAAACACTGGTAATGGATAAAATAATGTTCAGTAGCCCTAGTTAAAGCTCTGCTCCAGATTCCTTTTTTTTTACTTTTAGATGCAGTCCTTGACTTATAACTATTTGTTTAGTGACCATCTGAACTTACAACAGCACTGAATGAAGTGACTTATAGCCATTTTTCATACTTACATCCCAGTACTCACAAATCCATCACATGATCCAATCAGGCACCATCCAAAACTGGAGATGCCTTCCAGTCACCTTATCACAGCTACAGGACAAAACGGCCTTGACTTTCGGGAAAAGAATGTCATTATGGCTGTATATCACCCACACTCTGTATAATCCCTCCTCCCAGTTTCCCACAGTAGAAAATGTGGAAGGCCTGAAATCCCAAAGGTAAAAGATGGCTTCCAGGTCTGACAGAAGATTTGCACACTGGAAGGAACAGGACCACCTATATGGCCTTGTTTTCTCCCCACTTAACGGGTTTCCCATGTTGACAAACAGTCTCTGAATATACTCTGAGAAAAATGCCAAAAAAGGAGTGCCTTAGGAGGGGGAGCACTGCTGGACGTATCAGAGAACATCAATCTAAACAAACAAACAAACAAAAAACCCTGCATGAATTAGTCTCAGAAGAGTGCCTTCATTCCCTAATATTTACAAAACTTTATTAGCTACACCTGGCATAGAACTACCTGCTAATAGGGGCACTATGGAATACCAGACTGGACAGTGGTTAAATCCATTAAGAATCCATATCAAGCGTTTTCATTCTGAAATCATCATAAAATGCTTGTTGAAAACTGAACTGATTCAGGATAAGAATGTAGGCAATCTTGTGTTTTAACACAGAGACCAGTGACGTGCGGTGAGGTTTATGACTGGTGAGGCTGGTGACGTCACCAGGAAGGCGGGGAATGGGACCACGTGTGCTGGAGGCTGAGGCTGCCTCAGCTTCCAGCACACGTGATTCCAATCCCCGCCTTCCTAAGCGTGCTCCGCCGGCTCGCGCTGCGCAGTCCCCAACAGCAGCTGCTTTTCAGTGCTTTTCTGAGCGTCTGGCATTTAGGACATCCAGCTATCTACCTAAACGCCAGACGCACAGAAAAGCACTGAAAAGCACTTCGCCTCCAAGCCACTTCGTCTTGATGACATTGCCGCAGCTGCTGAGCACGAACGGACGGACGTAGCCAGAGCGACACCAAGGCGGTCCGGGCGGACGAAAGAGCGAGCGAGTGAGCGATGGAGGATCAGGCAGCCTGATCCTCGGTCGCTCGCATGCTGGACTGCCTTGGCGCCACTCTGACTACCTCCGTCCGTCCGCGCCCGGGAGCTGCGGCGACATCATCAAGATGAAGTCCAGTGGAGGCAGAAATGTTGTCGGTGCTCCCGGACTTCGTCTTGATGACAAAGCCATGAAAGCGACTGGGGAATGACGAGAACCTTCCTGCCTCTGCTGGACTTCGTGCACTCCTTGCGACTGCAAAATATGTCCAGAAGTGGCTTTTGTGGCTAATGGGGTTTGGGCTTCTAGCCCAATAGCCCCTGCCACTTCTGGACGTCTTTTGCAGTCACGAGGAGTGCACAAAGTACAGCGGAGGCAGGAAGGTTATTGGCACTTCTGAGAACCCTCCTGCCTCCGCTGGTTGCCCAGCTGGCACCGCCCCACGAGCGCACCTCCTCCTCCTCCTCCCTCCTCTTCCTCTTCACTCCCCAAAGGCTCTTCTCCTTACCGGAGCTTAGCGGGAGCCGTGTAAAAGGGATGGGAGGAAATATATATTATTATTATATATTATATATTATTTCATGATGAGAGGTGAGGCTCTGCCTCCCCTGCCTCCCCTGACCACACGTCCCTGACAGAGACAATACTTTAACTGTCATATTTGTGTCCTGACATAGAGGGAATCATGTTACTAGTGCAGCCTACTAAAGATGTTGCTGCTATGATTTTTTTAAAAAAACTTTCCAAACCAAAATAAAACAATGATTATCTAACTTACTGCAGAAAAGAGGAGATAGATAATTTTTTAAAAAATAATATTTTCCCAAGTATAGATTTACAATTTACAAACCCACTATTATGAAAAGAAATACTTGATGTTGTGTGCAAAAAAGAGCCTTTTAGATAAGGGAGTCAGACTTTTTTTTTACTCCTAAATTCTTTGTTAGATGAGACAACTATGATATATTTACAACAGTACATCATGCAAATTCTGAAACAAAAGTGTCTTTCTCCCCTCTTCCTAGGTCAAATAAAATGGAAGTTCTACCAGATTTATGAAAAATAAAAAAGAATCATGTGAATTTTAATCGATTTTGTATCCAAGCCAACAAGAGTCTTAGTTGTCCCTCTTATTTATTTGCTTATCACAATATAGATTTAGACACCCATCTCAGCTCTAGGTGGTGTACTAATCCAAAAAAACACAAATAATTGTTTGTACAAGCAGATAACTTCAGGAAAAACTGTTTAAACCTATTGTAGATAAAGCTGTTATATAAAGGCTGCTACAAGATTTTTCCTAGGGCAATTATTTTTGCCCAATTACCTTCTTGTGTTGTTTGTTAAATACTGATCCAAAATTCCTGACTCTAAAGATTGCATGAACTTACCCTAAAGCAACATCGTTTTCATCCTCCTCCTTCAAGCAGGGAAACATTTTGAGACACTCAAGAAGCACAGTTCTTAATTTGGCAGTATATTTTCTGCAAGGAAATAAAAAAAAAACAGCATCTTAAGAATTCATACTCATCACGTAAACATAACTTCAAGTTGATTTGACTCCAGCCACGCAAACAATCAATTAATTTCTCTGTGCCCTCCAAACTTAGTTTGGCAAGTTTTTAGGTATTGGATGCTCTATGCTCCACTCAAAAAAAAAAAAAAAAATCATACAAAAATTTGCAAAATCATCACATCCTGTTAGATGTCAATGATTTTGCTTGAAATTTCATTAGATGTAATGATGTAAGAATGTTGCCTTTTTAAAAGGCATAGATAGATTCTGTTTCTATGTATGTAAAAACTGCAGAAACTAGTCCAGAAAGTCTCCAAAAATTAATAGGGACTTGAACAAGTGGTGGGTTCCGGATCCCGTTGCAACCGGTATGCAGCATACGTGCAGCACACGCATAGCACGCACATGCATACTTACCACCCGCAATGCTCCAGCTGCTCGGTGGAGCGTTGCGTCGGTGCCGTACGCTCCGTGCGCAAAAGCCCTGATCGGCTGAAATACAGGTAAGGAAGGCAGGCAGGCGGGTTTGCCCTCCGGAGCACTGTACCGGAACGGTACCTGGTGCTCCCAGCAGGTATCCCACCACTGACTTGAACACATGTCATTTGTAGTTCAAAACTGGCTGGTCTGGTCAATGACACATTTGTCAGCAGGAACAGTTATTCCCTAGCTGAAATATTATTGCTGCGCTTCAAACGCTAATCCTTTACCAAAGATTCAAGGCAATTAATCATCACAATTGAAAATAATATATAGAAATGTAGTATACAATAAATAGCATTAGTCTTGAAATCTCAGAAACTTTAAAAACTCAAAGCAACCACTTTAAAATACATTGAGAAATCAATTGTCTATAATTATAGTGTTCTTCAGCAGAACCCCTCCTTCCCCTTCACAGCTCCAATGTGGCAATACTGAAGCTCCAAGATGGCTTCAGTCAGGTCAGCTTGAGGGTTGACACTTGCTCTCTTACACTTACATATAAAGCAAAATGTAACTCTAATGGTGTGTGTATCTATGCAGACCCAGAGGATATACAATGGTTTTAAAAGAAGCTCACACTAAACCAGGCTATTTTGGATAACCCGTTTTATTTTGAGGTATTGAAACAGGATTTCTCTCCAACTGCAAAGCTGAATTGGTATTTTCACTAACCTTTTATGTGGTGTCTATTATATAGACAGAAAAGCACACAGGCAGGAAACTTTACCTCACTCCTGACTTCCGGAGACTTTGAGATAGAGTTGCAATCAGATTTATTTGTATCGACAAAAGTGACTCATAACTAGAAAATTTGTAAATAGCAAATTCTGTGAAGTCTGTATCAGGAGCTTTTTTTGAGAGAAAAATATCATGGAGGAGTGAAATCTGATTGGAGAAGGTAACTTAAGAGATATCTAAGTGCCAAGCCATAAAAGCCTTTATAAGGTTAAAATCCACATTTTGAATTGTACCCAAAAACCAATGTAGGGCTTGCAAAATGGATAAAATGGGATGCAGTGGCGTAGCGTGGGGGGTGCAGGGGGGGCCGGCCGCACCGGGCGCAACATCTGGGGGGGCGCGCTCGCACTCGCAGCTCTCTGCCCCTGCCTGGCTCACTCACTCTCTCTCACTGCAGTGTGACACACACATTCCAAACTTGATGCTTTTATCCACTCAGCTCTCAAAGGGCTCCTACTCCTTTCAGGATTTCCCCCCTCTCATTCGGCCAGAATCTCCTCTCTTGTCCCCGAGTTCATGTTACCAAGACTGACTCTCTGGAATAACCCTGAAAAGATTCCAAGCTTTTGTCTGAGCATCTTTCAGTTACACCAGTGATGGCAAAACTTTTTTGGCAAAAGCGGGGGGAGTGCAGGGGGGGTCTTGTGCGGGCGTCGCACACCCATAATGCCCCGCTGCCTCGCTCTCAGGTCGGCCAGGGCCATCCCTGGCAGGCGGTCTCTCTGAGCCGGGCCCTCTTCCCTCCCGGGCCACGTCGGAGCTCCGTCTGCAGAGGTTGCGACCAAGGAGAGTCTCTTGGGGGGGGGAGGCAGACTCTGCAAGGTGGGCAGGCTCTGCGGAGGGGGCGGCGGGGAAGCCGGTCTTGGGAGGAGCACATCAGACACCGCCGGACTCTGGGACACGTTCTCTCCGCCCAAGGGTGCAGCTGTCGGGCGGGGGAGAAACGGCGCCCGGCTCCGCGGAGGGAGGAGGAGAGGCCAAGAGCAGCAGCGGCGGGGGTGGGTGTGGATGGGTGTAACGTTGCAGGCTCTTGGAAGGGGGAGGAGGGAGGGAAGAGAATCTCCTCTTTGTGGGGGAGGTTGAAAGTGTCAACATCCCCCCCTTTTCTTGGCTGCATCCAAATAAGGCTGGAAGAGGCGCCGCATCCCCTGGAGCTTCTCCTCAGCCGCAGATTTGCGCTTTCTCAATTCTGCCACACCCCCACCGCCCATGATCTGAAAGGATGACCCGACTTTCTCCCCCTCCACTTCCACCCCCCCCATCACTTCCCCGGTCTTTGTCCGACCGGGCACTCCGAGGGCGGCGGTCCTACCTGCCGCAAATTACTTGCCTTGCCCCGGGTGCTGACAACCCATGCTACGCCACTGATGGGATCATAGTAGTGGAAATATATGGGTCTCCACATGTATGAAAGACAGTTGGAGAAGGAGTTGAGCAACTGTCTCATATATATTTTTTTCCTTCTAGGAATTTGACAAAGAAAATGAGGAACCAAATTCTTCCATAAATGTGATGCTCCGGCATATTGGCCATTTAACCACTGGATCTTTATTATTTATTAATTTTATTAATTTTATTTGTATCCTGCTTTTATTATTTTTTAAAATAACTCAAGGTGGCAATGCTTTAGGAATGAAGTCAATTGGTGTTGCAAAACTGGCGATAACAATGATTGAGGACATGGATTTTCCTTACTCTTTGTGTATATTAACAAAAAAGCATTTGTTGTTTAGCCAGATGTATCTGCATTTCATATTGCACCCACATAAGTCAATTTTCAATCCAAGGAGAAGGCTTAAGGTGATTTGCAGGCTAGAACTTAGAAACACTTTGTAAAGAGGGAGGAAAATGAAAGAAAATAAAATGATTTGATCAATGATCAGAACAATTAAGAGAATTAAACTACAAAATTATACAACAGTAATAAGAGCATAATAAGGTTACGTAGATTTAAAAAACACTCTGGTTTCTCTTGAAATCATATAAACATAAAAATTATAACAGAACGTGTAACAAAATTTAGAACAGGGACAAAACAATTTCATAAAATAGTAGTTTATAAAAAGGGAAGATTTATGCATTTGTAAAAGCTTTATAACAATTACTTTCATGATAGTGCTGCTAAAAAATGGGTAGTCAGACCTACTACACAATGATGCTTTTTTTCCATTATCTCTGCTCACATTTTCTTGCAAAACAAATCTTTTATTTAAAAAAAAATCTTCCAGAAACTGGGGAAAACATTCTTTTTTAGTTCACTTTTTAATGCGTAATTCCATAGTGGTCTCTTCCTCCAAAACAAATGGTTGTTTTATTATTTTAAATATTGTTTATCATTGCAAGAGTGGCTCTTCAATATTTTATTGCTTTATAATTTTGTGTTCTTACAGTTGCTAAGGGCACCTTAGAAATATACCGAGCAATGGGTGGGACTTTTTAATGTACTGTACAGTATACATTAGGAAAGTATTTCAATCACTATTCATTGAAGCATATCTTGAAAGAAGATGTGCCTTAGTAGCAAACACTGTAAAAATGTCTGGGTGTGATGCACCAAAGAGATCTGGGGTAAGATTATAGACACTTTAATATAAGTAAAGGGATTACAGAGACAGGAAGAAAATTAAAAAGAAGAGAGACTTGGATGTTGCAGTGGTACAAAGTTAGAGAGACATCCAGTTAATATTTTAACAGAGATCTATAAGGTGTTGAATAGCTGAGGAAGGAAACTCACATAGAAATGAATAGAAAACATTAACTCCCTTCACACAATGCAGTACAGTAGTATGTAGAGAGAGACAGCTTTAATAGATTGCAAAAACACAGATTTTTTTTCCAGCCTTGCCTAGTGTTTGGAGAGATGCCAAGCTTCTGAAGGGTCATCCATGTACAACAGCTTCATAACTGTTCTAGAAAAAAACAACAGGAAAACTTGCCAGCTGCTAACTCACAGAGAAACAGAAGGATGGCTGAGAGCCAGACTGCTAAATTGCTGAGTGACTGATGGTGCTGGAATGTGGAAATGTGATCGAGGTGTCTAGAACATTTGCATCTAGAACAGGGGTGTCAAACTCGATTTCATTGAGCGCCGCATAAGGGTTGTGTTTGACCTCAGGGGGCCGGGGTGGGCATGGCAAGGTTGACATCACTCAGGTAGGAGGTGCCTGTAGTGGTCTCAGCGCTCTGCCAGCGAAAACAGGCTCCTGAGTTCCGTTTTTGGCTGTGACAGCCTCCTGCAACCCTCTGCCAGCAAAAACGGAGCTCCGAAGGGTGGCATGCTGCTCCTTTGCTGTTTCCAGGGCAACCCCACAGGCCAGTTGTAAGCACCCGGCAAACCAGATCCGGTTGCAAGCCTTGAGTTTGACCCTCCTGATCTAGAAGACAGAAGTAGTCCTTGACTTACAAACATTTATTTAGCAACCCTTCAAAGTTACAACAGCACTGAAAAAAGTGACTTACAACCAGTCTGCACATTTACAACCATCACAGCATCCCAATGGTGACGTGATCAAAATTTGGGTGCTTGGAACACGTATTTACAATGGTTCGTGTCAGAGGTGGGCTGCTGCCGGTTCAGACTGGTTCAGGCAAACCAGTAGTTCTGACCACTGGCTGGGCCTGCCTACCTGCCCCAGTGCTAGCCTGTCCTATTTATTTCACTCTCTAGCTTTGTTTCCCACCCACGAAGCCTAGCTGATTGCCGCGCCTCACCTGCTCTACTCACCGTGGCGGCCTGAGAAGATCTGTTGTGTGTTTGAAGCCGCACGAAAGCAAGCATGCTCACATTTCCAGTGTATGTGCAGCACACCTCTGGTTCTAGTGTCCTGGAGTGATCGCCATCACTGGAGGTTTATGACTGGGAGGCTATAAGGCTCCTACTTCAGCAGGGGGTTGGACTAGATGGCCTTTGAGGTCCCTTCCAGTCCTATGATTCTATGATTTGCAACTGTCTCAGTCGACGTCCGCCAAGCAAAGTCAGTGGGGGAAGCCAGTTTTGCTTAAAGATGGCATGATTCACCTAACAATTGCAGTGATTCGCTTAACAATCACAGCACAAAAGGTTGTAAAATCAGGCAGGACTCAATTAATGACCGCCTTGCTTAGCAATGGAAATTCTGATCCCAATTGTGGTCACAACTCAAGGGCTATCTGTAACAGCTTCTTAAAATATTGTGTGGGACAGCCTGGAAGGTAACTCAGTCATCATGGGACAGACAGAAAGCAGCAGAATTCAACTCTCAGCTGAAAGCTATATGCAACAAAGGAAAAATGGTGAGCTGTCAGTCATAAGAGGTGACATTTACATCTAAGGGACTGGTCCTTCTGAAATCTCCAGAGAGAGAGGGAAACCGAACAAAATATTGAAGACACAGACCATGCAAGTGACAGCAGTTTAACATTTAAATAGGAGGGGAGTAAAACCAAAACTTGGTTGTTACTTAAACTTGATTCGCCAAGCTTAAAAAATGTTCTATGTAAATTGACAGGTTTCTAGAGAAACATCTGGGATATACGTTAAGCTTTAAGGCTTAAGGCTTTGTATATTAAAAAATAGATGCTACCTGTCTGTCTACGAATAAATTCAACCTTTCAACACTGTGCCTAACCTACCTATGCCTTGAACTATAGACTTTTGAAATCAGGCATAAAAAAAGTTTATTCAGCAATGGATTAGCTGTTCCTAAGCCAAAATTGAACTCTGAAGGTATTTAATCCTTAGTTTGCTCTATTTGCTTTTAATTTCTAATGCAGATCAGACTTGAAATGGTGCCTTCTATCTCTTGCATTGCTATTTGAAACAACGCTTCTGAATATGCCTGCCTCTACTCCAATTAATAGCTATCCATATACTACTAAAGCTCTTGTGTCTGTCTGCTTTTAACCTTCAATTGAGCAGAACTGGATGGTTCAGGGCAAGAATTATTGAACCAATGTAATCCAGATCACTAACTTACATAATTCTGAGACAATGACATTTGTGAAAGTTGTTGCTGCTTCAGCTCCACTGCACTGCTGCTGTTCAACACAGCTGCCACACTGACAAGGTCAATTTGCAGTCACATGATCCTCATTTTCAAAATTCCCTGACGGTTTCCCACAAATTGATGGGAAAGCCAGAAGGAACTGATATGATTGCCCATGTTCCTTTGCTCCTTGCCACCTTCTGCACTTAGCAAAATCTTTGCTTATGGGAAGCTTGCAGGGAAAAAGTCCATAGAGAATCCAGCAGGGAAGATCATCTTTCACCAGTCCCTTTGAACTTGCCTGCTGGGGAGGAGAGGGGAGGGAGAGAACTATAATAGTTATCTGTTAGTTTCCCTGTTAAAGGGACCTGACAGCCATATCCTAATTAAGCATGCCTCTCATTTCAGTATATATAAATAGATATTCTCACTCCCTCATAATCCAATTAATTTATAATAAATATGATGATCAGGAGAGCACCCTTAACACTGGTCTTTCTGATATATGCCAGGAAATTTGAATTATATACTTGCTTTTTTTCCCCCTTTCAGTTCATTGCTGTTAGCCATTTTAACAAGTAGGCCATTGCTGAACACATCTTGCACTGCATATAAAATGTTCTTGGTTTAAACTAGAGATGCGTAGAACCTCCTGAGGAATGCTGGCAGCCTTAGCAAAACTTGGTTTGAGTGTTTGACATTCCTCTGATATTTCATCCAAGCAGCAGTCTCCCGTTGGCTTTGAAATTTTGCCATCCGTGAAATTTTGCATGAAAGATAAAGTACTGCTTAATACTATCATCATTCTTTTAAAAAATATTAAAAGGTGATATAACTACAACAAAGCATCAGACAAAAAAAATTCTGAGAGAGACTAAAACCTAGTAGTTACTGTACATCCCTTAAGTCAAGAATTTATACAGGAAGAATGTCATCACATAGAGAAACATATTAATCTAAAACTGAACTAGGTTCAGTTCCAATTATTTTTTCTATTAGTGATCTCCTGGAGTATACTCCAGCTTGCAATAGATTGCAATAGATTCCACATAGCATGCTGACAACCTTTGTTCATTATTAAATTAAGAGGGAGTTTAAGTATTTCCTCTTAACGTACTAAAATAATTCGATTCTCCTATACACATTTTTTAAAAAAAACCACACACCTCATTTTGCCATTGAATTTTTTTAAAAATTCTGCTCTGGGAAATTCTGATCTTTCCTTTTTCACAACAAAAGGCTGGAATGAAAGCAAAAACATGGCATTTGTAGAAATTTCAGTCAAAATGGTTTCTTTTTTGCATGCTTTTACCAATGATCTTTCTTACTGTCTTTTTCTCTCAAGGAAAAAAAAATCATAATCTAAGACAGTGATGGCTGACCTTTTTGTTATTGGGTGCCAAAAATGTGAGCAAAAAGTGCGCCTCAGGCGCACTTGTGCATGTGTGCACAACTTCCCCTTGCTTCCCCCCCCCCCCAGGCATGCCACACTGTTCACCTTGAAGCTGAACTTGGTATTTCCTCCAGGGGAGGCCATTTTCATTTTGGACAATAGAACGTGTTTTGTCCTCCTTTTCATTGTAAAAAAGTTGGTCACTTTACATTTTCGCCTTCCCCAAGCTCCAGGAAAGCCTCCGGAGCCCAGGGATGGCAAAAATGGCCTCTCCGGAAGGCCGAAAATCAGCTGACCGATGTGCGCATGCTCACTGGAGCTGACAGCTCATCTGTCGGCAGTTATAGCTCCATGTGCCACAGGCGGCACATGTGCCATAGGTTCGCCATCACAGATCTAGGTTTTGTCAAAACTAGGGAAGCCAATACATAACCTTCTCTGGAATGTTTGGATGCATCTCCCATAATCCCTAATTAAGAGTTGTGGTAATAGAAATTGGGAAACCCATATTTTTGGAAGGTATTTAACAATTAAATTAGTCATTTATTTTATTCTGTTAGGCCAGGCTGGCTTGCTGGAAAAGCCAACTTTTTAGGGCGCGTCGGAAGGACCGAAGGTCGGGGATTATGCGAAGCTCCAGGGGATGCTCATTCCAGGGGAAAGGCGCTCCCACAGAGAAGGGTCTCCCCCTGGGGGTCGCTAGCCGACACTGTCTGGCCGATGACACCCTGAGGAGGTCATATGCTCTAACCTCTTCTCACACTTAGAAATCTTTTACATCTGTGTTTGTAGTGTGAAAAATTCAGGTATTTCATAGTTTATTACCATCTATATACTACAAAGCTATATCCATTTTTTTTCATCTTGTGAGTCTCTGATTCTTTTTTGCTTTCACATACCCTTTCTAGGATGTTCTCTTATCATTCCTCTTCTGTCAGTCAGCTTATATGGTGAGCCCGGAGGTAAGAAATTATCTTTTTTTTAAGAAAAGTATTCTGGAGTGCTAGTAATTTTAAGCTCTTCAAAAATAAAACATGATGTTCTGATGTTTAATGCATAATTTTATAAAGCAGCTATAGTGTAGCTTGCCAGACATATGCTATTTGACGCAGTTTGATATGGATATGCCACATGTCATTTCTATAACTTTATTCACATTAATGGTTTTTTTAATAAGGAGTTTGCCAATTAACTGAAAAACAAGTTCCACAGGTCAGGGAAGATTATCATGATTTATATAAAAGTAACTTCATTAGTTACTCCCATCCAGTCAAAAGGTTGACTTTTCCAACTTCATAGAATTCTGCTAATTAGTTATAACTGATTAATGAGAGTCAGTACCCAAAACATTCTAGTTTTAATTACTCAAGCTCTGAAATATAGTAAAGAAATATAGTAAATATAATAACACCATTACGTCCATCTCTGATATGCAAGAATTGTTTCATTCCTTTGCAATTGAGTGGAAAGACCAGATCTTAGTTTATGAAACTCACTGGATAAATTTGAGCCAGATATTTCTCAGCCCAACCTATCTCACAGTCATATTTGGAGAAAATTAAGAGGGAGTATTATGCATGCTGCCATAAAGTATAAAATATTTGAAATGCCTCAAATGTGAAAGCTACTCAATGTTCCATATCTTTTCACTCTCAGCTGATTTCTTTCTTCACATCCAAATCAGAAGTTTGTTTATATGATTTATGTAGTCACTCAGCTCAACTTTTGCAAAGTATTAATGATAAAGTGCTTAGCATATAAAACTTCCTTGCCACCTTATGTCTTAAATTCTCCAGAAAACTAATCCTGTTATTTTTGTGGGTATTTATATTTGGATGAAGGGCATCAGTTATCGTGTAATTTCCCTCACTTGTGAAAAACAAAGACTTGAGCATACAATATGGGGTATTTTGATTTATTTCAGTAAAGTGTTTTGAATCCATTTGATATCCCAGAATTAGACCGTATCTCATTAAGCTCATTCAGATGTAGAATGTACCTTATACTATTTGCATAAAAGATTCATTGCAACAAAGAATAAAAACATAGTGTTATATTCAAATTATCCGAATGCATGCATGCATGCATGCATGTATGCATATACCCTGCAATTAGCTTTCCCTACGTTAGCTTTCAAAACTTGTTTCTACCCAGAAGTTCTCGTAATACATGTTCCAGAATAACTACTCAATTATATAATTAACTTGCTGCCTGGGATTTCTAGGAAATGTAGTCTTTGCACACCTGGACAACATCAAATTGAAATGGCTTTTCTAGCAGATCCTGTATGTTTACAGCAAATCCCATTGCAGACTGTATATTTGCAAAAGCATGATTTTGGGTTGCACAGTTGGAGCTCCTATTCTGGCTTTTATAAGTAATGTCCCATACAAAGTGCCACTTTTTACCATGAAATTCATACTGGAAGGGAAAGGAAGAAGAGTGGAATCAACTAACTTTCAAATCTTCCATATACCTATCATAGTGGCTTTTGTTCCTGAGCAATCAGTGGCAAACATAAAATCAAAAATCGCTCTTGCATGCTGCAAACAAATTTAATAAAGAATAAAGCATTTTCCTCTCCAGTAGCAAATGCTAACATTGTATTGTTAATGTCAAAGAAGTGGGGCTACAGGCATTCACATATTAATCCTTTGATACAGCTTCTATTTTTAATTGTAATTAAGCATAGTTTCTGTAAATGCCTCTTGGAGTCTTATACACACAGCACTGCAAAAGAGACTCATTAGACGCTACTCTTCCCTAAAGCATTCCACTCTTCCGACCCAATTGCATGAAAGCCAATTAGCAAAGATGTTGTTCCTCATGTTCTGGGGACTAAAACTATGATCTGAAAAGCCGGCATATAAATATTAATACCGTCAACTTGCTAGTCTGACATTTTCATAAATGTGAAACAATAGATCTGACATCTTAGGCCAGGCAAACCTCTTTCATGCTCTAAGATTGGTTGATAGATAGAGTCTAGATCAAAATCCAACTAATAATGGCTATTAAGATTCTTGCTTCCAAATAACGTTAATGTTTAAAGAAATCTAGACATGCCGTAAATGAAATTTGCCTGTACTATAATTTACAAAATAATACAAATATTCCCACCCACTAGGACCCAAGGTGAAGCTATCACAATAATCTTTCAGTTATTAGACATTCTTGCCTTTTCCTCCTAAGGTGAAAAATCTAGCTCACATATTTGTTGTACGAGCACATTTGTGACTGCCTCATTTAATGACTGTTCACAGTTATGATAAAAAGTAACTATGTCTAATTGTCGGATATACAGCATGACCTTTGCAGGCCTGTAAAGCAAAACAAAGCTGAAGTAAGATCATAAGGCACAGCTGTGGTTTCACTTAGCAATTGCTTTGCTTAACAACAACAGTTGTGGTTACTAAGTGAGGACAACCTGTAAAGACAAAATTATTACTATAATAGCAAGCTATTACATCAATCTGTTTCTGAACTAAAATGGTCAGGAGAAATCAAGAAATGCAAAGGACACATCAGCTGCAAAGTTGACTAAGATCATTTATTTCTTCCTCATTCACTTCTACCTCACATGGCTGCTAGGAGCTTGTTCGTAAACCAGACATCATCTTTAGCATAAACCAACACCCTGACTTTCTTGTACAGGTAATCCAAAAGGGAATGATTTGCTGAAGTGAATGCTGAAATGATGGGGGATCTGGAATCAAGCTGTTGAGGAGGTTCAATAAACTCTTCTCCCAAAAAATCAGAAGCTGTCATCCGCTAGATGTCACTGGATGTTGGCAAATATAATGTAATTCTATGTTAAATACTGCTTTATCTTACAAAGAATATTAAAATATATGTATTCTTTAAAAATATAATGAAGAATAGTCTCTTGCTGAGACATCTTCTCTACATTTTCTCCTTTCAGGGAACATGGAAGCCAATAATGATCAGATTCTTCAGATACTATCAGATTCCTTACGCACACTAAAGGAACGCTGGAAGAGGACAGAAAGCTTTCTCCACAATGAAGCAGTATCAAAATTGGGACACCTGTAATTTTTTTTTGGTATTACAGCTGCCTTCATCCACTTCCATTTTTCCATTCCCATATTGTCATTTCTATAGCAATTTCAGGCACCAAGGAAAGCTTTTTGGTGTGCCCAAGGAATATTATTTCAGCACCGCATTCTCTAATAAGAGGATTCTTTTAGTGTGGGCTTCAAAGAATTCTACCTACTCCCGCTACCAGCACCAACTGGCTAATTTACAGAAATTGTCCTATAGGAAGAAAAAGAATTTTTAGAAAGCCCTAGATGGGATGGGAATGATTGTCTCCTGTGATACTTTAAAAAAAATAGTGCTGTTCAGTTCTCCAGAAAGTAGAGCTTAGAAACATAAGATCACTGTGCAACTAGGACTTTAATATTGGCTTGTTTGTAAAAGCTGTTAGTTAAAAGAGCTGTAGGCCAAAAACCATCAAAATTGAAATAATTAGTGTTTCACTGAGAGCAAAACTAATTACCAAATGTCGGAAGCCTATTTGAAAGAGAAGAGGGAGATTGTCTGCATAAATCTAGAATGAATGTTTCCATTTCCCACTGAGGGAGGAAAAATAAATGCTTTTCCAGCACTTTTTTGGAACTTCCATATAATTACAGCTGAGAACTAAACCACAACCAAATAGTGAACTACCTCAAGTGGAATGGATACATTGAACAGATCAAATCTCCCTTAATCCTATAGCTACTTCTTTTCTCAAGGATGAGTGGACCACTGAGCGGTCCTGTGGAAAAGACAGTTGGGTGAGTGTACGCATATCATTGAATGTAATTCTTTCTCAGTCTTGCTTTTCATTTTGCTTATCGCCTGCCTGTCAGTAGAATCAAAGTTCAATCAAGATGACTGATCTAGAAGATTATTATAGGAATCATATCAATATTGCTCCTATGGATGAGCACAATGAGATAAAAAAAACCTCAGCCCATTCATGATTGGTTGGTGCTAATTAATTGCAGATATGAGAATGCCCAGCTTTTCCCAGCTTTTATGTTTCTGGCCCACAAACAAATTAAATTATTCCATATACAAAAACATGCTCCTAGAATTTACCAATCTTGGAGAAAATCCCTAGACAAATTAAATAGGAAAACTAAGGTCTATCCTGAGTACCAATTATAGAGGCATAAAAGAAATGATTTAGAAGGGTGAATTAAGCCAAGGTGTCAGCGAACTCAAGTTTTAAATCAACTCTATTTATACATGCAGGATTGTTACATGCTAAATTCCTGACAGAAAAATCACAGGCCCAGAAGCCAGATGGTTGAAATAAACACCCATTTTCAAAGGAACATGAGTATTTTCAGACACACAATTTTTTAAAAAAACCCTCAGTTTCTATTAGAAAAGCAACAAAATACAAATAACCTATTTAGAAATATATGGGCCCATGAGCACATGTTCTTTAATACTGAATCGTTATAGCCAATTATATTCATTTAAAATAATCCTTTAAAACTACTGGCCACCTGGTAATTCTCTTTGAAAAAATGATTTGGGATTATCAAAGCATTTATGAGATACCAAAAGATTGCATAAGAAAATGCTCGTTTCATTTCAATGGCTCTATTCACTTTTAGTACCCCATGAACTGTCAGCCAGTCATTTTTTTATTTTAATTTTTGAATTGCACAGACTCTGTATTTGTGGGTGATAGACACCCTGACATTTGTGGATATTGTGTTGTCTATCGAGACAGAGCAGGTGGGCGGGGGAAGCATCAGGGAAGAAGAAGTGATTCTATTGAATCTTAAAGAAACCCTTCCATTTGCAGAAGGAGCACAATCAAACTAAACTGTTTCGTACAGTGGTGAAATTCAAAAAAATTTTTACTACTGGTTCTGTGGGCGTGGCTTGGTGGGCATGGCAGGGGAAGGATACTGCAAAATCCACATTCCCACCCCACTCTGGGAGCAGCCAGAGGTGGCATTTGCCAGTTCTCCAAACTACTTAAAATTTCCATTACCGGTTCTCCAGAACCTACTGAATTTCGCCCCTGGTTTCATATCTATATATGTTACTATGAAATCAAAGTCAAATCAAACTACAATAACTTTCTGAGGAAAATAGAGTTTTTTAGGGGGTGGGGGAAAGTATCTGAGCATATGCCAGCCAAGCAGCTGTCTTTGAGCAGCTCCTGTGTTGCAAACTAACCTCACTTGAACAGAATCTAATTTTATATCCCAATGTGGAGAAGATTTTTTTTTTTGGGGGGGGGGAAATGGCACGGAATTTGTTATACAGCCAGGCATTCCAAGTTGGCCTAATTTATATTCCAAACCAAGTAAGATGAAATCTCAAAGCATCAGTAATAAAGGGTATAACGTAAACTGTGCATAAAAAGTAGCCTATAAGACAAAAAGACAGATCAGAACTCAACTCTCTGCTACATTTTTCAGAAGAGGGAAAACAATTTCCTCCCTTCGAAGAAATATTGGAGAGAGACACCTGCATCTTTCTAGGGAGATTGGACAAATGAGAAATGATGAAGCCAGCAAAGCTTTATAAAATATGTGTCTGCTGATGCTTTTTTAAAAGTGTATAAAGCATCTAAGTATCCGAAAGCGTGGGCACAGCAGCTATATTGGGTGCCCCAAAAAAGTCACATGTAACACCTATGCTCCGCAAACTGCATGTGGTGTTAGTTTGCTTCCAGATGTAATCCAAGAGGTTAGTTGTGATTTATAAAGTCCTACATAGCATAAGGCCAGACTGCCTGCACAACTGGCATTGACCCATTACATTAGCCCATTGTACCCAAACAGACAGGAAAGGTATGTTGCAGACACTGACAAGTAAAGAACTCCAACTGGCGGGGTCTAGGAATAGAGCTTTCTCTGCCATAGCCCCCACTGGAATATTCTTACTCCCAGAGGTAAGTTAATTTCCAAAAAAAGGGGTTAAAACTGGGTTCTATGGTCCAGAGGAGCACACAGCTGTAAGGTTTGCTGGTGCCCTGAGAGGTCTCCCTTTGCCTTTTTATGTTTATTCTTGCTTCTTTCTTAAAAAATAATTTTAATTTTAACATTTTAATTTTTATATACATACCTTTTTTATATTTTGACATTTTATTGCATACCTCTTTGAGGAAGATGGGCAAGTCGGAAGTGCAAAAAATGAAATGAAATGAGAAGGAGGGAGAAAGAAAGAAAGAAAGAAAGAAAGAAAGAAAGAAAGAAAGAAAGAAAGAAAGAGGAAGGAAGGAAGGAAGGAAGGAAGGAAGGAAGGAAGGAAGGAAGGAAGGAAGGAAGGAAGGGATAAATTTTACATGAAATCAACTCTGTGAACTTTTAAAGCTTGTTGAAAAACACAATCCCTCAATTACAATCTGAGGAATTATAATTTGAGGACAGAAAGACTGGGACCCATTATTTATTGTTCGTATAATTTAGTCCACAAACTTGTTCACTTATTGCTATTACAGACTTCTCCCTAATATTCTTGTGCTTTCCAATGAATAGTTGAAACAAATAAAAATAAAATAAATGAATAAATAAATAATTTCAGAAAGTCTTTCCTCTGAATTAGGTAATCAGTGTTGATACACAATTTGCATACTTTATTAGAATATATTGCAGTTCTGCTTTTTTGTCACTATCCCATACCTATGAGTTCATAATTTAAGCAACACATTAAGCATTCATATTTATATACTGTCACTTCCCTAGCTATCAATGCTAAGGGTATATCATTTTCAAGTCTGTTTGAAAGTAGGTGTCAGTATGAATTTGCATTATCAGGGACAATAAAATCCCCATTTGCGATTCCTAAGATAAAACCTTCAAAATCTTTCTCTATTGATGGATATAACCTCTGATCTGATTTTTTTCTAGCTTTTTACATCCTCCCACTTCATCAAACAATTATTTAGTTCAAGTATTAATAAAATCACAAAAATCAACAAAAGTAAGTTTAATTTTTTTTTAGATGTGCAGGAACTCTTGCTAATGTACCGTATCGTATCGGCATCCCGAATCATCAGAATGCATATGATATCCAATTATGCACCCTGACCAAGGCTGCCAGTTGATGCTCCCACTGCTTGGAAGCTGTTCAGTCCTAGATGCAGATGACAATCCTGACAAGACTAAGCGGCTGCGGATATTTGGGCATCCTACATCTGGGGACTCTTATCTTTTACGCTTGGATCAGTGGTGGGTTCCTGCTGGATCGCACCGGATCGCGCGCGCTCCCTTTCAGCACTCCACCTGGCTTGCGCGCTCCCTTTCAGCGCTCCACCTGGCTTGCGCACTCCCTTTCAGCGCTCCACCTGGCTCTCGCGCTCCCTTCCGGCGCTGAAACCGGAAGTACAGTCTTGCCCCGCCCCTGGCGAAGCAACGACGCCTGCCTGCGCTCCACCAGTTCGGCTGGGAACGGAGATGTTTCCTCAGCGGAGCAGAGCGCCTGAAAAGACTTTTCAGGCGCTCCGCTCCGCTGAGGAAACATCTCCGTTCCCAGCCGAGCTGGTGGAGCGCAGACAGGCGTCGTTGCTTCGCCAGGGCCGGGCAAAACTGTACTTCCGGTTTCAGCGCCGGAAGGGAGCGCGAGAGCCAGGTGGAGCGCTGAAAGGGAGCGCGCAAGCCAGGTGGAGCGCTGAAAGGGAGCGCGCAAGCCAGGTGGAGCGCTGAAAGGGAGCGCGCAAGCCAGGTGGAGCGCTGAAAGGGAGCGCGCGCGATCCGGTGCGATCCGGGAGGAACCCACCACTGGCTTGGATGGAGTAGCATTTCATCATTCAAGCCAGGTGAGGGTCAGCCTGCACTCACAGCTCTTGCTTGACAAGCAGAAGGAACCTTTGAACAGATCCATCTGCTGTGGCAGTTGCATCCGCTGCTAGATGGTCTCTCCTGGTCTAGTCACTTAACTGAATGGAATATTGCAGGGTGTCTATGTAGAGTGACCTCTACCAATGCCCAGAATCTACAGCTGATCCAGCATATGGAAGTGATAGGAATACCACAGTGCACCCATGGATATGCTAGTTGGTGGTTATTACCTATAAAACCCTTCAGGGAATAAAGTCTGGTTATTTAAAGCATCACTACTTCTAATAGTTTCTTTCTTCCATCCATGGCCCTTGGTTAAAGACTGTTGCCTTTCAGGACCAAGGAAGCATAACCTTTCTCTTGCATGGCGGTTTTGACCCACAAAACTCCCAACCAATAACATTCTGTAATCTGGGGCAGATTACTCTGAAAATCTATGTTTTTATGCCACTATCTGGCAAGGATCTTCAAGGTTGTTTTTTTACCTGGTTTTTGACAGCATTAAACTCATTACATACAGTACAGCGAAGAAGCAACCCACAGAATGAATACTCAGCAGGATATTGAAGGGGATTCAAAGTTCTGATGAGTGATAGAACATTCCATTTCAAAGATAATTGCCTAACTCCTCCTTTGCCTTCTAGCTCAAGGATGACAGTCCTGCTCTGTAGTTTTAGTAACACACTCTTTTGTCTATACCCAATTATGCAGCTAATGACACCTTCAGGAACAGTCTGCTGGGGCCATTTTAATCTAGTTGCTTGCCCCTGCATTACAGCTAGTCCTCAATTTATGACAACTGAGCCCAAGGTTTCTGTTGCTAAGTGCAACATTTGCTGAGTGACTCTTGCCCCATTTTTTGCCACGGTTGTTAAGTGAATCAGTTGATACAGTTGATTAGTAACCCAGTTCTTAAATGAATCTGGTTTCCCCATTGACTTTGCTTGTGAGAAGGTTGCAAAAAGGTGACCATGTGACCCTGGGACACTGCAACTATCATACATATGAGTCAGTTGCCAAGTGTCTGAATATTGAACACGTGATCATGGAAGGCTGCAAAGGTTGTAACTGTGAAAAATAGTCATAAGTCACATTTTTCAGTGCTGTTGTAACTTTGGTTACCAAATGAACTGTTGTAAGTCAATGACTACCTGTATATCCACGTACAACCTGGGCAAGTGAACAGGCATCACAACTATCTAAGGGAATAAACTGGTTTTCTTTTCAAGGCTTGAATGCCTTTAGGGGTCATATGCTCAATCATAGCCCCGTCGGAGCCTGAATTCGTGGGGGAGGATGAGCCAGAGCTATGGCCGACAAAGACTGAGGGGGTGGCTTTGCTGGCTTTGGAGGAACCGAAGGAGAAGCAGGATGAGGCAGCCCCTAGGCCCCTCAGGCTTGGATGGCTTGCAAGCAGGGAGGAACGGGGGCAGGCAAGAGAGGGCAGGCAGTGGAGATGACGAGCAATGGAGCTCAGGAGATGAGCTTCCTCCTGATGCCAGAGCACGAAGAGTGGAGAGGAGGCAGGAACAGTGCAGGCTGACCCAATGATTCAGGAAGAGAGTGCCCTGCCCCTCTTCACAAGGCACACCTGGGGACTGGGGTTTAAGGAAACACTGTGGGGGAGGGGCATTTGGAACAACCGCTGAATTTGCGGAGTTTTCTATGCCATTGCTGATGCTTGGAGTTTCCTGGACTAATTGTTTGATCTTTTGCTTCCTGAACCCATTGCCTTGTTCCTTTGCTTTCTGGACTCATTGACTTATTCCTTTGCCCTGCTGGATTTCTTGTTTTGAAGCCGTTGTGCTAACAGTATTTTGCTGGACTATTACAGCAGCTCCAGAGGCTGCTGGAAATGTGTGTGAGGAGGGAGTGGGGAGAGAGCACTTTGCTCTGGGACTTGCCATAAATGTGGGAGCATTTGGCGGAAAGTTGGAGCAGTAAAGGGATGTTTTAAACTATCAGCTGACTGTGTTGCCTCCGTGCCTTGCCCCAGGTCATCACAAGTACCCAGAAACATAAGAAAGAAGAACGTTTCAATACCTAGAGATTATTTTAATCAATGTCAAAGATATTATGAGTTAACACAAGTCAGTTCGTAGCAGTAATTCAGTTTCTGTAAATACAGCAATAGCAAGCTTTGATGAAGAGCAAAAATTAAAATCTGATATAAAAACGGACACCTCTTACCCATAGTTATATATTAGAAATGGAATGTCAGTTCAGTTCTAGCAGAAAAACGTCCTTTATGTATGTAGGAATGTGTTACTAGATTCTTGAATAAACTCTACTAACTTACATGGATTTGTACAGCTTTAAATTACACTGTGCTGATGCAAAGCTTAGACGCTGAATTATTATGCAGGGTCCAAGTTTTAACTTCTCCATGAACCTGCTGCTGAATGGCTTAGTATAAAATAAGAACTTCTATTCTTTGATTATCAAAAGAGATTAAGTGAGATACATCCATTATCTAGTCACTAGCTACTATTGAAAAGATGCTGCTTTTCTGCAAAATCCATGCAATGTTTAATTGTTACACCACTTCTAAGGAAGGTTTTTTGAGCAGCATGTATTTTAAGAACTGGAATATCCACTTTTAGAAACAAATCATGGAATATCAGCTCCTACCAGCTTTCTTAAAAACTCAGTTGTCTACAGGCATTCCCTAAAACAAATGTTTTATTGCTAATGAGAGTATGCCCCATAAGCTTAATTTTGCACTAGACAAAGTTTTAAAAATGTCTTAACTGAAGCCTAGATTGACAAAGCTCCTTATGAGTATTTAAGCTACATATCTGCTCCCACTGATCTCTCAATAAGCCAGCAGTGCAGGCTGATGAATCTATCTAATTATGCTTATCTTAATAGAACATTACTCTCCATTCTCAAATGATGCCTATGGTTCTGCACACAAGGTTCTATGATTCCTACTGTCTCCCCATCTGTTGAGAGTAAACCTCTGCATCAGTTTTTGTTTCCCTAAAGGGATGTTGCATAGTTTGGAGTTCTGTATATGTGAATTCAAAAAGTTTCCTATCCTTCTTTGCATGAGAAGCTATAAGCTGAACATATCTAGGAACACACTAAACAGGAAACATCACAACACACACAAACATAAAACAGCCATCTTCCCCTGATAATATTTCAGGCAAGTTGACTTATCTGTACATCAAAAATATTCAGGATCTGTGATTACATGATAATTCCAAGATAAGCACCATATTTACTACAAATGTACTAAACACCATAAGTTTAATCTGCTCCCAGTTCTTTACTTCATTTATATCTGTGGTGCCTATTTCCACAAACCAGTTCAACACAATAATGCTGCAATATTGTTAATAAGAGAATCAAAAGTATGCAAGATATTATGGTGAAGCTATATTTTAAGAGGAAAAATTGCATAGAGCAGAAGTTTTCAGGAGAGATTTAAAGAAACCTTTAAATTTCAAGTTGATTCAGAAACTTGATGGTCATAAATAAATTTGTTTAATGATAAGTTTGTTTATTGATAAACAAATACATGAAAAAAATGACTCAGATATATTCATTACACACAAGAGAAACCAAAGTTCATATATTGTTCACCACCTGTATACAAATGCATGGGTGGGAAATCCTGGTCCCATTTCCCACATCTTACATAAGTATATACCACATATAAATACTACCACTACTTCGACAACTTCTACTACTAATTTATTTCTTATTGATGTCCTTCATAAAAGTGTGCCTTTCTAATCCACACAGGTAGAAATGCATGAAAAAAATCTATACAGGGTTAAGCATGGTCTAGGAGTGTGCAAGTATCGTTTATTCAAGAGCACTAGAATCATGGAGCAAGATCTGAAGAAACAAAAACAAAGCAATCTTGATTACACTCCTTCTGCACCCAATTAAGTAGGCTAAGTAGATATCTGCACAAAAGCTAGAAACATTAGGGAAGATGAAGAATGCAAAATTTCATAAACATTTGTGCAGAGATTTTGAACTGCATTCATTAAAATACTTTTTTGTGAAGTGTTTGTAAATGGGCAAAGAATAGGAAGAATTCTACATAGCAATTTCTATGACAGAGAATATCCAGATAGATTAAACAAGATACTTTAGGTAAGTGACTGGATTAAAGGAAGAAGTAATTTTAAGGAACAATGATGCCACTGTCTGAAAGATAGTAGAGCTGATTGTTGTAGGATGAGATAGAAAAGTGAACTCATTTTCTTTTATGTTAAAAAAATTGCTAGACTAAGTCAAGCTTGCTAATGAACTCACAAAAAGTCATGCATGAGAGATTGGGCAACAGTGAGATTGGACTAATGATAAAACTAAAGATCTTATCAGTCCTCCAGGACTTTTCCTAGTCTCTATTTTTTGGGAAACACAGAATTATTATTCTTTTTTTCTTCCGCATCTAGAAATTTACATTTATTTATTTTATTTTTTTGCTGAGGGAATTCTGCTACTTCTACACATAACTCATGAGAATGGCAAAGTTGTATGCAAGCATTCACATTCGTGGAAATGTAAGCCAACATACACTATATAAACAAGGCTATATTAACATACTTTAGCTTGCTTCTGGGATAGAAATCCCAATCCTTTACACAGTTCCTTTGGAGCATTTGAGATATCTCCAGGCTATTGTAATATTTTAAAATAATTTTAAAGCTTAATTTTCACAGCGTTAAGAGTAATATTCTTACCTTTTCCAAAGTGGAACAAAAGTTCTCTAGTATAATATATTCTGCTCCAAATATAGTATTTCCATATGTGGGTGGACCTACTTCAGGTTGTCCACAATCAAATATCATTTCTTTAATGTGGCCTGGACGAAGGATCATTGCCATTTCTCCTGTTAGGTGAAACTGACAATGCGGTGCCAGCAACACTAGATGGCGCCCAGTCACCTCCAAGATATAGAGATAGCTAAATGCCTGAGATGATCTGTGATCTCTGATAAGAGCTTGGCCATTCAATTCTTTTAACAATTTTTATTCTTTGGCACCTGTGACATTGTGCAAATCACCTATTACCAATGCCCACTCACGGCCTGAAAAAAATGTCACATCTCTTTTCTGATCAGTCATGGAACTCCCTTCATCAAGCCAATCCTCTTCTTTTTCAGTCTTTCCATTTGGAAGACTAAGAATCAATCCATGGGCATTATCACAAGAACCAACCAGGTAAATTCACCTCTCAAAAACACCTGATAGGTGAATGCTACATAATGAGAAAATTAAAGCAACAGTTATTTAGCTGCTAATAATTCATCATCAATTGTTGCTTTCTAGGCAGCAGTGGCAATGCTTCTCACATATTATACCTCTTAAAAACAAACCTCCAATGTGAAGGGCAAAAACATACAAGGCAACAACATAACCCCAAAAAAGAGAACATAAACCAGAAAATAGGTCATGGTATTTGTTCACAAAAACTGTGTTCCCAGGAGTCAAAAATATAGTCACCACCACTATATAGGTCAGGGGTGTCCAAACTTGGGAACTTTAAGACTTGTGGACTTTAACTCCTAGAATTCCCCAGCCAGCCATGCTGGCTGGAGAATTCTGGGAGTTGAAGTCCACAAGTCTTAAAGTTCCCAAGTTTGGACACCCCTGATATAGGCCATGGCATATGTGTGAACTGAACAATTCTGTGTGCTTCCCTCCCTTAATCAACCACTTTGGTTTCAGCAAAGTCAATACTGTTTTAGACCAGTTCCAGAAGCAGTGCATGGTTTCAAGGAAATAAGCATGTGAAATATGAAAAACTGAGAAACAAGATCAATAATTCAGTAATCCCACTAAATCTCAAGGTTGAGAAGTGGTTTTAGGGTTGTATGAATGTATGAATGTATGCATGCATGCACAGATGCAAACTCCTCTAAGTATGCATACACATACATACATAGAGATCTCTCATTAAGACAAACCTGAGCAATTTTGAATATATACCCAGGGCAGATTATTATATCATAAATAAGAGAACAGGAAATAAGATGGAAGTCCGACCTCTCTTCTTTCATTCTAGTGATGGGATTAAAAATCCCAGCCACATAAACACAGCAATCTTGAACAGGACCATTAGAGGGCAAAGGATTTATCTTGAGTCCTTTGCTTAAAGGACTCAAAATAAAAGTTTTAAGTCCTTTACTTAAATTTTTTATCTTCCTTCCAACACCTCTTCTTGGACTTACTAAGTGTTCCTTTTTTCAACTTTATCCCAGAATCTTGTCCTGAAAAGATGTCTTAATGCATTGGCTTCTAAAGTATAACAGTACTTCCCGGAAGCTCATTAACTAGCTAATTGCAGGGCAGTTCAAGATTGACATGCGGTTGTGAAGTGCTCGATCCTAATTGACACAGGATATTAACCATGTTCCCAAATATAAAACAAAGTACCTAAATTTTGTATCTTGATTTTCCTAATCAAACTATTCACCCAATCAGTACTACCATTATCAATTCCTAACTTCCACTAATTAAGAGATGCAGCAATATGGAAGGAGATGGACTTGTTTAGTCTATTTTCAACCACGGTCTTCATACTGAATTTTCTATTGGCATTTTAACAGTCATCCACCCTCATATTAATCTGAAATCAAGAGAGTACCTACACCTGGGTGGACAATGTGATCAAGCTAATTGGTAAGTAGTTAAAAACCCAGCCAGCAGAAATTGGACATAAGTCTTCCTTTCTATTACTTCCTCCAATAAAATATGAAACAATCAATATAAATGAAAGTGGTAGGCTTGCTTCCTTTTTCAATCAGCATGACAATAAGTACTCATTCAGAATAAATTCTTATTTATTATTCTATTAGAGTAGAAACCAGTGTACAGGATTTAGAAGGAGCAAGGAAATTGCAGGAGAGAGGGCAAGTAGCTTTTGTTCCATTGCCTGAAGTATACATGAAACACATGTGGGGGGGATTGACAGAGGCTTCCTTTACATTTCCATTACTATTCCTTTTGCATCCAGGTAATACAGGAAAAAATAAGCTAAGACTTATCCAATGTCAGAGTTAATGGTCTGCCCCTTCCATTTCTAATTGCTTACAGTATTTCAATGTGGATGATGACTAGCATCAATTATTTTTGGAAACTGGAGGAAATTGTTTGCAAAAGTCCCATTTGAGAGGCATGGAGCTGAGCAAAACAATTGTGGGCCCTTTAATCTCTTGAGATAATGCCCAGCTTTATGAGGTTGGCAAGGTCAAAAACAAGAACCTCTGTTAGTTCTGGAAAAAGAATTATTGCTAATTGGGCAATGTAACAAAATATTGAAGGCATACCAAAGTAATTCTTCCATACAACTTGTACTTAGCATAATTTCTCATTCCTTGTCCACCCCTGGAATAATCTCTTTTAATGCCTCCATTGCTCCCTTAACTGCCTCCTCAGTGTTTTCAAAATTGGCTACACATTCCATCACAGATAACAAGGAAAGTATTTATGGAAGGAGGAGGACATGTGGGATAAATGACGTACAAATTTCAATTTACAATGCAATAACATTCTAGGGGGGAAATGAGGGGGAGGAATCCACAAATGTTTTTAAATTCAATTAGATAAAATACAGAGAAAGATTCAAACTTTAGATGACAGTGGGAAACTCAATATTTGATTTTTAAAATTGGTTTAAAATGTAATGACATTTCCAAGAATAGTGGTTGCTATAATGGGGAACACTCGTGTCATTTCAGATTGAAACACTGAAGGAGCCTAAAAGATGTGCTGTCACAGAGTGAAGGTGCTCCTTGAACATAACAGAGTTGATTGTCAGAAACTGATGCAAAAATGTATGGGATGAACAAACTACACTATATTGCCAAAAGTATTCGCTCACCTGCCTTTACTCGCATATGAACTTACTGTAAGTGACATTACATTCCTAATCCATAGGGTTCAATATGACGTCGGTCCACCCTTTGCAGCTATAACAGCTTCAACTCTTCTGGGAAGGCTGTCCACAAGGTTCAGGAGTGTATTTATGGGAATTTTTGACCATTCTTCCAGAAGCGCATTTGTGAGGTCACACACTGATGTTGGATGAGTTTACGTGGCCTACCACTTCGTGGCTGAGTTGCTGTCGTTCCCAAACACTTCCACGTTCTTATAATACAGCTGACAGTTGACTGTGGAATATTTAGGAGCGAGGGAATGTCACGACTGGATTTGTTGCACAGGTGGCATCCTATCACAGTTCCATGCTGGAATTCACTGACCTCCTGAGAGCGACTCATTCTTTCACAAATGTTTGTAAAAACAAGTCTGCATGCCTAGGTACTTGATTTTATACACCTGTGATTGGAACACCTGATTCTGGTTATTTGGATGGGTGAGCGAATATTTTTGGCAATATAGTGTATTTTATTTTAATGAATTCGAGTTAAAAGACCTTTTTTAAAAAAATATTAAATGGATTAAAAGAAAATATGAAATAAAAGACCAACTCAATAAATTAAAATCAAATAATACATTCAATGGAAAATTAGAAACATCAACAGTAAGAATCTCACAAGTCTTTTCTATAATTAAGTCAACCACCAAGGCGCATCAGCTAGTCGAGGCAACCGTCCCTCCCCCTTAATAGATTGTCTCACTTGATGGGGAAACATATTGAAATAAACTTGATTCTGTCAGTGGCCAAGTCTATAATAGCTTCCTTTGTTTTCCTGACAGCCACATCCGAATGGGATAAGCAAAGGCTGTTCCAGCAATATTTGTTCTTCAGTGTCTTGTGCAATACTCCATCAGTCTGTCTACTAGCTCAGCAAGGCTGCCAAGAGTTTGGAGATGAAATACTGCTAGCTACTTCTAATTACTTGTAGGGAAGATGAACACAAACCAAACCATGCTAAACTAAAAATGAAGCTCATAGCCTCCTTTTCATTCTGGTGGGAAATTCTGTTCATGATGCTGATTGTGTATTCTGAGAGTTGCAATGTCAACATATTGGAAGCTCACCACGTTGTAAATTCCTAGCTTCATTGAGACTGAACATTAATAGATAGGTTGGACAGTGAAGCTTGGCATAGGATACAGCAGCTGCAAACTTAATAGACATAAGCTAGACAGGAAAGCTTGACTGGCAAATAGAACAACTGAGCACAGAAGCTGAGAAATTCAATCTCGATTTATCATAGGCCTGAATAGATGCCCAACATGTCAATTAAATATGATGGTTTTTATTTTTTATACTTTATGTAATTGAACACAGAAACAGAGAAATTCAATCCAGAGTTATCATAGGTCTGAGTAAATGCCCAAAATGTCAATTAATTATGCTGATTTTCTTAGTCTATCTATCACCTTTTGTTACCTAAAGATTCCAGTCTGCCATTTAAAAGCAATGCATTAAGCCCTTTCCTTCATGAATTTGTATGAACTCAAACAGAAGTAAATCAATATTTCCATTTACTGTTACTGCACCATACTGCATACCAAAGATATCCATTAGAGGCTATCTATAGGTAAGAATAATTTGTGAATGGATGCATTAAAAAAACCTAATGAAGTCCAAATTTAAACCACCATTCAGGATTATCTTTCCAGTGGAGAGGAAAAACTTATTTAATGGACATAAATTACACCATGCTTCTTTTTTTAAAAGGATACTTAGTAATGCTAAAGGTTCTCCGTTACTGCCAGCTGCAAATAGAAACATTTTTGCAAATTCTGTTTGCAAAAATATGAATTTAATACCAGGACTATTTAAATACAACCTTTCATCAAAACAAATATTTTGTTAACATCTAGAAAATATGCAATGGATGGGTATATACATCACTTCAGGTCACTCAATTCTGATACTGTGACATTTACTTGCCATCAATGGAGACGATATCTGTGGTTTCATGAACCTTGGTCAAAGGAACTGTTTAGTCTTATTTATTATCAGATAGGCATTACATTATCCATTTGACCAAAAGCTCTGTTGTCTTTCTCTCACTCCTTTAAGAAATCTAGTTCTTACCCTTCAAAATTAACTACAGTGCTCACAGAAAAATTAAGTTTCATAAAACAGTCCAACACAGGATCGAAAGCATTATATCAAAAGAAAATGGAAAGCCATATAAAAGGTTTAAGAAGGCTAGCAGTTTGATCAAGTGGTTAAGGCACCAGGTTCAAAAGCGGGAGTTCCATGAGTTCTGATCCCACTTTAGCCATGAGTGCAGATTAAGATGTTGGTTATGATCGCTAAAGGCCTTAATGACATACACTATATTGCCAAAAGTATTCGCTCACCTGCCTTTACTCGCATATGAACTTACTGTAAGTGACATCCCATTCCTAATCCATAGGGTTCAATATGACGTCGGTCCACCCTTTGCAGCTATAACAGCTTCAACTCTTCTGGGAAGGCTGTCCACAAGGTTCAGGAGTGTGTTTATGGGAATTTTTGACCATTCTTCCAGAAGCGCATTTGTGAGGTCACACACTGATGTTGGATGAGTTTACGTGGCCTACCACTTCGTGGCTGAGTTGCTGTCGTTCCCAAACACTTCCACGTTCTTATAATACAGCTGACAGTTGACTGTGGAATATTTAGGAGCGAGGGAATGTCACGACTGGATTTGTTGCACAGGTGGCATCCTATCACAGTTCCATGCTGGAATTCACTGACCTCCTGAGAGCGACCCATTCTTTCACAAATGTTTGTAAAAACAGTCTGCATGCCTAGGTACTTGATTTTATAGGCCTGTGGCCGTGGAAGTGATTGGAACACCTGATTCTGGTTATTTGTATGGGTGAGCGAATACTTTTGGCAATATAGTGTAAGTCCATGCTACTTGATGAACTAAATTGCCCTGTTAAGACTAGCCTGTCCTACTCACACCAGCAGAGAGGGCCTATTGAAGATCCCATCAGTCGAAGAACTCCAACTGTCAGGATCCAGAAGAATCTTCTCTGCCCTTAGCACTTGTCCTTTGGAATATCTTTCCCCCAACCTCCTATTATTTCATAAGAGCCTTCAGACCTGGCTCTGTAAGTTGGCCTGCAGACCCAATGGGGGAGTTCAACTTTGGAGGTGGCTGCTAGATTGATAGCAGACACCACCTCTCCCCATTCACCCTGGGATTTCTGGGAATTGAAGTCCATAAGAAATAAAAGGGCCATAGTTCCAAGCCCCTGCCATATGGAGCCATATGTAGATTGGGGGGGGGAGGGTCCCTAACATAATTTTGAACATTCATTAAATGATCTCTGTATCTTGAGGATTACCTGTAAGACCTTTCTGGAATTCAGTAGCAGCATCTCCTTCCAATTCGCATTTCTCTTCTTGAGTTGATGTTCCTTCAAAATAACTCTCAGGCTTGTGCACTTCTTTGTTCCATTTTTCAAGTAGATCTTTTTTTTTCCAAAGGAGGAAAGTTTGCTTTGTAAATTCAGTAATTAAAAGCCTGCAGTTCTCTCATCCTAGAGATTTATGTGGAGAAGAAAAGAGAAAATTGCTTCTTAACTTTCCTTCAATGGAATCTTCAATTCAGATACTTGCTGGGTTCTGCTAGCGCTTGCTAGGAAAATTGAGAAAATGTTTAATATTCAGAAAGAGAATATTAGTTAGTACGCACTGGAAAGGCAAGCGGGCAGATTGTAGCTCTTTTCTTGCAACAGTTCCCACTAGGGAGCATTAAAGCGTGTACATCAAAAGAAATGTTTTTTAAGATATTAACAGGCTGCTTTTATGCTATTGTACAGGATCCAAATCCTCCCAAAATTCATTGGTTTGCACTCATGACAATCCTTGGTTGTAAAAATAGAATCAAAATCACGTGAAGTATTAGTACCACTTTACAAAGTCCTAGTAAGGCCACACCTGGAATACTGCATCCAGTTTTGGTCACCAAATTACAAAAAAGATGTTGAGACTTTGGAAAAAGTGCAAAGAAGAGCAACTAAGATGATTAAAGGCCTGTAGACTAAAACATATGAAAAATGGTTGCAGGATTTGGGTTTGCCTAGCCTAGAGAAAAGAAGGACTAGGAGGAACATAATAGTATTCCATTATTTGAGAGGCTGGCACAAAGAGGAGAGGGATCAATTCATTTTCCAAAGCACCAGAGGGCAGGTCAAGAAACAATGAATGGAAACTAATCAAGGAGAGAAGCAGCCAGGAATTAAGGATAAACTTCCTAAAAGGGAGGGCAATTAACCAGCGGAATAGCTTGCCTTCAGAAGTTGTGGGTGCTTCATCACTGGATGTTTTTAAGAAGAGACTGGACAGCTATTTAGCTGAAATGGTATAGGGTCTCCTGCTTGAGCAGAAGCTTGTCTAGAAGACTGCCAAGGTCCCTTCCAGCTCTATTCTTATTGATGACACTCTGTTTAATATTCATGTCTTGGTTTACTTTTCTGTTCAATCACTTGCACTGCAGCAAAGCAATGTAAGTTTGAAATCACTGGGTCCCCGTCCCCCCCCACCCGTTGTGCCTAGAAGCCAAGCAGAGGGGCCACCAGCACTGCACTTGTTCAACTGTTCAGAAACGTCTCTATCGCATTTATGAAATTGCTGAACCACATATTTTAATGACTGACCACCCTACTCCTCGACTTTTAGCAAATGGGCTACATTGGTTGGGCTGCATTCAATACCTCAGGAATCCATCACCTGAATGTTTTGCATTTTAAAAGCAAAACCTGGTAATGCCTAGAAATGAACTTGTCCTTCGTAAGAAGAGGACAAAAATAGCAAAGTGAACAAATAAATTATTAAAAATTGTTGACAGAGTAAAAGCTAGGTAAAAAAATAATAATTCAAGGAAATTCTACTACTTAGTATGCATGCATGCATAAGGTACACAAGGTGAAAAATTAGTGTCTCCTAATGCTCACTGATAGCTGAATCCTCTAGATAAAGTTGTACAACATTTTGTGTATAAATGTATGTTTTTTACTTCCTTGTAAAAACTCCCACGATTATTAATCTTCTTGGGCTACAAAGACTCACTCTTGGTTTCTGTCTGGATAAACACTAAACCAGAGTTTTTCCATTTCTAGGCATATACATACACCTTGGAGCAAGTATCACAATTTTTAGCAGAGCTGCTTCTTTGTCGGTTGGTACAAACAATAGTATAACAATTAACTTGTGCTAAAGAAACAAAGGCAGTGTTATGCTAACAGAAGAATTTTTTTAAAAGGATATTGTTTAAAATAACATACTAGAATCCAATTTTTATCATTGCAAAACATTCTTTGTGTATGTCTTTTTTTTAAAAAAAAGAGATTATATTATAAAATACTGTGCAACCTACCCTCAAGACAATTGAAAGAAATAAGACATCCTAAAGACTGTTTATTTTGAATAATTCCATTATACTTGACACAATAAGTTTCTTCTTCATGTTTTGTTGTCTTCTTAGACTGAGCTCATGTTTTGCCAATAGTCTCCATGTACTTTCTCCAATAGCAGAACTGGCTTTTTCTACATAGCTTTGTTATGGAATCGGGCAAGGAAGTATTTTAAATACTTATTTCTTCTTGTAAATGTTAAATGTTACACATACTTATTAACACCATATGCTGAAAAACATGACTATAGCTTTTCAATATTCTCAGCTAAATGCTTCATGCAGTAAATCCAAAAGTTTTCAGAGAAGATGGATTTTTGTTTATATTTTATGCAGTTCCCAGCGTGAAAGTATATCAGAATGCCTTATGGGCCAGTTTGGGAATTATCTTAATAGATTAGCTGTTTACTTTACTCAGTACATCCCAATTTTAAGTACACTTCACAACTCTTCTGAACAAATTAAACAGATTGCTTTTGATTACTTTGCTAAATTGGTATAAACAGGGACTACCAGTTTTTCAGTTTTATTCCTTCCTTGGTCCAGTCAACACTAAGACAATGTCTTGGGGAGGGGGAGGGGGGCAAGATTAATTCACCAGGACACTTTTGTAAAATAAATCTAATATGCACTTTAATTCAATTAATCTGGAGGATACTTAATTAATATGCTTCATCAATTTATGCTGCTGCTAGCAAATTATGCTAATGAGATTGTTTCTGAAAACAACCTCATACCAAGGCAAAAATATCTTTCTACTGCCTTCATTTAGCCTACTGTTGGTCAAATCTATTTTTGTAGCACATACTTTATTGAGTTAGATATTAAATGAAGCTGTTTCTATTTAGCTTTGGTTGCTATTGAGAATTTGCCTTGCAGCTGATTTTATGATTTAATCCCCATTGGGCTGGTCCTTTTACTTGATGAGAGATGTAATGAAAGAGGACGGAGTGGCAGACTCCCTAATTGTTCACTACTGTTTAGCACCCAAGACCCAATAAGACAAACATAGATCCTGGGTTAGCAGAGTGTTTCACTGCCTTATCATCTACCAATCCATCCATTAAGGACAGAGCGAATGGAAAAGTTGCTGTCCTGATGTACAAGGAAGCAGGTAGTGAGTCCAGAAGTAGATATTCCAGCTACAATTACAAATATCTTTGTGCTGCTCAGCTGCTCACTTCAAGCTTGCTGGTGCCACAGTGCCTGCCTGGCAGCTTTAGGTCAAATAAGCAGCAAGCAAATGCTCACCAGGGAGATGAGCAGCTGGGAGCAGTATTTTGCATTCCACATAATTTCCCTGCATTATCTAGTGGCATATTTTTTCAAAGTGTTTTGAGAATGACTATGGCAAATACGTGTGTGCATTTAGGTGTTTACATGGGAGAGGGGGAACAAAAATGATTAGGGTTTGTTTGTTTTCTACTAACAATGAATATGAGTTGCTTTAGTGATAGTGTGGGTGTATATCTTTATCCCATTTATCAAGGGATGTAGAGTCTGGATGCATCAGGCTATAATCAATGATAGCACATTATTTGCAATTGTATACTGAACTGCTACATTTCTTCATTTCTCTCTTTAAGTTGCAAAACTATGTCCAGTGCTCAAATATTTGGCATTCCTGCCTAGACATAGCATTTATCTCTTCTTATTTGGGATCTAAGCAGATTTAGTTCCCACAACAAAGCTTTACTAACCAAATATGATTTACAGAATGCAATATGCAGGGACAAGAGCTACGTTTAACGTTTGGTGCACTGAGAACTATACAAAGTGAATGGAGAAAGGATAAATATATTTTGGAATAGATGGTTTCAAACTCAGCAAAAAACAAATGAAAAATACCTTTTCCTAACTTCTACTTTTCCCAAACCCCTCCCCCCTCCCCACTTGACACTTTGTCCCCAAACTTCAGGGATAAAGTGCACAGATAGGATAGGTACCAAGGACTACATGAAGGTACTGAGGTAAGTACATCTGGCACATTTCTACTTCATAGTATGGAATTTATATACACGAATTTTGACTAACAGTGTAATCCTAAATCTGAGAAGCAAGCATTATTTTTTTAATCTTCCAAACACTGGATTCAGTTACTTCCACATTTCCATTATGATATTTTGCAATCTTCATTTTAGATTGACCAAGATATTTAATAGACATTTAAATATGACCAAGATATTCTAAAATCCCAGCAAAATCTTATTTTCCATAATTAAACTAGTAACATGTGAATTACATAATAGTAATAATGGAGATTAATAAATATTATTTTTATTAGTGTTTGCTTTACTTGCTTTTTTTAATCACCTATGACATCAAAAGATTGTAATTTCTCAGAGAAATTATTTGCTACCTTTAACAAATAAGACATATTCTGTAATGAGATATAAATTACAGATCACATCTTCATAACCATCAATACTCTAAATATTCTAAACAATATTCTAAACAAGCTCCAGCTTTTATAATTCTAGTTTGATTGTACTGTTTCTGACAGCTGGCTGTTACTCTAACCGAGCAAACTGGGAACAATTAGAGCTGTATGGCTATGCAATGCTTCAAGGCTTTAATTTAGTAAAGTTTTGACTAAAGAGATTCCCAAAATCTCATTGAAGGAGATTTTGTTGCAAAGGAATGGGCTGGAATTTGTTAAGAGAAAAATCTTAATAACTTTTGTGCCTGCTCTTTACTTGCAACGTTGGCTGACTGAATCACATCAACCTTGCCTTGACACTTCTTAATACAATGCCATGTTCTCATCAAGGTGAACTGACCCACTGTGGTGGATTGCTGCAAATCCACACATCTACCTTAGTTAAACTATGCTTTAATCATCTGTGAATAAGACATGTATGGACTTCCTCTCTTCTTCTCATCTTTGGAAAAAAGATCTTGTTATCTAAAACCTTTTAAGTTCAGACTAGGAACCTGTGTCTGGAAAGCTTCTGACAAAAAGTTTCTCATCAAATAAACTTTATTTGATGAGAAAATTTTGGCAGAAGCTCTCCAGACATACGCTCTTAGTCTGAACGTAAAAGTTTTAGACAGTAAGATCTTTCTTCCAAAGATAAGAAGATCCAAACAGAATCTGGTCACAAGAATCTGTGGAAGGGTTAAGAGCCCGGCGGGAAGAAAATGGTCAGGTTTGTGCCAAAGAAAGACATTGTTTTCATTTATTTATTTATTTTAGAGAAAGCAGATGCCAAACCAAGAACATGTAGCCAGAAAAGTGGATAGTGCTAGAATGTGCCTACAAATATAGCTAATATAAAAAAGATGATAGGAAAGCAGAGAAGCATGGGTGTTATATTTCAGATGCTGCAGGATATACTGCTGGAGAGGACATCGTCTCGTTAACATGGAGTAAAGTGGAGGAATGATCCAGCCTGCCCAAGTTCAGAGATTCTTGAAGGACATGATTCTTGAAGGACATGAAAGAAGACTGGGACGAACAGCCTGGAGAAGTTCACAAACTTTGTGAATGTGGAAAGTTTAGGAATATGGACTTTGTTGCATATGCAGAGATTCAGATGTTGGACAGTAGAATTCTGTGAGTAAAAGGCTTTGTTGAGCAGTGAGACAGCCAGGAGGACACTCGGATATTCCAGTATCACTGATTGAGATAAGGACAACCACCAAAACACAGAGAGAACATATATAAAGAACAGATATGCACCTGTTCTTTGTTCCTCAAACATACAAGTAACAGATGCAACTCTCCTAATTAGAGCCTCACTTGACAGGATGACACACAAAGAAAACTTGTAGACCTTCACAGAATTCATATAATCTAGGAAGAAAGTGTGTCTGCTTACCTTGTTTATTTTCTTTGTCTCTGGCTTCGTAAATCATAATATTTTGTTCCCAAGTATTTGTTTTGAACTTAGTTATGCTCCCTGACATTCTGGCATTAAAGTTTTCTGAGTACTCTACCTAATTTCTATACTAATATTCTGCAGCACCAATTTTATTTTGCTATTAAAGCTGATAGCATTTTCAGTTCAAAGGCAAAAAAATAATCTGTCTGCAGTTCTTAAACCGAACATAGGATCATACTACTACAATGGAGAGCAGCTCAAGTTCCTTTCAGATAGTCCTCTACCTATAACCACAATTGGGACAAGAGCTTCTAAGGAACATAGTTATTGAGTTGAGCTGATTTAACAACCTTTTCGCCAAGCAAATCTCTGTTGTTGTTAGGTGAATTATCTAGTCATTAAGTGAATGCAGCTTCCCCCATTGACTTTGTTTGTTAGAAGCTGACAAGAAAGATTGCAGATTGAGATCATATGACCAGAGACGCTGGAACCATCATAAATGCATGTCAGTTGCCAGGTACACATATTTTGATCACATGACCATGGGGATGATGCAATGGTCAGAAGTATGAGGACCTGTTGTGAGACATTTTTCTCAGTGACCTTGTAACCTCAAATGGTTGCTAAATAAACTTTGTAAATAAACTTCTCACAAAGATGTGTCGGACATGAGTAAGAAGCCTCGCATTGCATTCACTAAACAGAACGTAAAGGGTTGCAGAGAAATTGCAAGTGTCCTTTAAGGGCCTGTCCAACCCTTGACTGACCACCAACAGAAGAGAAAAACAGAGCTTTGTCTGACTGCATTTTATACCAAACTTTTGGTGGCCAACATTTAGCATACTTAGAGAACCTAGTGGCAGTAATGGATATAGAGGTGGTACAAAATGGATCACATTCATGAATGAAGCATTTTACTAAAGGGTTTGTTGAAGGTGTTTATGTTGTGGCCCGCCAGCAGAGCTGGCAGCAGATTCAGACAGTGAGGAGGTTGGGGAGGAGGAACATGGGCCAGTCCTGGAGTCTGGGGAAGGCTCTGATGAGGGCTCTGTGTCAGAGGCAGAGAGGGGGGCCAGGGCCATATGCCAGTTATCAGCTGCCTTCAGAATAGGACAGTGAGGCAGATGAACAACTGGAGCCTGTTCCCAGTGTGCGGCTGCACAGAGTTGCCAGATGAAGGGAACAGCTAAAAAACAGGGGTCAACTTGGGAGTAAGGCCACCGGTGAACAATGAATGGCCCCACTCAGAGGAAATAAAAGAGAAGCGAAAGGGGAGTGGAGTTTGCAGAAGACAATTAGTTTGCTTAATTGGTTCGTGACTCTTTGAGACTCCTTTCCAAGTTTTGCAGCTATTGGCCTGGCAGCTCTCCAAGCCAGATAAGGTCTGTGACTGTCAATCTTCCCTTGAAAGACTTCATTGGATGTGAATGAGAAGAATTCACAGTAAATTAATAAAAGGGTTTTTTGTTGGGACAAGAAGTTTGCTTCATGCTCTTGGGAAGCAGTTTATTAAAGCTCGGCTAAGCAAAGGTCTTAGAAAAATTCAGGGGTGTCAAACAGGCCACACCCATCCCAGCTCCACAAAGGCAAAAACATCATGATATGTCAGGTGATGTGATTGAGTTTGACACCCGTGTCTTAAATTAAATTTGTTCAACTTCCCTCACCTAAATGTGGTTTCCCACACTGCATTTTTTAGCAGCTGAAGTCAAAGGAGGCTCTGGGGGTTGAAAAGTGGGCTTGAGGATTGCACAGAGCAATCCAGAGAGTTGTAGCTACAGGCTTCCTTTTCCTGTGCTGCCCAAGTTCCCATGCATGCTTACTCCCAGCGGAATCAGGCCCATTACCTTTTGCATTTGAAAGATTTCCAAAACTGCAGTTCTGAATGAACAGACATAATGGAATTGCTCGTTCCATTTGGAATCAACAAAGCAAGTGAATGTCATACAGCCAAGGATTACTCTGATAGCAGGAGAAGGGTTCACCTTGGAGTCCAATCACCTAGGAGAACAGAAGGTTTAACACAAGGCTCTGCCTGATTTGGCTGCACCAAGAAAACCACTGATTAAAAGAAGAAAAGTCTGCAGGGCTTTGATAACATTTAGCTCTTTGTTGCAAATTGCAACATATATCATAAGCTGGGTGTAGCTGCCTTTTCCTTCTCAATTTTCCTGATCCTGACAAGCATTGCAAAACCAAACCAACCTCTTGGTGGTGGTGTTTTTTTAGCTCTATATGGTTCACAGTAGTTGCCAGAATTTTAGTATGAGTACCTGTTAAATCAGAAGCAGAAAACCTTCGAATTTCTAGGCCCTACTTTGCTTTTGTTTTAAATATTGTGCAAAAAAAATCTTTCATACCCCCCCCCCCCATATTCTCATTATGTTTTCTGGGGGTGTAAGCAGCCTGTCATTTATTGTACAATTGCCTCTCCATGGTCTGCAGCTATTCTGACTTCCATGCTTCAATTAAATCCCTAGATATATAATTGATACGGAAGCTAATTTTATTGTTGGAGTGTGATGGGGAATGCTGATATTATTTCAAGGTGATGGAAAATGTTTGCTGTTCCTTCTATCACCATGCAATAACATTGGCATCCTCCACTACCCTGCAACAATAAAAGTTTACCACCAGAAGACATTCTAAGGCATTCTTAAAATATCAGAAAAGAGAAATTTATTTTGCAAGGGATTAAATTTTTAAGAAACTGGATGACTGATGCAAACTGCAGGGGTACAAATCACATTATGCAGACTGTTTACAAACTGTGCATTGCTATACTTTGTTGTTGATGTTCAGTTGTTTATTTAATCATTGGTCCATTCCACCATAGCCAATACAACACCATGGACTTATTATAACCGTTTTGTTATTGCTTATATTGGGTGCAGAGTACTCAAGCCAAACTGTAGTAATTTAGTAACAAACCCAGTTTGAAGACCAGTTATAGGCTCTATTTTGTTGTTGGAGAGAAAGGATAAGGGGTGGTTTTTTTTGCAAGTGGCCAACTGTGAATGGACTGTTCCTCCATCTTTCTGGGGCCTGATGAAGCTACATAGCCTACAACCTCCTTAAACTAGCCTGTAAAGTGGTGATGGGGTATCTAACCACTATCAACTTATAGACACTGTACAGCTGTGCGACAACTCAGTATACCACATCCAAAGCCAATCGTTCATTCTCCTGATACGTTATGCTAGAGTCACTGGCTCACATCACCCACGTCTTGAATGCCACATAGAAAACCAGCCACTTCATAGAAGTAATGTACTCTGGGAACTCTATAAACATTGTACTGCTCTATCTATTGTATATCCTAGATACCCCCTACACACACACACAGAGAGAGAGAGAGAGAGAGAGAGAGAGAGAGAGAGAGAGAGAGAGAGAGAGAGAGAGAGAGAGAGAGAGAGAGAGAGAGAGAGAGAGAGAGAGAGAGAGAGAGAGAGAGAGAGAGAGAGAGAGAGAGAGAGAGAGAGAGAGGAGTGTATCATCTAGGTGAAGATGGATTCAGCCATCACCTTCTAGCTCTGTATTTTCAGATGGACTTCAATGGCTTACCACTCTTCACACTAGTCCAGTGATTTCATTGCTCGCGTGAGTAACCTCAGAAGCATGTTGATGTAGTGGTTAAAGTCTTGGACTAGAAACTAGAAGACTGAGTTCTAGTTCCATCGTTGGCATGAAAGTCAGTTGGGTAACTTTGGGCCAGATGTATTTTCTGCCAAACCCACTCATGGGCTGGTTGTTATCGAGAAAATAGGTGAGAGCATTTTGTATGCCACCTTATGTTATATAAATAAAGGAAGGTTACATAGCTAAATAATATAATAACAGCAACAGCAGCAGTAACAACTGGCTGGGACAAAGAAGGTTTCCAGTTGTGAGCATACATAGCAATTTCGGCATTATCTATTAGGAGCAACTATACTGAAAGCAGACAACAGCTTAGATAAGAGGAAAGTATCAGTCATAGATTCATTTCTGCCTATCAAATTACTGCTTGGCTTTAAAGTACTATTTTCAATTGGAAAGTTAGATAAGATTAATCGTTGTTACAGCCTTATAACCAGAAAACACAATATACATCAAATATGTATATAATACATAGACCTAAAATCTATAGATATAATAAAAGGTAAGCATAAAATATAATAAAGAGAGAGAGAGAAAGAGAGAGAGAGACTGACAGGCAGAATAAATAGTGGTGATCACTAAGATTAATACTCTTTTTCAATCGCAAGGAAGGCAAATAGAAGCATAAAATTGATCAACATGGGAGGATACATCAGAAATGAAAGCTAGACAGAAGAAATGACAAATAAGCCAGTATACGCTCAGCCAAGATATTCTTCAGAATGAGATAAATATCAGGAGACATTGCCTGTTAAGGTAGCACAAAGGACTACTGTATACGGCTGAAGGACTCCACGGGGCCATGTCTATACAGCAGAGGTGGGTTGCTAACGGTTCACACCAGTTCAGTAGTAACGGTAGTGGAAATTAGGATTGGGTGCCAAACCGGTAGGGATGGCAGGATGACCATGCCCCCAAACCAGTTCCCCGGTCAACCTTGCCATTGCCAGGAGGTTTTTTTTTAGTCATTTTATAATTTTCTGAGCATGTGCGGAAGAATTTACAAACAATTGCACATGTGCAATCAACGCACGGTGAGTGCGTGCGAGAAGCAAACTGGCAGTAACACTGGCAGTGCGCACACACGCCCACGCACACACACACACACACACACACCGCTACACAGGCATATGGGTAAATATTTTTGACTCTATGGGGCAGTGCTCATCTCCTTTTCTTAGTCGAGGGACCCAACGTTTTCCAAAGACAAGAATTAAAATAAAACACAAACATTGTCAAAGTTAAAATATATGAGAAACAGCAGCCTGAATCACTAACATAGCTAAGAAGTAGGTCTGGGCACACATCCAGGTCTTTAAGTCTTTATTAAAGGTCAGCAGAGTAGATAGTACAGCAGAAAAGGTACACCTATGCCTTGCCAAAGATACATCTAGGCCCTGTGAACCAACATTGTTTTGTATTTTGTTCTAATCTCCGGGGGGGGGGGGGGACAATTCAGAGATAAGAACAAATTATCTTATATGCACCATGAGCTGCATTGCAATTCCCTGCAGATGAGATTTAACATAAAATTTCTAAACAACAGCTACAAAATGACTGGGTTTTAAGAAAAAAGACCGTTTAGGCTAGTGGTTAAGGCATCTGGTTAGAAACCAGGAAACAGTGAGTTCAAGTCCCGCCTTAGCCACGAAAGCCAGCTGGGTGACTTTGGACCAGTCATTCTCCCTCAGCCCAATTCACTTTACATAATTGTTGTGGTGGGAAAAATAGGAGGAGGAATAGTTGGATATGTGTTGGATAGTTGCACATATGTGCACTGCTTTGAGTTATTTGTAAAAATATGAAAAGCAGGGTATAAAGAAAAGAAACCAAAAAACAAAAACAAATTAATACTCCTATGAGATTTTGGACATGTACTAGCCCCAAAAAGGTCATAGTAAAAATTGTTTTAGTTACAATTTAAAGAAATAAATAGTAACTTAGCATCAGCATTTTGAAGTCCTATTATTTCACTGTTAGATATTTGTGTTTGGGGATAAATAATGTGCATATGGGTCAGCCAAATTAGTGGGAATAAAGTATTGCTATATTTTTGTTACCAATATGCTACTACTATAATCAATCTCCTTTTGATCTATACAAATCAGCTGGATATCTGGTTAGACTTTCTTCCTGGACTTGATTTAAGGGATTTGTGCAATAAATTAACAGCCAACTCTTGAACCTTGAATAATATATTTTCCCCCACGTCATCCATTTGAAACGTTGAAGATGGGTAGCAATCTCTAATAAAACAAAACCCTTCTAAGGTACAATATCACTTGTCATAAATTACAATAATCGATTCCAGCCCCTACAAGTCACCAGCAGATATGAAGGACTTGCACAGCGTTATTGGAAAATATGCAAAACCAACTAATATTTCTTCAGACTTCTCAAAAAATTACCATTATGTCTGAACCATTCTTCTGACAGTGAATCAAACAGATGGAAATCAATTGGCTGATGTGCAATCTATTCATGTCTGCTCAAAAGTACCCATCAAGTCCAATGGAATTTAGTTCTGCGTAAGAATGCTCAAACTGCAGCCATGCACTTGATTTCCAGACTTGTTCTAGAAATTCAATTAACTATTACTTTGTCCCAAAACACATGGCAGGTTGAAATGCAGGAAGTCATTTCTGTGCTGTGTTCTGCAGGCTGCCCACATCTATAGTCCCAATACAATTACAATCTTCTTTTGAAACTTTAAAAGCCAAGTGCCATTTTCAAGAGGACTGGTGAGATACACACTCAAAGGTTTTTTTTTAAAGAAGTGGCTTAATATATGAAGTTCCCTACAGATTTGAAAACATGTGATTATTCTGTCTTCCTTGTCCCTCACACTCAGAGTCCTATCCAAAAAAATTTAAACATGCTGGCACAGCAGTCATAAGTAGCTGTTGAATAAAGTAGATCAATTGTACCTAATATAGACAGGGAAACAGAACAGTTGTCATGTTGGACGCAAGCTCACAATTTATCACAAGCAACAGGAAAATAGATGTTAGCTAAAAAGGTGCTGTGGGAGATCATTATTCCACCCAGATGATAAGAAATCACTTGCCAGAGTAATTATAATGAAAGGCACCACTTGCTTTGGTACTAAATGTCCACACTAGGGATTCTGGGAGCAGTAGTCCTAATATATCTGGAGGCCATGAAGTGGAGAAAAGATGCCTAAAATTAACAGGAATAATGACAAAAGAAATTAATGCTGGACATATTTATTTGATCTTCCCTTGGATATGCACCTGGGATATCTGTAATAGACCTCGTTAAATTCTAAAACTTTTGTAATGAATTGCTAACAGAGGCAACATGAGTGCTCACTCATACTCCAAAATTGCCTTTTCTCTTTCCAAACTGAAGCACTGCTTGCCTAATAAGCATGTGTTAAATTGCAGTCACGTGATAAAAGTGTTCTTTTTTAAAAAAATAAAAACTTACATTTTTAAAAATCTTCCAAGTGCAGATTTAAAATCAACATTTTTGTGGGCAAAACCAATCACGTTCTGAAGGTATAAGCAAGGAATAATGATAATGTTGCATGATATATGAGATTATATAAATGTTGTATATTTGCATGCCTTGAGAGAGAAATGCATTATCAGTTACAGTGAAATAAGCAGCTGAAAGTAGAGAGCAAATAAATTTCCGATGTTCATCAACTTACATAAAACTTGAGTTATATAACTTAACCGGATTATTTCTATGTTGATAAATGACTATAATATTGTTACATTATCATCTGGGACTGGATTTCATAACTGCCATAGAGCAATTTGTGGCTGGCTCTAATCCCAGCCATAAAATGCAGCCCTTGGTTCCACAAAAATCACATCAAAAGTACAAATAAATGGATGAAATGATGAATTGAATGAAGCACTTCAAAGTGGGTAGTGTAATGGTGACAAGGGTCAAAAGACAAAGGTACCCTTGAGCTCAAACATACCTTACAAATTAAGCGATCCTCAAAGAGACCAATTGTTAGACTTAGTATGGTGTGGTTTTTGGTCTCTGAGATATGGATCCAACAGAAAAGAATTAACTTTACTTCTACCTAGACATAAGGTGGGTAAGTGGCTAAGACTCTGAGCTTGTTGATCAGAAAGGTCAGCAGTTTGGCGGTTCAAATCCCTAACGCCACGTAATGGAGTGAGCTCCCATTACTTGTCCCAGCTTCTGCCAACCTAGCAGTTCGAAAGCATGTAAAAAATGCAAGTAGAAAAATAGGAACCACCTTTGGTGGGAAGGTAACAACATTCTGTGCGCCTTCAGCATTTAGTCATGCCGGCCACATGACTGCGGAGATGTCTTCAGACAGCGCTGGCTCTTCAGCATTGTAACAGAGATGAGCACCGTCCTCTAGAGTCAGGAATGACTAGCACATATGTGTGAGGGGAACCATTACCTTTTACCTAGACATCAGGGAATAAGATTTTTTTTTCCCCATTGTGTGAAAGAACACTTTTCTTTGACTTAAAACCAAAGTCTTAAGAAATAATAAATATGGAGATCACCTCTGGTTCCTGCTGGCGATGGACGTGCTGTCCGCCGCTCGCCTCCTCGGTTGGCTCTGTAGGGAGCACAGGGGGCCTTGAAGGGGTCTCCTGCCAAAGGGCGGCTTGCTGAATCCCCCCGGAATCAGGGGCAGCCAACGGGGGTGTTTTCAGCCTCGCCTAGGAGCCAAGGAGCGGAGGGGGGGGCATGGTACAGCTTTGAGCTGTCAGCCCTTTCGCCGAATGGATTCCGGGAGGAAGGAGTTAATCCAGGAGCGGCTGAATGCTGGTGGAGGGGGACCCATCCCGATCTCCTTAATCGTCCTTAAAGAATAAGCAGCAGACTACTGTAAGTTTGTGTTCAACTTATTTGAAACTGAAGATTAGAGGGGGGTGTTTTTTCTCTTTACCCCCCCCCCCTCGGATTAAGCGGCATTGAATCTAGATTGGAATAGAGAGAGAACAAAGTCTGACTCGTCACTTGAACTAACTATGTGAGAAAGATCGTTATCACAATTGCAAGAGTTGATTGCTGAGCTATTTTTTCTAAAAAACTTCATGGAGACCTCCGTTCTTCTCCTTGTGGGAGGAGGAGCTAAAACAGCTCCCTTCCGTTTTTGTTTTTGCACTTACAAATGAAGTCTGCCTTTTGAAACTACCTTTCGGGGAAAATAACCCCTCTGGTATTGTTTTGTTATCGTCTCTGACGGAGACCGGCGCCTCTCCTGTTATGTGGTCTTTCTGGACTTTGATTATTTGACTCTCCCCTTACTGGTGTGCCTCGGTGCCTTGGAACGGTGAAGAAGAATTAACTCTTCACTTTCAGATTTGCCTGCCTCCTTGGATCGGCACAGCTGCGCAATCCTCTGACGCCATTTTCTTTGTAAAAGACTTATATACATCTCTGAACTTAGACAAATGGGGCCTAAGAAACCACCAATGGGCAAGTTATTTTCAGCCCCTGCGTCTGCCACCTCCAGTCCAAGCATACAGCAAACGAAAATTACTTCATTGTTACAACAAGAAGAAGGGACTGGAGAAAGCCCAAAAGAGCTATCTGTTACCCAAATGTTTCAAGAAATTATGAGGGGTCAAAATGAGTTGAAAAAAGAGGTGACAGATCTCAAAGATGAACTCAGAGGTGTTCAACATCATATTTCAGAAAACAAACAGAGAATTATGGTGTTGGAGGAGGGGACGGCTGGGCTAGGGAAGGAGGTTAAAGCAGTCTGGAAGGGAGATGCAGAATTGGAAAACTTCATGGCAAAAGTAGAATTTGAAAGAATGTCCTTTTTTCTCAGATTCCAGAACCTACCAGAGACAGAAAATGAATATCTTAAGGATACTATGAGTACAATTCTAGCAGAATATATTAAGAGAGACAAACAACAGTTGTGGTGGGATATGGATCTGGTTTACAGGATTAATTCAGCATATGCTAGAAGTCATAATGTTCCAAGGGAGGTACATGTTAAATTTCTCAGGAGGACCATGAGGGATGAGGTGCTAGGGGCCCAAAGGGAGGGACCACTAAAATATAAAGATGAAAACATCACCATTCTTAAGCAAATTCTGAAAAAGATAAGAGAAAGAAGGAGGAAGTACTCCTCCTTATCAAATAAATTATACAATAAAGGAGTTTGGTTTAGATGGTTATTGCCAGGGGAAATGCTGATCTTTTGGGAGGGAAATAGGATCAGAATTAATACAGTCCAGGAGGCTGAAGCCTTCATTAAAAACATTTCTCTCTCCTAGAGGACGAACATAGGGAAGGTAGTGAAAAGAGTAGCAAGGTACAAGATATGAAGGAGGGGGGGGGGCTGTGGCTCCACCTGGGGACAGGGAGGAAGGAGCAATATCAAAAAGGCTCAAGTCACAAAAATAAAAGTATTTGAAATATTTGTAATTGTTGATATACTAGAAGGTGATAAAGGAAAAAATGATTGAACACATGGTTGACACAATGTAGAATAAGATTCTGCTTTTTGCTTATCTTTTATATGTTGTTTTTAATATTGTAAAAATTGTGAGATTTGGAGGGATTTCTACCACTAGCATGGGAGCTGCCAAAATTTTCTATGTATTCCCTTACCTTTTCCCATAAATGTTTAAAAACCAATAAAATTCTTTAAAAAAAAAGAAATAATGAATGTATTATTTAATTTAGATCAAAGATATCCCCTATCACCAGAGACTACACTGTACAATCTAAGACTAAGATACTGATGAATAATTCTGGAGCCATGTGTGGAAGACAACTTTATAAAAGAGATAATACCGTACTTAAATTCCTGCTTCTGGATATTTCTTTGTTTTCAAATGGCAGGTGTTTTGCTAGTAAACCCTTGTCTATCCTTAATCATTCTTTCAAAAAGGTATTTCATTAAACCATTGGCCAGAAATATCAACATATAAACATAGATCACCAACACATCATTTTAGCCATTTGAACAAATTTAGTAATGGGCATCCAGTAATGCGATATCCAGCAAAATCAAAATGAGTGATTTCAGCTAAGGACATTTCGAGATTGTTTTTATTGAATAAATAAAATCACTGTATATCACTGTGAATAAATGCATCTCTGTAACAAGGAAAAAAACCTTGCTACCAACAACAATACCCAGGGAAAGAGATGAACAATATATTACTACAAAGACAGATAATTAAGTGACCATTTGATCTTTAGCTATTTGAACTCTCTCTGAATGAATTTCCTTCTTCGAAGGTGTCTGTCAAAAACTGCTTTTGCAAATACAGTAGTTTGTTTCCACACTATCGCCAGAACCTCAAACAGATTTTTACTCTGGTTAGCTGATAAATATAAGCAGAAAGTAAGAGGTAGTTTTGAACTGGTATAGTGGTTAAGGCACCAGGCTAGAAACCAGCAGATTGAGTTGCAGTCCAAACTTAAGTAAAAGGCAGCAGGGTGACCTTGGGCTAGTCCCTTTCTCTCAGTTCCAAAAATATGTTGACAAACCACTTCTAATAACTTGCCAAGAAAACTGCAACAGAAGGCAAAACTCACTCGAAGGCACATACAAAAAAAAAAGGTTGCAGGTAGTCCTTGACTTACAGCAGTTAATTTAGTGACTGTAAAGGCACTGACAAAAGTGACGTATGACTATTTTTCACACTTATGACCATGGCAGCATCCTCATGGCCATTTGATCAAAATTCAGATGCTTGGCATATTTATGATGATTGCCGTGTCCCAGTCATGTGATTGCGTCCTTCTGACCAGCAAAGTCAATGGGGAAGTCAGATTCACTTAACAAACATGTTACGAACTTAAGAACTGCATTGATTCACTTAACAACTCTGGCAAGGAAAGCCGTAAAATGGGGCAAAACTCAATAAATGTCTTGCTTGGCAACAGAAATGTTGGGCTCATAATCATTGTACGTTGAGGATTACCTGTAATTTAGTTGCTCTTAGAAGAAAGTAGACATGGCAACTCAGCTGTCACAGATGGAATCTTAGAAAGGAGATTTATGTCAAAAAGTTATTTTTGGAATGAGAAATGAAAATGACTCTTGAGATGGATTGGAAACTTTATTGCTGGATGATTCTCATGGGTGTACAAAAGTAGGTCATCAGAATGAGAACATTTTTTTTTACCGAAAAGCTCTTATGTGGCCATCAGTATTGAGTTCTAGTGAGCAGATGACACAGGAATACTATGCCAAATATCTCTGGGGTTTCCATGACACAGTAAGCAAATGTTAGGTGAAGTGTTTTATATGTATTAACTGCATGTTGATAGAAAACCCAAAAAATATGACTGAGAAAAACACATAGCAGGATACTACTTGTTGGCTGGTGTTTATTATTAAATGTGATGACAGTTATTAAATAATGAATCTTGTTTTAAAGAATTATTTTAATCTTAATGCAAGAGAACGGAATTTGAAGACTTTTATTTTGGATTGCCACTTATAGCTAGAAGCCAATTCTTTGTTTCCCTAACTAACAAGTGTGCCGTTTTTTGTTGTGAAATCAAATTTTCAGACAAGAATGCCCATTTCAGAAGCATCTTATCTATTACTATTGCAGTGATAGTAAACAAGGGATTTTATTAGGTTGATTGCATTAAGGCAATACTGTATGCATACCAAATTGCATTGCAACCAGACTGAGGGTTTTTTTTTCCGAAGCAGAGGGACGATAACATAAATGCTAATATAGACAAACAAGTAAATAAAATGTTTGCCTAGATGCAAGCCTCTGTCAAACTGTTCTAGAACCAAATGGTAGAGGTGATGTGCTGCAACCCTTTTGAAAAGTAATCTGTGTGCAAAGTTAAATGCTTTACTTGCTATATTATGAAGGAAAGGCACTTCCAAGTTAGCAGCAAGAGATCTGAGGCCAATTTGCATTGGATACTGCAAAACCCCATGGATTTGCAAATGATATGAAAGAAGAATAAATCAGGCACCTTAGTAAATTAATACATTTTCAGCCAATGCAAGGGACTCAGATTCCTCCATCTGCAAGCTGACTCAGTGCAAGCATTTTTTTTAAAAATACCTATTTAGAAAGTAGCTTGGGAAACAGCAACTCTTGTTTTTCATTATTTTTAGTGCCATCTTGTATACTGGACAAATGAGACAGTTGTTCCCAAAGCTGAAGGCAGAAAACCATCAATATATTCTAGTCCCTGAGAAGATAATGTTTTCACAGAATACTTTTCATTCAGTGAAGCTGGGGGGGAGGGGGGAACGACCCCTCAATATACTGTGGGGAAGGTGAATGTAACATTGATGCTACTGGACCATAATTGAAATGAGATACAGATATACAAATATGAATGTTAGAACTGCGGTGGCGCTGTGGTTAGAATGCAGTACTGCAGGCTACTTCTGCTGTCTGCTGTCTACCTGCAATTTGGCAGTTCGAATCTCACCAGGCTCAAGGTTGACTCAGCTTTCCATCCTCCTGAGGTTGGTAAAATGAGGACCCAGATTGTTGGGGACAAGATTCTGACTCTGTAAACCACTGTAAATCTAAGTGCTGTTGCTATTGGTATTAGGCATTCAAATGTCTGTCCCTCCCATGTTTACTACAGAATGATTTCACCATTAAGTAGATTCTCCATAATCAATAAGAGGTGGGACAAGCCCATCTTTCTTAGAATTAGTATTGTTTTTCCAGCACCATAGCTTCAGAAAACAAGGAGCTTCATTGTCATATTGGCTTCATTAACAGTGGACAACATGCACTTTTGTCCAACAATTCTGGTTATTGTATTTAAAAGATTTTGAATGTGATTTTATAATATTATAACTTAAATAATAATCTTAAAACTAGTTTTAATATTTTTTTAAACAAGTTTTATTGGCTTTTACCATTTTTTTCAGGGAAAAATGGTTTAAAAGGGTATAAAAATTTTTGACAGCTACATCGTGCAGGGGAGAGCAGTCCCCCCAAGTCTTGCAAATTTTACAGACAAGAATAAAAAAACATAAACATTTGAATAGATATTAGCAGTTTTAAGTTTAACACTAAGTCATCAAAATATTTCAATCATTTTTTTTGTATCACTTCCGTAAAGGTACATTATAACAATTGCAATATTGTTTCAAATCACTTTTGTGACCTGAGTCTTCTAGTTGTTGCACCCGTCTACTGGCAGAGCCTCAGCCCCTCCCTCCCTCATCTCTTGTGTACCATCCCCCATTTCATCTAGGAGAGCATTATGTTTTTTAGTGAAAGCCTCTGCCTCCACAACTCTGTTAATTCTAATTCTGCTGCCCTCCCAGAAAATCAACATGCCTTCTGGTAATAACCACCTAAACCAGACCCCTTTGTTATATAATTTTTTTTGCTAAAGAGGAATATTTCTTCCTCTTGTCTCTTACTTTCTTTGGAATCTGTTTAAGAATGGTTATTTCTTTATCTTTATATTTTAGTGGTCCTCCCCTTTGAGCTCCTAGAACCTCATCTCTTGTAGTCTTTCTAAGAAATTTAACATGAACTTCCCTTGGAACATTGTGTGTTCTTGCATATGCTGAATTAATCCTATAAATCAAGTCAACATCCCACCAGAGCTGTTGTTTATCTCTATTAATGTATTCTGCTAGTATTGTGGTCATAATCTCCTTAAGATCTTCGTTCTCAACTTCTGGCAAGTTTTGGAACCTAAGGAAAAAAGACATCCTTTCAAATTCCATTTTTATCATGTGATTTTCAAATTCTACATTCCCCCTTTGGATTGTCTTAACCTCGTCCCTCATCCCAACCGCACCCTCCTCCAGTACACCTATTCTCTGTTCATTTCGTGTGGCTTGTTGTTGCGTTTCTCTGAGCTGATCATTTAAGTCTGTCAGTTGTTTTTTCATTTTGTCCTGTCCCTTTAAGATAGATTGAAGCATCTGGTGAATAGATAAGTCCTTTGTACTCTCTTCAGGGGCTTTAGGTTGTAGAAAAGACCCCAGTTGTGACTGCTAAGTAATTGGACTAGACATAGAAGATGTCGGGGCCAATGAGGCCTTGCCAGGCGGTAATTTTTTTGGACCCAACATGAAGCCCAGAGATAGTTATTAATCTGTGCAAAGAAATGGCGTCTGTGGGGAAGCACAGCCGGTAGAGATCACAAGGCAGGCAAATCCAAGAGAGAATAAATCTTCTAATACAGCACCAGATCAAATAGGTGAATCAAAATATTCCAAATCCAAGGGAAAAGCGTATTTAGAGAGGCTCCTGGAGATCTCTGGGGTGGAGAGCCATAAAATCTTCCAAGGGAGGAATCTCATTCATAAAGACAAAGAAGGAGGAAGTTGGCCATCTTGACCCAGCCTTTACAGGTGGTCAGGAAACAACAAGTCCAAAGTTCCCATACATAGTTTAAGGAAGAGTCAGTTCAACCATCGTTTCTCTCGCAATTGTGGTCAAAAATTTATTCTTCCATTGTTTAGATGAAGTGAAAGTAAGTTTTTTAACTCTCTCTCTCTCCTATAAGAGGGAGAGATTTTGCAAGTGCCGCTTTTCCGAGGGGGGTGGAAATTCCCCCCCTCCAATCTTAACTCTTCCAGAGGTTGAAACAAAGTTCTAAGAAAACTGCAGTTCATTAATTGAATAAAACAGTAAAAGACTTGGGGAGACTTCCCACCTCACCGCACTTCAGCTGTATCCTTCTAATTAATCATTTCCTTCCAGGCTCCGCTCGGCGAAGATGCGCGGCAGCATGCAGCGCCGCCATGCACCCCCCCCCACGCTTCCCGGCTCCTGGGGCAAAGCTGGATACCCCCCGCGGCCACCACCGTTCCAGGAGATCCCAGCAAGCCGCCCCTATGGCAGGGCGCCCCTCCAAGGAACCCTGTGCTCCCCCCAAACTTAAGGGGAGCCCACCGAAAGAGTGAGCAGTGGACGTGCACATCCGTTGCCTTCGGGGACCGGAAGTCGTCCGCAAAACTAGTTTTAATATTTTAATTTCAATTTCATATGTTGTTTATATATGGTTTATATTAAACACCACCCAGAGGCCCTCTCTGAGATGAGTGGTTTAAAAATTTGAAATCTATATAAATAAAGATTATAAATACAAATATTGAATTCATGAAAGAAACTGACCAGATCTACTGGGCTGTACTAGTATCAGACCAAAATCCAAATTATGAGATAAAATACCATCAACAGTCATTTGCCCATCACACTTAAGGGCAGCTTGCCAAACAGATCCTATTTAAGAAAACACTTTTTAAAGAATAGAAACAAAAACTAAAACTGAAACAAAAAACTAACTACTTCCCTGCTCACATGAAGGATTATGTGAATTCTAATATATAATGTCCAGAGACAAATATCCAAGGGAATTTTGGTTGTCTTCTAAAAATACAATTTGAAATAAAATGTATGTATGTACGTATGCATGCATTCATGTATGTATATATATGTAAGTATGTATTTAACAGTTTATTTAAAAAAATTAAATTTATTTAGAAATAAAAAGGATGGATTCCAGAGCGTTATTTGAACAGTGTTCTCCCTCAAGGGAATCCTATTGCATTTCTGACTTAATAACAGTAAATTATTTACATTTAGCAGATATTTACAATTATGGCCATTTATAGCAGCTGCAATTGAAAATTTTTACTTTACAGCTATTAGCTCTAGGATAGTTTTAATCTCAAAAATATCTGTAATTCCCTTCTCCAAACCCCCAACTGGGTCTGAATTAGTAAAGAGATTTTAATAATATTTTACTTGTTTAGAGTCAAGATTGTCATGAAAATAGTCATTAATTAATCAACTAATTGTCATTCATTAATTAAATTGTCATTAAATTGCAAAGATAAAGTTCAGTTTTATCTTTCATAGACAGAAGAGTGACTCCACAATTTTACTACCTTTAAATTAAAAGTTTCATTGGAGAGAACTCATTTTTTCAAACCAATAATTACTAATTTAACAATTCTAGTGCATGGCTAAAATGCTCCTCTGAAAATTCTATAATGTGCAGACATTATACAGGTGCTAATTAATTGGATTTGCTATCTCAAACTCCATAAGAACAAATACCAAACGGAGAACATATTTCCATCTAATGTTTTTTCTCTCTACATAACTACAGGGACAACAGTGAATATGAAGATGAATACGGCCAGGTGACCATTTATCTGTAGGTTAATAATCCAATGTAGTAATCTTGTGCTTCTCCATAGCATAATACAGCAAAGAAAGTTTTATGTAAATAAATAAAAATGTAATTGTGAGATGTACAATTTGAAAATATGTGGGTGAGACATTTGTATATATGTCTCTAAAAGAGATGGGATCTTTTAGAAATGATCCCAAAAATAGAAAACATGTCAATAGATGCAGGTCAGGTGCATCTTAACAGAAATGTGTGCAAATTTCTATGGAAGATTTAATACTGATGGCTCTAATGTCTTTGTCTCACACTTAGTGGAATTTACAATGCTGAAAGATAATTATCAGCAATTTGTGGCTTTCTCAGAACAGTTACCTTTGATATGTTCCTGTGTGCCCTAAGATCAAGAGTTGCTGTGTTTTCATCATAAATGAAATTGGGGTCAAACAAGACTGTTCCAAAGCTGATGGATATGGATGATTCACTGTAACAGATTTAGACAGAGAGTATTTTACAAATATTTAACACATGGTAGACTCTGCAGAAGAGCTTCTCTGAACAAAGAATGGTAGCAGATAAAGATTCAATAAAGGTGACACAATAGAAACACAAATATTTAATTGGGGCTTTAATTGTTCTCTAGCAGAGTTTCCCAAACTTGGCAACTTTAAGATGTGGTGGACTTCGACTGCCAGAATTCCCCAGCTAGGAGGGAGGAAAAAGCATCTTATACTCTGAAAAATACTATTGAGTGGAAGCTATGCGGGGGTGGGGGACCCCAGCCCCAATTCAGATGCTTCAATTTCTCCAAGCAGGCTTGCTTCTTTTTTGAGGAAAAAAGATTGCAGTATTCAAAACTTTCCTTCAGCCTCTAGCTATTATACGCTACCTGACTGTGTATTAAACTACATTACCTGAGAGGTGTTCTATGAACAATTAACCCCGGGTCTCAAAAGCATTCATACTTAATGAAGTTTTAACATTAAAGTAACTATATCCTTATGAAAATTAGAATTGTGGTTGGGTCATGTTCTTTATGACATTTTCATTATCATTATAATGACTCAGCAAGGGCATTTTCCAGCACAGTTCATTAAAATTATGGCTTTTATGGTCATCCAATGGCATATAGTTGGAAGTTAATCCAAATAGGCATTTAAATAAATGAAAAGCATTTCAGGAGAGACAGGCCACACACAGCTAATAATCAAAGTTTCGGTCAATTGGCTATATTTTCAAGAGGGCTCTATTATTTCAGTATCATACGGTTGTGTCTTTAAAAGGTAATTTATGGAAACTTGTTTGCTCCTGGTTCTAAATGATCTACTCCTAGTCCTCCAGGGAGGGTGGGGAGGAAACCTCATTCTCTACATTTGGGTGAATCATCTGAGGTCGCAAACCGTGTGGATGCCCAAAGCCTTGAAAGTAGCTTCCAGAACATTCCAAGGTGTCATTATCCTGCAATTTTAATAGGATAAAGATAGAAAATCACCTAATACACAGAAAACAATCACGTTAACTGTGCTATTTAATTTAAAATTCCAATTAAATTAATGTACGTATTTATCCTAACCATTTGCACTTTTCTAATCTTGGCTGAAGCTACTTTTGAGAATCGGGCCTCAGTGCATCTTTCAAAGGCTGAATTAGGTTTACAACCCAATAAAGCAGCTCTTCCCAACTGTCTCCTTAAGTTAGACCATGCAAGATTTTTTTTGGGGGGGGGGGATATCAAGAAGTAAATGCATGCAATTTGTATGCATATAAAAAACATCCAGGCATGTGTTTGTTCAGAGTTACAAAGCCTCCCTGTGAGTTCATTTTATATAATGACCTTACACTTAAAATAAACAGGAGGAAATTAATGGAAGAGATGTTCTCCTCTTCCCCATTGTTGCCTCCTATGACTTTCAGAAGCAATAGTTGTAAAAAAAATGTAGATTGAATTGCTGGAAATTGTCTAAAACTCAGGCAGATGTCCAGATTTTGAGCAATGTCCTTACAAGCACATATTCAAAATGCCTACAGCAGCCTCCATAGGATTATCAGAACGAAGGGGCAGTTACATTGCAGGAGTACTGACTGTAATCATCTTCATTTTAATTCTTCTCCTTTCTATAGAAAACCAGCCAAATAATAACTATTTCTTTTTATGTGGAGGGTTTGAAGCCAATAATAGTTTGCAAAACCAGAACGCTTCTCCTCTGTGTGACATTTCACAACATGAGAGCAACATGTTTGACCCTGATATTGTGATAAGAGGCACCTTTCCTTTCTTCAGAAATGAAACTTTTATTGAAATGAAATGTGCCCTTTTCTGGCATTCATAGGCTTCCAGCATATACGCCATAACTCATTTCTTTTCTTTTAGACCAAGTGCCTAATGTAGCTTTCCAACACATGTGGGTTTCTACAGTTTATGACTCTCATTTTCATGAATTCATTCATTCATCATATGGCAATAAACTGTCATGGCCCCATGGGAGCTTGGGTCCAAGGAGGAGGACGAGACGGAGTTAGGGATGACGGAGGAATGACCGGAGGATCAGGACAAAGCAGTCCCAGGTCCCTCAGGCCTGGGAAGGGTCGCCAGTGAAGGAGAAAGGGTGCAAAGCTCACCTGGGGAATGAGATTTAAAGAGATGCTGTTGGGAGGGGTACATCGAGAACAAGCATTGCCTTTTTCCAGTTTCACGTGTTGTTACTGACATCTGAATACGTTGCTTGCCTTGCCCTGTTTGTCTTGCCCTGCTTACCTGGCTATGTGTGAATTCACAGCAACTCAGTTCTGCTCCGGATTTTGCTGCAGTCCCAGTGAACTCTTCCTGCGACAAGGACTCCATGGGACCAAGTTTCCTGAACTATGGCTGCTCTCTGAACTGTGCTGCTCCTTTGGAATAATAGCAGCCAGGAACTATTGAAGGTGCATGTTTAGAGATTGGTTCCTGGATTTGCAGTGAATGGTGGGACTTTTGGGGGGAAAATTGGAACAATAAAGAGAATTAAGCCTTCGTTCTGGCTGTGTTGCTTCTGTGCCCATCCCCGGGTCATCACATAAACCTTTAAAATATTGAACAAAGCACTCAAAAGGTGGGTTGGGGATTACCCCCCCCCCCAGTGGTCAACGCTGGGATCTTAAAAGTTGGCAGAGCTGGGGAATTACAAACACTCACAACCTTTTCACACTTTACACAACTTGAGAAATCCCAGGACTTGTTTCAACAGGTAAACACACTGACAAATGACACAGGTGATTCAGGACATGCACAATACCTATGAGAAGACCTGCCCTTGCTGTCTTCCATCTACCTTTGTCTATTAGCAAGGTTGGGATCTCATTCAGAGTGTTGTAAATGTCTATTATTCACAACATAAAGATAAATCATACGACTGGATTGTACTTGCTGGGGTAACCATTTTCTGAACATGCTAAATGCCTGTGAAATTAACATTTCACATTTGAGTTGCATGAAATTTACTGCACATAAAGCTGGAGATTCGGAGCATCAGGGATCAAACTCGATGCAAAATGCTTCAGATATGAAGCAAACGGTTAAAGATGCAATCTATGATACAGAAAATTAAAAAGCTGCTCATATATCATTTGCTGGCCATTTGAGAGGCGGTAATGATGGGTTTTCAGAATCTGGTTTTATTTGAAGTTGAATGAGCAATAGAAGAAACAAAAGGCCAAGGCTCTAACAAAAAGAAAATATTGTCATCCCAAGCTAGAATCTACAGAACTAACTCTCCAATCTTAAGATTGACATCTAGAAAATGGCTACGAACCAATAATAAATTCTGACATTAATCTTTGATGGAGGATAGGGTTGATGTCCATTTCAGACCGACTCCAATGAATATCCAGGCAGGATTGTGTATTATAATTTCAAAGATCCTAGATATATATTCCTGAATATATTTATTCAACTTCAGATTCAAACTTTATCGGATGTTATCAGAGTTGCTTGATAGTAGTAACATGGGTGGCATATACATGTAATAAATAAGTAATAAACACATGGATAGTATTCTTAAACAAATGTAAGATTTCAATTAGCCCTTATTACTACAGCTGTAATGAAAGACATCAAGGACAAATACCCATATAATCACAATGGTGTAGTGGAAAATCTACTGGATACTGACTCAGAAGCAGTTAGTGAATTCTTCTTATAATAGTTTGGAAACAAAAACAAAAACCCATCTAGTTGCACAGGATACACTAGATAAAGTACAAGCCTGCCAATAGACTGGAAATATAGAAGGATACATAGAAGTTGACAAAGATGTTCTTTGACAGAGCTTCTACCTCATTCTTGGGCTCTCCCTAAAAAAAAAAAGCATAACTTACCAAGCAAGATGTTCTCCCTTCAGCTTCTGGAAGCTCTGTTTCAAATAGTGAGCCTTGGGTGCCCAGCAGTGGGCACTTAATTCTGTGCAAAGGCTCAAAGCTGAATGGACAGTTTCAGGCTTTTATTAAAACCTGGCACTAAGGCTTTATGGCCCTGCTTCCATGGTCTGATCTTGACCTATGCATAACTCTGCGATGGGAAGAAGGGTTTGGAGAACTTTAACTGAAAAGCCAGTGCTAACCTAAACAACGTACAAATTGCCTCCCCCGTTCCCTTATTCATCAAGCAGGAGTTAAAGAATATCTTAGAACAAACTCTAAACTTCTTGAATTTGCTTAATATAAAGGAGAAATCAAAATACATCAAAGAAGAAAACAAGAAAAGCAAGAAAGTCCGCTTGCCTCTTGAAAAAGCATCTTTGGGACAGGGAGGCATCTTAGTCAAAATGTTAAGTCCTCGAAGCTACGACACCATTGACTATCATTACCATCTCCTGATTGGTTAAGACGCGAGCAGCCCGTGCCCAATCACCAAGCAAAGTCCCGCAGAACGGCTTATGGGTCATCGGCTCCGGACAACCCTGGACCGGCTGCACCCCAGCAGCAGAGAAAAGCCCCCTCGCAGGCAACTCCACACGGGCCTTTAATGTGGGAGACCCAGTCTACGCCCAAAACTATGGGACTAAAGCAAGGTGGCTTCCCGGACAAATCACGCAACTAACTGGACCGTACTCTTTAAGGTCCAGCTCAGTGATGGGCGAATGTGGCGCGGACACATCAACCAGCTCAGACAGCGAGCCACCAGCACAGCAGACCAACACCCGGTGCAGGCCCAAACCTGCCCCAGGGAACTAATATCGACAGAGGCTGCTCCAGCGCAGACAGAGCCGCACGCAACACCCCCCACCAATGTGTTCTTGTCGCCAGGCTTACCTGAGAATCCGGTCAGTCCCGCAGCGGTCAAGTTTCCCGCCAACTCAGCTGCACAGTCTCCTGATGTTCCATGGGACTCTCCACCAGCCACTGCCCCTGAACTAAGGCAATCTGGGCGGAGCCAACACCGGCTGGCGTATTTGGCTGACTACGCAAGTGCTAATTGGGAGGAGAGGGGTGTTAAGTCGTCAAGGCTACGACGCCATTGACTATTATTGCCGGCCCCTGATTGGTTGAGACGTGAGCAGCCAGCTGTCGGTAGAATGCAGCCATTCTATTGGTTCAGCATCTGACAGCTCTAGTATAAAAAGGGCTGTCAGCTGTCAAATGCTGCTGTTTGCTGGGTCGAGGTTTGCCTTACATTTTGCCGTGTTATACTGTTAATAAAGGTTGTGTTAGCTTCAACCTGCCTTGCCTCAGTTCCTGTCTGCCTCGTTCTCCCTACAGAACACAAAGGTTACAGCCTTTTAAAAGTACAACACTCTCAAGAGTCTTTTTAGCAAAATTTGGTCAAAAGGCTCCTGGGTTACAAAAATATCATATTCCCTCATTTTCTGTGGACATGCAAATAGTTGGCTTCTTCTCTTGTGATTAAAAAAAAAGCTTGCAGTTGGCTATTTATTAAATTGTCTCCTCTTATCAGATTCAGAATAAGTCATTACATGATCCAATAGAACTTCATTATCAAGATATCACAGATCCAGGCTCAGAATCGAAGTTATTTCTGAATGAATGTGATGACAGACATGCAATTTCTATTTACCTGTTTCTACCTTGTTTCAAGTAGCTCCTCAAATGAGACACCAAAGAAAAGCAATCTGTCTGGGGCCAAGAACATGTTTTGGTTATCACAGGATGATGAAAATGATGATCGGCCTGGAAGACTACATCCCTGTTTCTCTATTTTACTGGATTTATGGGCCCCACTCTTATTTCTGGATCAGTAGTCTGGGTTGTTTTCCTTCCTCTGGATCAGCGGTCACCAACCGGTGGTCCATGAGAAAATTTTGGCGGTCCACAGAAAAATTATTTGCATTTTTATATTGCACTAAATACTATTTATCTTTTTTTTAAAAAAAATCATATTACTGGTCCACGGGATTTAAAATTTTGAACTTAGTGGTCCCTGAGGTCTGAAAAGGTTGCTGACTCCTGCTCTGGATGGCAGTTTTAGGCTGTAGGACCTAAGCCAGAAGGGTTAAGGCCAATTCCAAGTCAGAAGCTTATTTCAGGAGCTGCTAGTTTATCACCATCTTTTTTCCAGCTGATAAAAGGATAAGTCTACATTCCACAAAAATGGCCTTGCTTTGAGAAGACTGGTTTGGAATCCCAAAACATAAAGGCTCCACTGTAGACACATTCAGGGTATTACCTTATTGTGTTGTCCAACCGATGCTGGTCCCCAAAGATGTAACATTTAAAATAATTCAGTGATATACTCAAGCCTACATCATTACTCTAGAGCAGGGGTATCAAATTCGCGGCCCACGGGGCAGATGCATCACAGTCCAGTGACGTGCAGTCAGGTGAGGCAAGTGAGGCAGAGCCTCACCACTCTCATCATGAAAAAAAAAAGGAAAAGGAAAAAGCTGAGCTAGTTGCTGCCTCACCGTGGATGACTCTGCTTAACCTCACTGGTGCTCTCCCTCCCCAAGTGTAGTGACTTCCTCCCCAGGCCCCCATTCATTTCTCTCTCACACACACACAGCTGGATAAAACTATATAAAAATCTAGCCCAGCTTCACTGATTACAAGTTTGAAAAGGCAACGTGGCTCCGCCTGCAATCAAACTACACTTGGGGAGGGAGAGCACAAGCGAGCACTGAGGAGACCACAGGAGGAGGCAGGAAGCCAGGCAAAGAGCCATGCTGTAGTACACACACTTCCTCCCAGCCTCTTTCTTTTGGAAGGCTCGGCTCGGCTCCCCTCCGGCTTCTCTGCCTCTCCTCTCACCCCAGCCTGCCAGCAGGAAGTGATGGGTGGGCTTTATTGTGTTCCAGGCATTTCCCACCCAGACAGCAGGCTGCATTTGCAATGGTGGAGGTGTTTGGGAAAGGCAGCAGGGGAATGGGGGGGGGGATGGCAGAGGAGCTGCTTTCAAGCCACTGGAAAAGATATCCAATCCAACTTTTGTGGGGGAGGGTTGTTTGAGAGTGAGTGAGAGAGGGAAGGGGTAGGAGAGATAGTCCAATCCAACTTCTCTGTGTGTGTGTGTGTGTGTGTGTGTGTGTGTTTGAGAGAGGGGGAGGGAGAGATGGAGGAAGGAGGGGAAGGAGAAGAAAAAGAAAGGAGCAAAGGAGAAAAACAAATGCTGTCGCTTTAAATTGGAACTGAGCGTGCCTGGCTGTGGAATTCTGGGAGTTGAAGTCCACAAGTCTAAAAATATTTGAAACTCAGCACTGTGTCAGTGCCTCACCAGTCATAAACTTCACCGCACATCACTGCATCACACGCTGGCCACGTTCACCCCTGGTTTAGGAAGGGGGGGAGTTGCAATATATCATGTGAAGCCATGAGTTTGATACCCCTGCTCTAGAAAGAAATAGTTAATTTTTGAGTTTCCCAGTATGCCTGAAAATGTAAATCACACTTGCAAAGAGATAAAAATGCACCCTGCCATGCACACAGGAAACTAAATTCAACTGAATCAAGAAAATGATTTCCATTATAAAGGCACAGATGTGAACTTTGAAAGAAGGAAATTAGGGTCTGCCTGGCTTACATCCAATCCATTATATCCTCCAAATCACACTTAGGATATTCTCTCATTCTCTATTCTAGACAAGTCTGCTACCTATGTGTAGCCCCCACGAGGCTCAGCCAGCCATTTCCTCAACATTTAGAATACTTCTTGGTACAGAGAAGCTATATCTGTTTTGATTTTCAATTTATATGTGTTTTGATTTTTTTTTCAAATGTTCATGTCAGATTATGGGACAAAACATCCTGCAGAATTAAGTCAGGAGTTCAGGCCCTTCACTGAAGAAGTAGAAACTCAGAATGTATATCATATTCCTTCATTCCCTTTAAGAAGCACCTAGGGAATTCTCCGTATAGAACTACAATGATTCTTACTTATAACTGAGTCTTTTTTGTATTTATAAGTAAAGGCAGTGAAAAAGACCAACCAAACAATAATAGAGGGAATTTCTAAGAGGTGTATTTAGAAGTTACATGTCATAGGTTAATAAAATGTTTGATGGCTCTAGAAAGCTATGACAAACTAAGCCAGATGACAAGAAGTGCATTTTTCTTTCGTTGACTCTCTGAACAGCTTTGATTTCAATGAGTTTTAATGCTATCAATTGGATTCGGAATGGAAGGCACAGAGATGCTATCCATGAATCTTCTCTTAAAAACTATGCAGAAACCTCAGCTGGGCCAGATTTAAATTATTTATTTATGTATTTAAATTTAGCTGTGATCTAACTTCAACTTATTCTAAAACAAAATGGGATCTAGTCACTCTATACCATGGGTGTCAAACTCAAGGCCCACAGGCCAGATCTGGCCCACAGGGTGGTTAGATCTGCCCATGGGCTGCCCTAGAAACAGCAAAAGACCAGCCCACAGTGCTTCTGCCAGCAAAAATTGAGCCTCCATTTTTGGCCAAGACAGCCTCCTGCAGGGCTGGAGTGAAAAAAACTGCCCCCTCCCCCCCAAACTGCTTTTTCACCGGCAGAAGGCTGCAGGAGGCCATTGCAGCCAGAAATGGAGCTCAGGAGCTCGTTTTCACTGGCAGAGCACTCGGGCCACCATAGGGTTCCTGACACAAGTAATTTCTAGCTGGCCACGCCACCTACCCCAGCTCCCCCGAAGTCAAACACAACCCTGAGGGGGCCCTCAGTTTGACAACCCTGCTCTATACAGACATAAACATAACAGAGATAAACTAAACAAAGGGCCCCATTGTTCAATCCAAGGCAACAAAGAGCAACCAGGTCTTTGGATCCTTACAAATCACCAGCAAGGTGAGAACCATACAGATTTCAGGGGGGAATCTCATTCCAAAATGCAGGCAACATGGCAGCGATGAGACAATAACGCTTCATTATTCCCATGCAACTCCACTATTTTGCAAGCTGCAATGACTGCCAATTTTTTTTGAAGCAACCTTATATAGTGGGACCTGGGACCCTTCTCTGCTGCTATACCTACCATGGCAATTAATTCTCTCCCTACAAGATTTGGATGATCCTGACCTTATTAGCTGAAAGATTTGGTTCGTCTCCTGTTCAGAGGTGGGGATGATAGATGAACACATTGTGATACATATGCATGGATTTTTTTGTATTCCCAGCCTTAATTTGGGTTAGGTTTAGGTTTTTTATTTTGTTGCAACGTTGGAGGTTTCTATTATTTGTATTCTTACCTTTCTTTCTAAACTGCCCAGCATTACAAATTGTAAAGGAAATGGCTTTATAAATCTTTTAACCAAATAATTAAATGAAATAATTATGTCTTGTGGGCTAGGTTCTGTAGGGAGCTCCCTTGATGAGAGGAAATTTGTAAATATCAAAAAGACAGAGGGAGCAACCAAGGTCAATGGCTTAGAGAAAAGGGGGGAAAGGCGTCTCGTCCTTCTGCAGCTGATTTGGGAACTGCCATTTTTAAAAATTCCTCTAGCTTTAATTTGTTTCGTAAAGCCAAATTACTCAAGAAAGAGATCCTATATTCTGTTACTGTTACTCAAAGTAGAAACTATTCTTTATCCAAAACAATAGTTTTTACTAATTAAAATTAATTGCCTACAAAATAAGGTAACCTGTGTAGAAAGCTAGCACCCACCCCTCTCCTAGGAAAATGATTTTAGGAAATATTAAAAGGGTAGAATATTTCCCCTAAAAGGGAGGCAGAAACTCAGCCCCTCCTCCCCCACCATTGTCAATGGGCCATTAAAGCCTGGGCCAGCCTATTCTACATAACAAAGATCTACCACCTTCAGGCAGAGCCATAACAGGAATCCAAAAGCCCTTTCATTACATCATCACCCAGCAAGAGTCAAACAAGCTTGGGACTCAGGACAGCCTACAGAGTTGCCCCTGCATGGCCCCATGGGAGTCTGACAACCAATCAGAATACAAGCTCAAATTCAAAAGCCCAGAGAGGGCATAAAACCCAGACACTCTCAGCATCTCTTCCCTTTTTTGCCCAAGCCAAGAAGGTTCATCAATAAACTTTCTTTCCAAGCAACTTCCATGAATCCAGTGTCTTTTTCCCCAATTGGAACTGAACCCACATGGACATTTCTTCCAACACCTGTTTAGAAAATTGTTTCCTTATATGCATGGCTCCCTTTCTTCACTCATGCAAATTACTCTAATACACAGAAGCATGCACAAAGAAAGCCTTTTCAGTAGTAATGTCTGCAGTAATCTGCCCCATAACTAATTCATTTCCACTATTTCTATTCTACTTAGGGGAAAACACTGTGACCTTTCAATAGCTACCTTGAAAACCTGGATGTTCTTACAGACATGGGAGTCAGAAGCGTAACTGAGCTCAAAATGCTGGTTTCAGGCATATCATGTTCAACAGCTTCATGTTTACTTGGTTGAGAAATGTATTTTTAATATATTGCATTTACATTACATCAGCCACCCAAAGTCACACTGTGAGTTGGGCAACCATGTAAATTGCTTTAAATAAAATAAATACATACTTCTATTCTTATTTATTGTGTGGGAGGAAGACTCTTGGAACTGTGTTTGATAGAGGGGATGGAAGTAAATTAAATTAATTTCTGTTCTCTTTAATTTCACATTGTTGATCAGGCATATCATTCATCAGTTAACATACAGTTGGCACCAACTGAACTTTATGCCATATGCATACTTTTGGCATGGTATGTTTGCTCCTAGAACAGAAGTTGTGCCTTATTGCAACAATAACAGCAACAACCATAATTAACTTTAATACCATTAGAGAACCTCTTTAACATGCAGTACTGTTGACTGAGCTGCCTGTTAATTTGATTTATTTATTGATCACATTTATATAGCTGCCCAAATAAACCTGAAGTGCCTTAGGTTCACCATCCCGGCCCTATAGTTTCTAATGAATTCCATTGCTGTTAGACCAAACCTCAATCCCCATATACATACACATTCTCTTAAAAATAACAACAATTCAAAAAGATTCCGATAGACTCTGGCTATCCTTTGATCCTATAACAGTGATGGTGAACCTTTTTTGGCTCGCGTGCCACAAGTGGGGGGAGCCCAGGGGGGTCGTGTGTGGCCGTGCCACATCCATAATGCAATGTGCGACCCCCCCAGTGCGAATGCACGCACAACGCGTGACCCCCCCCTTTTTACATGCTTTTTTCGCCCTCCCCAGGGTCCAGAGGCTTTATAGGAGCCTGGGGAGGGTGAAAAGAGCCTCCCCCGCCCTCCAGAGGCCCTCCGGAGGCTTCAGGGACCGTCTCCAGAAGGCCTCCAGAGGGGCGGGGGGGCTCTTTTCGCCCTCCCCAGGCTCCTATAAAGACTCTGGACCCTGGGGAGGGTGAAAAATGGCTTTTAAAAAGGTGAACTCAGCTGGCCAGCTGACAGGGCAGCGCCTCGCGTGCCCTGACAAATGGCTCCGCGTGCCACCTGTGGCACGCGTGCCATAGGTTCGCCATCACTGTCCTATAACATCATTATCTGGAACAATTGGGGAATTTACAATAGAAAATTGGCTTTAAAAAGCCAATTCCTGCTTTTTGGAAAGCATAAATAATGACATTGTGCCTCATCTTTAATTTTCAGGATACCATTTTCAACACTTTGAAACTTTTTGAAAAATCATATATTTTCAAAAGACCAACTTAGAAATATGATCAATTCTCATCTTATGATCAGGAATATATAGCATTGTGTCCAATTATAGCTACCTAGTTGTTGTTTTTATGAGGCAGCAACCCTTTCCTATCAAAGATTTAAATAAAAAGATCATCCTTCTCTCAATAATTATTGTCAATAATTGCTAATACTATTTATGGAGCCTTTCAGTCATCCAGATGATGGTTGTCCCAAAAGTATTCAAAGATGAAGAAGCTTTCTGGATGAAAAATAAAACATCTTCAAAGAAAAACCAGAAAGTCAACTTGCCTCTTGAAAAAGCAACTTTGGAACAGTTGCCAACACCGTTGATTTATTGGATCAAATGTGAAAAAGAGAGAATAGGACTAATTATGAATGTGGCTCTTCATGTAGATTCTAGATCAGAGATGGCAGAACCTTTTAGACACCGAGTGTCCAAACTGCGCACACGCACATGTTCAAACTGAAAGGCGCATGCGTACTCTACAAGTGGGTTCTGGCAAGCACTACTGCCGGTTTGCTCGTGGGCACACGTGTGTGTGATTGATGAGCTCTGTGCGCACATGCGCAGTGCAATAAAAATTGTTCTGTGCATGCGCAGAAGCAAAAAACAAGATGGCTGTGCTTATGGCGCCTTCCGGAGTACCGGTTCGCGGGCATGGCAGGCCTGGGATGCTGCCAGTTCCAGCAACCCAGGCTGCCAAACTACTACCGATTCACCCTGGTAGGAGCCCACCACTGCTGTGTGTCCAAATACACACATGCGCAAACATGTGTGAGTGCATGCACAGGCTTGCGTGAATGTGCGCATGCCTGTTCAGCCTTATTATAACTTTGAACAGTTGCTGAATAATTGATGTAACCTTAGGACTATCTGTAACATTGGAAGAGCAGGTTGTTCCTGATTCATGGGATATAAAAGGAAGGGGAGGAAAAACTCAATCAGACTTGTAAGAGTCTGTGAAAATAACTGATCTCAGTAAAGTATAACTCTAATCTTCTTGTAGAATCTGTGTCCTGAACTGGACAACTTTGGAGGTAACTAAACACTTGCATTCCTTATGAGATTCCATGATTCTAACTTGATTATTTAAGCATCATAGAACAGGCCTATTGATATGTTCCATTCAAGATAACATGCAGTCATGAGATATCTTCAAGCTACAGTAAATAAACAAAATGATTAATAAAATCCAACACTGTAAAGAATCTCTCAGAATAGCCTTTGTTTATTCACCTAGTAAAACACTTCTACTAAAAATCTACCTGTCAGAGTCTCAGTCATGGCACTCCTATGAGATCTTAGTGGTATAAGCAATTAGGGAGAAACAGGCAAATTAGGTAACTAATTAAATTTAATACTCTGCCCTTTTTGCATCTAAAAGTCAAACAAGTTAACTGGGAAAGAAATACTGTAAAACTACAATTTGCATTCTCTCGTTTGGCGGAAGCTGAACATATGCTTGAATCTTATTTAAATGCACATATTTTTTACCCAAAACTAGTGAGCCGGTGACCCCTGATAAACCTGAGCAAATTTATTTACACTATATTACTAAATTACATTAAAAATTGGCAATAAAAAGTATGTAATGTTCAACAATAGCATCCCACATTTAGTTTATGGTTAAATTGTGTTTCCAATTTTGTGTCTCGAAAAACCTGCAAAATGTGGGCAGACGCTTGATTGTGGATGGATTATAGACCTGTTAAATAGCTGTCCAAACAATTAGGACAGTAAAATTGGTTTTCAGAAAGCCCTATGCCTTCTTGAAATATTTCAGGAATACATTATGCAGGAGCTGAACCTGTTGATGTCTGCCTAATGGTATATTTCACTAGCTCCAAAATAACCTATGGATGCAAATTCCATGGCTTGTAAATTCATCACTTCATAGCACGAAAAGGTTTTACAGCTTATATGATATTCATTGTAAAATACACGTTAGGTTCCAATAGACGGAGATGTGGATTAAAGCGATAGTTAATAACTCTCTGCAGGAAGAGGAAGTAGTAGCTGCCTTCTAAGAGGCAGTAGGCCACCTTTCTCTCAAGGAATCTACCTTGGATCTAATGCTGAAGCACAATGTTTGTCTTATTTCTCACCCTGTCTTTTGCGGAACAACACTTACAAACAATTCAGGATGAAGTGGATTATCAGGACCAATCATTGATGAAATGAAACATGGCATGGATGGAAGAATCATGACCATACTTAGGTTAACTCAGCCTTCCATCCTTCCGAGGTCAGTAAAATGAGGACCCATATTGTTGGGGGCAATATGCTTATTCTGTAAACCGCTTAGAGAGGGCTGTAAAGCACTGCGAAGCTGTACATAAGTCTAAGTGCTATTGCTATTTATCCAACCAAACCAGTAGTGGGTTGCTAGCCAGTTTACTATCTGTTTGCTTGTGCTCACACTTGTGCTCGCACAATGCTTCAGCGCATGTGCAGAAGCATCTGGGTGGGTGGACGGAGCCTCCCACCGCTGCCACTACCAGTTTGGCCAAACCAGGCCAAACCGGGAGAAACCCACCACTGTAATAAACCCTTGAAGCCATTCACTATTGTTGATCACTGCATCCTTTTAGACAACCTGTGAGGGTTACGGGCGAGGAGGGTTTTTTTTTTTTTTTTTTGTATATCTACATTTTGGACTATCCCTTCCCCCAACCAGGAATTCAACTTTCTCTAATGCTAATGGCTTTCTATAAACTACTCAAAATTCCAGAAAGATAAGTATTGACACCATCACTGTCACCATGTACAGCACGATGCATGTTAGGATTAATGTATTATGTTCTTTTTCTTATTATTTTTACCAGGAGGATTTTTTTACTACTTTGAATTGATGGATGTTGTAGAACAGGGGTTATTAAGTATTTCTGACCATGTTTTTTTAAGAAAAAAATCCTCAAAATTCTGATCAAGAGGCAAAGCTGTAACGATAGAAAATTGGCTTTGTTTGAGTCATCTTTTCTTTTCTTTTTTTGCTCTTACTCTCTCATGAAACCCCATCAATTTCTTGAAGAACTCCAGGGTTTTATGAGAAAGTTTGAAAAGCCACTAAGAGTCTCTTCAATTACATTTCAGATCAGTCAATCCATCCATACATACTTTTGAGTGGAAGAAAACGCAGCAGCCCGAGTGCTCACTGGAGAATCTTGAAGTTGCTCTAACAGCAGCTACACTGGCAGGGGTGAAATCCAGCAGGTTCTGACAGGTTCTGGAGAACTGGTAGTGGAAATTTTGAGTAGTTCGGAGAACCAGCAAATGCCACTTCTGGCTGGCCCCAGAGTGGGGTGGGAATGGAAATTTTGCAGTATCCTTTCCCTGGAATGGGGTGGGAATGGAGATTTTGTAATATCCTCCCCCTGCCATGCCCATCAAGCCACACCCACCAAGCCACATCATGCCCATCAAGCCACGCCCACAGAACCGGTAATTAAAAAATTTGAATTTTACCACTGTATACTGGTCTCTTGCTTCCAACTGTAGTTCACAGTGATACCACCTTTGCCAGACCAACATATTCCGCCAATCCAGATGAATACCTGCACAGAGTTTCCACACATCCAGATAAATAATAAAATGAAAGCCAGCTCGGTGACCCTGGGCCTAGCTATCATTCTCTCCCAGTCCAATTCACCTCACAGGGTTGATGTTCTGGAGAAAATAGGGAGGAGGAGGTGGTGTGTTGCATATGTTCACTGCCTTGAGGTTTTTGTAAAAATAATGAAGGTGGGATAGAAATAAAATATAAATAAATAAATAAGGAGGCTAGAGGTGGGCATTCTCCATTGGGCCTCTACTGTTCTGAAATAGCTTGTTTCAATGCCGTCTGCCCAAATTGTATGGCTTCCACCATCATGGTGTTCCAGACACTTGATAAAACCTGGAAAGAGTTAAGTCAACAAAATCAGAATGGGTGTTATGTAGTGATGTTATGAACCAATCACTACTAAATATTCTGTCAATCTTTTGTTTCTTTGTTTCTTTATTAAATTTTTATGCCACCTCCATTTTATCAATAAAATGATTCTAGGTGACTTACAAAATAATACATCTTGTTACTGTGCATTGTTTTAGAATTTTATTGAATAAAATAGAGATAGATAGTTGATAGATAGATAGATAGATAGATAGATAGATAGATAGATAGATAGATAGATGGATGGATGGATGGATGGATGGATGGACGGACGGACGGACGGACGGACGGACATTTTAAAACAACCCTGACAGGGGAAGAGATATCCCAGAAAAATAATTTGTCAGTGACAGATTATTTTTTTCTACCAAAACAATTGTAGAAATCTAGCCTTCTCATAAAGTTATTTAACAAGGGAAAGAAAATGAGCAATCATTTTGTAGAAAATGAGCAATCATTTTCTACATAAATTATTCCAAAAACAAGATGTCTGTGTAAGGTTAAGAACCTTAATCACACAAATGAAGTTGTATCTTAACTGTCACCAAAAGTCTCAATTTTCTATTAATCTATGAAACTTGGTTTCCAGTGTCTGATTTACACATCACTTACAGCAGTCTAAACTCCTTCACCCGATAATTTAAGACTTCCTTTAAAGTCTTTATTAAATTTAATATTTAATTTTTTATTGTATTTTTGTGATATTCTCTATGGACTGTACACCGCCCCGAGTCCCTTCTGGGAGAGGGGGCGGTCTAGAAGCACAAATAAATAAATAAATAAATAAATAAATAAATAAATAAATAAATAAATAATAAATAAATTCCTATTTCTTGCTGCCATTGGCATAAAAATGACCACTTAATTTTCATCAGGTACACTACCCAGACAGTTGTCTAAAGAAGCTGCTCATTAAAAAAACAATGAACATAATTAAAGTAAAATTTGTTATATTCCTTTCCTCCCCAACTTCCGACCGGGGATTCCCCCTGTTGTCAGCCAGCAACAGCCATGCTGCGCCTTAGCCAATCAGGCGCGGCATGGCTGAAGGCGGGCTGATCTGCATTCCTGATTGGTTCCTTGGCCTGACAGCTCTTCGTATAAATAGCTGTCAGGCTAAGGAACGGGTGATTCTCTCCTGTATTGCTTGCTGTTGTTAATCGTTAATAAAATAGAGTTGGACGTTCCTCAGTCTGTCAAGCCTCGTCTTTCCCCACACTTCTTCAAAATTAAAATCAAAATCGTCTGGATTTAGCAAATCAGTTTTGTGTTTCAAAAAAAAAATTATCAATCAAGCCAAGACAAATGTAGTATGAATAAGAGTTTTGCCAACAGAAATTCCAAACGTGTTCTTTACTTTTCAACATTTGAAAGAAGTATCTAAATTTTCTCAAACTTCTTTTCAATAACATTATAAGGACCAAATGCCACTCCTACCAAATGGAACAGTAGGACATTAAAGAGGAATCTTATAAAATACTTGGTGGCTGCCAGAAACTCTCCAAAAGCTACTTATGACCTGGTTCAATGGCCACCACCTCCCACAGTCATGTGACTGCATTTTGGCTGCTTAGCAACCAGCCCACATTTATTTGTAATGCATCATGTTTACATGGCTGCAATTTACAACATTTTTGCCAAAAACTACTGTTTACTTCCAGTTTTCAGTAAGGATGTCCCATAGCAAACAATGGGGGTGCCAAATGACCACAGTGTTCACTTAATAGCTGTACCCAAAAAAGGTAATAAAATTAGATCAGTCTATAATTGATCTACCTTACGACTGTCATGAGTGACAACCATATTGGTCATGCTCCATTACAGACATAAGTTGAGGAACACATGTTTAGGCAACTCACCAAGCTGGGGCTTTCTTAACATATAATACACAGATGTGAAAGGAACAAAATCATTTACGCCAGTCAGAATAAGAGAGTTGAAAGGGACCTTAAAGTCTTTTAGTCCAACCCCCTGCTCAGGCAGGAAACACTATACCATTTCAGGCAAATCACTGTCAAGTCTCTTCTTAAAAACTTCTAGTGTTATAGCATCCACAACTTCTGGAAGCAAGTCCTTCCATTGATTAATTGTTCTATCAGGAAATTTCTTAGTTCTAGAGGTTGCTTCTCTCCTTGTTTAATTTCCATCCATTGCTTTTTGTCCTGCTTTCTGGTCCTTTGGGGAATAGGTTGACTCCCTCTTCTTTATTGGAACTCTGCTATCATGTCACCTCTAGTCCTTCTTTTCATTAAGCTAGCTATAACCAATTCCAGCAACCGTTCTTTATGTTTTAGCCTCCAGTCCCCTAATCATCTTTTGTTGCTCTTCTCTATACTCTTTCTAGAATCCTTTAGCCAAAATCTGTAAAAGATATCATCTATCTTTGATCCCTCAGTCCATGTCCTAAGAGGGAATATCTAAACAATATGCTTTTGTTCTGTCCCATGATTCTAATGAATATGTAGACACAGGCTTGGCTGTCTGCCATGACTAATTACATAGATAAAGCCACCCCTTGGCTAGGAGCCTGGAACGCTATCTTCAAGAAACCAAGATTAGACTTACGGAATGCTTTCTCAACGGCTAGTAAAATGGACCATTGTTTTCTGCAAAGATTCCCCTCCCATCGCTCCACCTATAAACTCTTGGGAGGGGCCACAACCGTAGCCAGCTGTCCCTATTTCCTTCTATGATGTCTTCTCCACAGCTGCTCCCTTCTCCTCTCAGCTCTACGTACACGCACATCAGGGATAACCTCCCTCTGTTCCTCCTCACTGCTCCCTGACTCAGATGCCACCTGGTGGCCAACAGGCGTGTCTAGTCCCTGCTCTGACTCCAAACGCCCTCCAGAGTCTTCCTCATCCTCCAGAGCAGTCCCATAATGGTCATCGCTGTCAGAGTCCACCAACAGTTCAGCCGGCCGCTGCTGGGCCACAACAGCTTTCAACTGCTGGAACAGGAATAGACTTTCTCCTGGCCTCATCAAAAAGTAGATAAGGCTAGGGCAAACTTGATTTAATTTTACTTCTAATTAAAATTACATGAAATTAATTTAATCCTTTAACTTCTCCGTTTTTAAATAACTTCAGCATTAAAAATGACAGCATAATGGAAATCTTTTTCAGGGGCATTCAGGGAGAGGGAGGTGCAATTCAGTTATTTTGGAAGCACATGTAATCTTCAGCCTCAGGCGATGCCTGTTCGTCATAGATGTTCCCATGTCAAGCAAGTTAGTAAAGGTGGAATCATCCAATTATAGCATATACCCCAAATGAAGCATCACTGTAAAAACTAGCAGATGTATTTTGGCATAAGCTTTCATTAACTAGAACTCACTTTGTCAGATGCAAGATGAAGATCAGCATTAACAGTTACAAACTGCAGAACCACAAATTACAAACTGATGCCACAAATTAAGTTAAACATTCAAATTAGATTACGGAGTCAGAGAAAACAAATATTCACATTTGATTCATCAGTTGGTAAATGTGCAATTCATTTCCTTCTGAGCTGCAATGTACCAACCCTAATAAGATTATTTAAAGCCTATAATCATCGATCACAGTTTTCTTATTGAAACCAAAACTTTGAGTGTCACACCACAATAAGCTTACAGAGCAAAATCTAGCAGCTGGCTTGTCAGTAAGGAACAGATTTCCAATTGACTGAGTAAGATTATACCATCTTCCATCACTTTCTTTCTTTCAACCATACAGAATTTTTCAGTTTTTAAAATGTTGAATGCACTGCTATTTTACCATGATCTCTTGTCTCTGTAAAATCTTTTGTTAAAAATATGAGACTGGACCAAAATCCAACTTTCTTTTAAAAAAAAAATCAAACTTTTGGCAGCTGTTAAAAGGGTAATTTTGGCAAGTGAACAATTAGTGATGTTGCTGGATATAAACATTCATTTTGTTTTTGTAGAAAACAACGCCCTTAGTGTAGATTTGATTTATATATCTGTAATAATACCATTGTGTCATTATATCCCATCATCTGCACTAATACCGGATGGTTTATATCACACAATAAAGAAGTAAGCTAAAGAAGAAACTAAAAATCAATAAATGGTTTGCTACTTTATTTGATTTCTATCTGCAGGCTCTTACAAATAAAACTCTTTTAAGACTCTTGGTGACTTACAAATAATAGATGTTAAAAATAAAACCATTACAATAGAACCAAAAACCATAAACTGATATACTTAACTAGATAATATGATCCCAAACAACCCAATGTCACATCCAAAATGTGATCAGGGCAATGTGGCCTTCCACTTCTTCCAGAAAATAATGAAGGTAGGAACTAATATGATTTCATAAAGGATGTCATTCTGGAAGGCTACTGAAATCATCACCTTTACCTCCGAGAAATGGGGAAAAATTAGCTGCTTATCGCAACATAACCAGTAGTAACCTAAAATGTAGGAAAAAACTACAAGACAGTGTAGAACATAATGTAAGTATTAACAGAAAGAACCAATTAAAATTACAGGATTAATTTTTTCCCAAATATTATTTATTTATTTATTTTTGTTTATATGTGCCTTTCTTATTTTTACAAATAACTCAAGGCAACGAATCGATCCAAATCCTATTCTCCCCACCAAAACAGCCAGGTAAGGTAGGGTGGGCTGAGAGCGGTCAAAGGTCACCCAACTGGCTTTTATGGTTAAGGCGGGACTAGAATTTACAATCTCCCTCTTTCTAGTCTGGTGCCTTAACCACTACACCAAACAATATGTTGTGAAGGTAGTCCTTTGGAAAATACATTCTAATAATTGAGACATGGGTCACTTGAACTAAATCTGGCTTTTCCCGTCATATATGTAAGCATCAAAACAGCAACATCATTTTGGGTACTTAGGATCCAGTTCAGTCAAGCCCCCAAACTACAATCTCACAAGGAGAATGCTAAGACAAATTGATCCTAACTCTCCCGTTAGCTCTACTGTTCTGAGACACCTATAGTATAGGTAAAGGTTCCCCTCGCACATATGTGCTAGTCGTTTCTGGCTCTAGGGGTGGTGCTTATGTCAGTTTCAAAGCCGAAGAGCCAGCGCTGTCCAAAGACATCTCCGTGGTCATGTGGCCGGCATGACTAAATGCCGAAGGCACATGGAACACTGTTATCTTCCCACCAAAGGTGGTCTCTGTTTTTCTATTTGCATTTTTAGATGCTTTCGAACTGCTAGGTTGGCAGAAGCTGGGACAAGTAACGGACGCTCACTCCATTACGCAGCACTAGGGATTCAAACCGCCAAACTGCCAACCTTTCTGATCACAAATATGACACCTATATCTTGTCCAAATACAATTTCAATTATTAACTTATCAAGTCCATTTCCACTGCCAAGCTGCTCAGTGTATCTACACTGTCAATGAGGAGAGAAACCTGTTTATGTATTCATAAAATTAATGGATGGGACATCCATTTCCTGCCCAGCCTCCTTATCTTGGCAGAGAAGAAAGGCAGGATGTAATCATATTTGGTGAAACACAGATGTAATCCTCCATTGGAGCACAAACCTTAATTCCATTAGTTCATATTCCCAAAGAAGGTTATAATTACATCCAGCAAAATGGAGTTACAGTCTCCCTACCGACTTTCTTTGTCAATACAGAAAGGTTGAAGTGACAAAGTTGCAAATTTGACCCCATTGTCAGCCTCACTTTCCTTTTTCCATGCAGAAAGACAGCTGCACCATTATACACCCTGGTGACACTGAATCCCAAATCCAATATGACCTTCTATAACAAGTTAATGTCAGCTTAAATATCACATAGGAAGTGAGAAATCCCTGGAGAAAGTTGGTAAATGGCCAAATTATCCTTTAGCACTGCCTTCTGACCTTCTAAGAATGACTTACTACCATGTCGACATGGTATTTGACATTTGTTCATAGTTGGGAATGAAAGAAGGAAAGAAGGCAGGCAGGCAGGCAAGCTTGGTTGGCTATTAGGAAATTTTTCATAATTGTCAGAGCATTAAACAATGGATAGATTGCTGCAGGAAGCGGTGCACTTTCCTTCACTGAAGATGTTTCAACTATGACTTGGACAGCTATATGTGCCCAAGCCAACTGGGCACTATAACTATCTATGAAATAATAGCTCGAGGCAAGAAGTTCCTCAAAACACCAAATTATTAGAAGAGCCATGTTTGGCACAGCTGGAAAAATCCAAATCTGAAAGCTTCCAGGTTTTCCCCACCCAGCTGAAAGTTCAAGACCCTGCCCCAACACTCACAAGTCCATCAAATGGTCAAATCAGTCACTGCTGTAGATGAAGATTCCTCCCATCCACATCCGTCCAGGTGCAATTCCACATCCGTCCAGGTGCAACTCCCCTCCCAGTTTCCCATAGTAACTATGTTTGAATATGTGGCAGGCTTGAGACCCTATCCCCAATTGTCCAAATTATAGTAGTAGGTTCCTACACTTAGTGGAGGGTGAGGCTTGTTGATTTCCAAGATCCTTTCCAGTACTTGGTTTCTCTGCTCTCCTCCAACTCTCTCCAAGAATTATAAAGGAAATGAAGCACAAGCCATCAATCTGTGATTCACAGTATAGGTGATATGAAGAATAGAAAGGATAACTGGAAAAAAAACCTGTAGCTACTTTATCTAGCACTACAGTATTTTAAGAAGCCACTTCTAATTTCTAGTCAAATTAATTTCCAAGGAACTTAAGTGAGCTATTGTCTGCCTGGGTGGAAATTCTGGAATCACATCAGCAAGCAATCAAGACCAACAACCAAGCAGCAAAGCATATCCCAATCAAGGAACTACCAACTCTGGAAAACAATCAAACAGTAAACTGCGGCCTAATCAAAGAACTACCAAGAGGACTCTGACCAACACTGAAGGGCAAGCCACTTGCAAGAGAACACCTCACTGATGAAGTTACCTAATTGGGTAATATGATGATGTTCATCCATCGTGTTCGAAGAAAACCTTGGCATCTAACAGGTTTGGGCTGGCCACAATGTGTCTGCAGGTGGCTGGTAAGGCCTATACAGGCACAAAATGTTCTGCCACATGTTAGGCAGACATGGGTGGGGCACCATCATTGCAGCTTTGCTGAGTGCTTGTTTCTTTTCTGCTATGGTTATTCTTCTGTCCTCGGATGGCTGGCATCCTTGGTAGATCAGCGTGCGCCATGTCGATCGATCTTGTGTCAGGGTTTCCCAGGTGTCAACATCCAGGGACTTAAAAGAGGCTAATAGTTGGGTAATGTAATGTCTTGCAAGAAAACAACCAAGCTCAGAGAGCTCAGAAGGACCCCATAGTTAAACCCCTACAAATATTCTCATCTATTGGTAATTTGCAAATTCCAACTTTTGTGGGGAGGGTGGGGGGGGGGATAGCGCTGAACCAAAGAAGTGCTGGGGGCTTAGGGCTCTGCTCAGGCTCTTTTGAAATTCAATAAAGCTATTTGACAGTGCTTACGATGCTGACAATTCCCACTTGAACTTGAATTTTTGCAGTGCGATCTAGCTCGTGGCCAAATTGAACGCTAATCCTATGTATTAGCACAGCATACTCGTAAATAACGGATATGCTTTGCAGTAAATGTTTCGTAAGTTGACAAACCCATCTCAATCTGAGTTTCTGCTCCTATCAAGAATCTGTCTGCACCATTTGTATGCCAGGGCTATAGGCTTTATTTTCACTGACAATCTGGACAGATGCTATTCACATTTCTCTGTCTTTGCGCTTCCCATTCAGTCTCTACATTACAATTTCCCCGTAGGCTGACATCAACGAAGAGTTTTGAATTAAAACAATACTTCCTTGCAGAAATTTTGATTCAACTTGAAGTATTTTTTTTCTTTTCAGCACTACCTGGCATTTCTACCAATGCATGACAGTTACTGGATATGACTTGAGACAGCCAATTAAACTGTCAATCTTGTAACAATAAGCACATGTATCTCAGTGCATGTCTCTCATATAATGGCAAATTTATATTTGTTCTATGATCTAGCATACTCCCGAACATTCAGGTAAATGCCACGAAAGAGAGATTCAAGAGATGTCAGTTTATCAAAGTCTTTTTCCTTCAAAGCTCGTATATTGAGACAGATGGGAGGAAGGTTACTGAATTAACTGAACTGGGAAAAAAGGGGGGCAAACTTTTGGATCAGTTTGCAGAATGTACCTCAATGGTTTGTTCCAAAGCTTTGGAGTTCTATGACTCTATACACAATGATGAAAGTGATAAATTTTATGTATCAATGGGATATGTTCCACAAAGATCAAAGCCAAAATAGTGCCAGAGAAAGAAGAGAGTATCATTAGCACCATGGTGGCAAACCTATGGCATGTATGCCAGAAACAGCATGCAGAGCCGTCCTGCACAGGACGTGCGGCCTCGCTGGCTCCTCTTCTGCGTTCCTGTGCACACACTGGCCAGCTGGCCTTCATGCGCACAGGAGCGCTGATATCCAGCAGAGCAGCATTCTGGCACACATGCATGCGCCGGCACCTGAACTTCTAGGTTTTTGTGCGCACATGCGAATGGCCAGCTGGTGTGCGCCCATGCCGGAAGCCAGAAATCTGGGTGCCGGCACGTGCATGTGCAATGGAATGTTGCTTTTGCGGGTTTCAGCACTCCCCCACGCATGAAGGCCAGTGAGGCCGCACATTCTTTGTGGGATGGTTTTGCATGCCATCTCCAGCATTCAGGTCGGCACGCAGTAATGAAAAAGGTTAGCTATCACTGCATTAGCATGTTCAGGAAAGCTCTGATAACTACAGAAGTACACTTCTGAAGTCAAAAATAACCCCCAAATAAAACCAGATCCAGGAAATGCCATCCTTTAAAAATATAACTTTAAAAAAATATATTAAAAGTAACCCAATGAGCACCAGACATACTAGACAATATTGTGAGTGATGGGGAGAAACGGAATCAATTATGCCAGAGGAGATCTTAAATTCTCTGGCTGAAATTACAGATAGTCCTTGACTTAGAACAGTTCATTTAGTGACCATTCGAAGTTACAACAGCACTGAAAAAAGTGACTTATGACCATTTTTCCACTTATGACAGTTGTAGCATCCCTATGGCCATGTGATTTACATTTGGATGCTTAACAGCTGGTTCATATTTATGATGGTCGCAGTGTCCCGGGATCATCTTTTGCAACTTTCTGACAAGCAGAGGCAATGGGGAAGCCAGATTCACTTAACAACTATGTTGCTTATTTAACAATTTCAGTGATTCACTTAACAAATGTAGTAAGAGCAGTCGTAACATGTAGCAAAACTCAGATGTGTGAAAAAAATTATAGTCCCTTCAATTAATATCCCAAGGAAGAGATAGAATAGAATAACAGAGTTGGAAGGGATCTTGGAGGTCTTCTAGTCCAACCCTCTGCTCAGGCAGGAAACCCTATACCACTTCAGACAAATGGTTATCCAACATCTTCTTTAAAATGTTCAGTGTTGGAGCATTCACAACTTCTGGAGACACTGATTAATTGTTCTGTCAGGAAATTTCTCCTTAGTTCTAGGTTACTTCTCTTCTTAATTTGTTTCCACCCATTGCTTCTTGTCCTACCATCATGTGATTAATACGATTGTTTGTTTGTATGCGAAAGGGGAAGGGTGGGTTTTGGGTGGTTGTTGTTTTTTAAACTGCACATTCCCATATAGAAAATGACTTCAAATGTAGTATTGGGGGCCACACTCCCCAAAGGTAGAAATAAAACGTTTAATAATTTATTATTCGAAATTGATTAAGAGACTTCTTCTTCTCCATGTATGGAATAACATCTGTCACATTAAACACTGGAGTTCAGTGCTCATTTTTGGAAAGTTGCCAGGAACTACATCTACAATTGAACCAGTTAAAGTAGCAGGCTGTGCATTTACATGACTTGATCCAAACCTTCAAGCAAGGTCAAAGAAGAAAGAATTCTCCTCACTTGCCTTGCTGTCTCCTGAATAGCATTGTGTGGCTTGGACCCAAAGCTAAAAGGGAAGGTGGAGCAAAGCACAGGAATGGCTTATATATTTCGTCTAAGGACAATTAAAAACCTAGAATTGATTCATTGGAAGTCCCAATGCCTGATTCCTAGGCTTCCCGTGATAAAAATGTCCGGCTTTGTGCCAAATGGGGCAACCTTTTCCTTCTTTAAGGAACACAGCCAAGTAGGTCATTTCATAAAATCATGACATATTTTAACGTTGATTTATTGACAAAAACTTTGTGCCTTAGTTCATGCAGAACATTAAGCCAAAATCAAGGTCAGCTTAGTGTGAAGCCAGTCACCTGTGGTTAACAGGTATTTTGGCTACATAGTGTAAGATGGGGGTTTCAGGAAAACACGAGAGAATCTGGATGAAGGCACATCTATGGGCAAAATAAAATAAAAAATCAAAGTGGAATCCATGTCTGTATGACTGAAGAAGACACACTTTTTTTTTAAAGTGCCAAGGTCTTATTAATGGTTGCTCCATTATGTTATTTCCTCCATAAGGAAAGCAAGATTACCCAAATGCTCAGTTGACTAAGAGAGGCAATGGAACCATTCCTATACTAGTTGACCAGAGGTGGTATTCAGCAGGTTCTGACCAGTTCTGGAGAACTGTTAGCGGAAATTTTGAGTAGTTCAGAGAACCGGTAAATACCACCTCTGACTGTCCCCACCCCCATCTATCCCCATCTAAATAGGGATTTTGCAGTAACTTTCCCCTGGAGTGGAGAGGGAATGGAGATTTTACAGCATCCTTCCCCTGCCACACCCACCAAGCCAAGTCATGGCCACCAAGCCCCCGGCCAGAAAACCTGTAGTAAAAACTTTTGAATCCTACCACTGTAGTTGACTATAAAGTTATTTTCAATCCAGAAGTAACTGTTTATAATTCCACGCCTTACATTTTAAAGTTTCAATTTTTTAAAAAAATAGTAGTTTCATTACAAAAATTAAATTGGCATGTAGCTTTTTAGAGTTAGCATCATTTTCAGTACATTTAAAATTATACCGTATTTTCCGGTGTATAAGATGACTTTTTAGCCTATACAAATAATTCCAAAATTCGGGGGTTGTCTTATATGCCGAGTATACAATGAGCTGAAACCATCCTTCAGCCAAATGGTGGTGGGTCCCCGCTTGCTTTCCTGGACTTTCCCGCACCTCTTTTCCTCCTTTCCCCACCCCGCATCTTCGGCGTGTGTCCCAGAGGTGGAAAGAGCCGGGCCACCCAGTAAGTCATCTAGAGAGACTATCCTTCCCGTCCCCCCCAGCCCTAGTTATATCTTGCCGCCCAGGGTCAGACCCGATGCAAAGAACACGAAGCCTCAGTGCCCTGAGTCCAAGTTGTTGTGACACTGTCCAGGTTTTGTTCTTGTGCGGCCCTTGTGCTGTGATGGGCTTTTAAGCTCCTTGGATGTTGCCAGCTTTCCTGGCTTCCTGTGCCAGATCAGAACATCCCCTTTACTGGGAGTCAGTGGGGCTGCAGAAAATGGCAGGGTTTCCTCTCAATTGGGGAAGAGAACCAGGGCTGTGGGATCCCGCTGAGGCCAAAGGAGAAAGTGGCATTGGGCTTTTCGTGAAGGGAGGAAACATGATCGAACACAGGTAAGAGCCTATTTACGGACATACCTTGTGGCATTGAGAGCGGCCAAACGTAGATATTGTGCCGCTCTTATTGCGTCCGCTGATAACCGCCCTGCCACCCTGTTTAGGGTGACCTGCTCCCTCTTATCGCAGAGGACGCGGGGAGCGCCCTTGCAGGGTAGAGCAGAGGAGTTTGGGGAATATCTGCAGGACAAAGTCGCTCAGATCCGGAGCGGATGGGCCCCCCTCAGCGGACCGGACGGGCCGTCAACAGTGAGTCTTGTGAGACCATTCTGGGAGGAGTTTGATTCTGTTGCCCCCGAGGATTTGGACAGGTTGCGTGGACGGCTGCGACCCACCACATGTTTAATGGACCCATGTCCCTCCTGGTTGGTACTGGCAACTTGGGAGGTGACTCGAGGCTGGCTTCTGGGCCTGGTGAATGCCTCATTGAGTGAGGGATCCTTACCAACTGCCTTGAAGGAGGCGGTGGTGAGGCCCTTACTTAAGATGCCTTCACTCGACCCAACGGAGCTAGCTAATTATCGTCCAGTCTCCAACCTTCCCTTTCTAGCGAAGGTTGTTGAGAATGTGGTGGCGCAGCAGTTTCCACGACACCTCGACGAATCCGATTATCTAGACCCACGCCAGTCCGGCTTCCGACCCGGGCACAGCACGGAGACAGCCTTGGTCACGTTGGTCGATGATCTCTGGAGGGCCAGAGATAGAGGTTGTTCCTCTATCCTGGTCCTATTAGATCTCTCGGCGGCTTTTGATACCATCGACCATGGTATCCTATTGCGCCGGCTGGAGGGGATGGGAGTCGGAGGCACCGTTTGCGGTGGTTTGGCTCCTACCTCTCCGACCGGATGCAATGTGTGTTGACAGGGGGGCAGAGGTCCACTCTGAGGCCACTCACTTGTGGGGTGCCACAGGGGTCGGTCCTCTCGCCTCTCCTGTTCAACCCATATGTGAAGCCGCTGGGTGAGATCATCCGTGGTTTTGGGGTTGAGTATCATCTGTACGCTGATGATACCCAGCTGTACATTTAAACCCCAAACCACCCCAACGAGGCTGTCGAAGTGATGTCCCGGTGTTTGGAAGCCGTCGGGGTCTGGATGGGGGACAACAGACTCAAACTCAACCCCTCCAAGACTGAGTGGCTGTGGCTACCGGCACCTCGGTTCAGTCAGCTGATTTCATCGCTGGCCATAGGGGGCGAACAATTGCCCCCTGTGGAACGGGCGCGCAATTTGGGCGTCCTCCTTGATGCCCGGCTGTCAATGGATGACCATGTGGCAGCCGTGGCAAGGGGGGCGTTCCACCAGGTTCGCCTGGTGCACCAATTGCGCCCCCTACTGGACCGGGATGCCCTGCGCACGGTCACTCACGCACTGGTGACGTCCTGCCTGGACTACTGCAACGCTCTCTACATGGGGCTGCCCTTGGGATGCGCCCGAAGACTGCAGTTAGTCCAGAACGCAGTACTAGGTACTCCCACGTAACACCTCTCCTGCGCGAGCTGCACTGGCTGCCTGTGGTTTTTCGGGTGCGTTTCAAGGTCCTGATTACCATCTTTAAAGCGCTCCATGGCACAGGACCTAGTTACTTGCGGGATCGCATCCTCCCACACACATCCCTGCGGCCAATTCACTCTCACAGGGAGGGGCTTCTCCTGGTGCCGTCCACTAGGCAATGCCAGCGGGCGACACCAAGGAGTAGGGCCTTCTCTGTGATGGGCCCAACCCTCTGGAATGACCTCCCCCCCGACATTAGAACCACCACCGACTTCCGCTCCTTCCAGCAAAAATTGAAGACTCACCTGTTCCGATTAGCAGGCCTGGCATAATTACAACTGTTACCTCCTGGTAGACGTATTATTAACTGGTTATTTTAGGGGAATTGCTTTTAATTTAATCTGTGTTATATTTTTAGGGGTTTTAAAATTATATTTATATATACTGTTTAGCTGTACAGTTCTTTTAACTCTAATTTTAACCTCCTCCATATTTAACTTTGCATATTTAATTTTATCTATTTCTCATATTGTGATGTATTCTCTACTTGGACTGTACACCGCCCCGAGTCCCTTTTGGGAGAGGGGGTGGTCTAGAAGCACAGTAAATAAATAAATATGAACATTATGAGCCTTTTCTGAATTTACCTATTCCAGTCTGTTGGATTACATCCCTCGACGCCATTGGTTATGGATGATGGGAGTTCTGTTATCCAATGCAGCTGGGCTGTCCCAGGGTGGGCAAGTCCTCTGTGTACAGTAGTATTCTGTCACCGGTTGCCTCCTAGCAAATTGGCTGTTCGGTGTTGTCATTTATATATGGTATTTTCGAGCTCAACTTAATACAGTATTATAACATTTAGGAGAACCCAGCTCCTGGTGAGCAGTGAATAGTGTGGCTTTTGTAGTGGGCCTGAGCTGGGATGCTATTAAGATGGTAAAGCATAGCACTTCTCTAACATTTTAACTCTAGGACTTTTTTAAAAAATCTGATTGTGAATAGATTTGGAAAGGATGTTGTGATAAATGGCCCCCTCCACACAAACAGTGTATCTCTGAAAACAAGACAGTAGGAAGAATCCTAATTGTTCTTTAATGGAGTTTTAGAAAGAACGTTGGTCTTACCTGAACGTTTTTTTCTGGAGAGTGGAGGGAGGGGTCACAGAAGGGTTATCGCAGCCTGATTGGTCCATTTGACTGAGAGAAAGCTTCTTAACCTTCGGCTTCTCCCGTTGGTTCCCAGTTTCCACAATGTCACGGTCAGCACCTGCAAGTTAACACAAACAAGGACAAGCCCCCCCGGGGCCTCCCGATTCTACACCTCCCGGACCCTGTCTAACTAACTAGGGCGGGAATGTGACCCCTCCCTCCACTCTCCAGAAAAAAACGTTCAGGTAAGACCAACGTTCTTTTTCCAGTAGAGTGGAGGGAGGGGTCACAGAAGGGACATACCCACGCTACGTCCCCGGGCGGGCAGACTGGGTCCCAGGTGAGGAATCGGCCACCACCCTCTGAAGGACCCTCCGTCCAAACGACGCCTCAGCCGAGGCATAAGCATCCAAACGGTAGTGTCTAATAAAAGGTGTGGGGGAGGCCCAGGCCGCCGCCCTACAAATATCCTCGAAGGGCGCCCTGGTGGCCCAGGCCGCAGAGGTAGCGGCACTGCGGGTAGAGTGAGCAGTGATCCCTGACGGGGGGGTCTTCCCAGAAGCCCCGGAAGCCTCAACTATGGCCAACCTAATCCATCGTCGGATGGTGGAAGAAGACACCTTGCATCCTAACGAGCCTGGATGAAAGGAAACAAACAACGCCTCGGTCCTCCTAATGCCCTCAGTCCGCTTCAGGTATATGCGAACAGCCCGGCGAACATCCAGCTTATGCCACACCAACTCCTGTTCCCTCGAAGGATTGGGACAAAAATTCGGGAGCACGACCTCCTGGGCCCTGTGAAACTGCGAATTCACCTTCGGAATGAACGAAGGATCCAAACGAAGGACCACCCTGTCCTGGTGTATAACACACAGGTCACTGCGGGAAGAAAGGGCCCCCAACTCTGAAATGCGCCTGGCCGATGTAATGGCCACTAAAAACACCACCTTAAGGGTAAGCAGACGCATGTGTACCGTCCTAAGTGGTTCGAACGGGGAGCTCGTCAGAGCCTGGAGAACCAGGGTCAGATCCCAGGTCGGAAATCTATGAACCGGAGGCAGACGAATGTTAGCCGCCCCCTTTAGAAAACGCTTAATCAGGGGGGAACGGGAAAGAGTCGGAGAACCCTCCCCCCCCAAAATGGTGGCCAAAGCCGCCACTTGTCGCCGGAGAGTATTATGCGACAAGCCGTCCTCCAACCCCTTCTGGAGGAACTCCAACACGTCCGGGATGGTAGCCCTAGAGGGATCCAACCCCAATGGACTACACCAATTAGCAAACGCCTTCCAGGTGGCGTTGTAAATCCTAACCGTGGAAGGCCTCCTGGACGCCTCTAAGGTGGGTATGACTCCCGACGATAGCCTCCGCCCCCTCAAAATCCCCCGTTCAAGAGCCAGGCGGTCAGATGAAGCCACTGTGGCTCTGGGTGATGCACGGTACCCTGACGCAGAACGACCTCCCCTGGGGGAATCCTCCAGGGATCTACTACTGACAGCTGGACCAGGTCCGCGAACCATGGTCTCCTCGGCCAGTACGGGGCTAGCAGGATAACGACAGCCCTCTCTGTGACTACCTTCCTTATCGTTCGGGGAATGAGGGGAAGGGGAGGAAAGGCATAAAGAAGGCCCGGGGGCCACCGGCTCCTGAGGGCGTCCGCTCCTTCCGCCGAGGGGGTCTGGAACTGGGTGAAGAACCGCGGCAGCTGGGCGTTGTCGGGGGAGGCGAACAGGTCCACAAGGGGCGAGCCGAATCTGATGCAGATCTTCCGGAACAACTCCGTGCCCAGTTGCCACTCGCCATCGTCCAGGGTCGTGCGGCTCAGTCAATCCGCCTGGAGATTCGACACTCCCGAGATGTGCTCTGCTACGATCGAAGCCAAATGTCTCTCTGCCCACAGGCCCAACAACTGTGCCTCCCGCCATAGAGTGCAGAAGTGGGTGCCCCCTTGGCGATTGACATGGGCCTTCGTTGCCACATTGTCCGTGAGCAGGAGGACATGGCGCCCCCGCAGGCGGTGATGAAAAGTCCGAAGGGCAAGCCTCGCGGCTTTCAGCTCCAGCCAATTGATGTTGTGGCGGAGATCCGAGACCGACCAACGCCCCTGGGCCATGTCCGAGTCCGTCACTGCCCCCCAGCCGAAGAGGCTCGCATCCGTCGTCACGGTCACTCTCTCCGGCTCCCAAAACGACGCTCCCTGCTGCAGAGCCGGGGACATCCACCACCGGAGAGAAAGCCTCACCTCCGCCGGCACAGGAACAGGACGTAAAGAGCTGCTCATCATTCATCTCTGGACTGGAATCAGGACCCATTGAAGTGGTCGCAGGTGTAGCCGGGCCAAGGGAACTATCCCTATGCAAGAGACCATCTTCCCCAGGAGTTGAGACAAGGTCAGGATGGAAACAGACCTTCTTTTTCTTACGGATGAGACCAGTCGACGCAGGCTGGTCAGGCAGTCTGGGGATAGGCGAACCCTCCCTGACACTGAGTCTATCACTGTCCCTAAGTGGAGGATCTGCCTGGATGGGGACAGGTGGCTCTTGGGGAAGTTCACGGAAAACCCCAGCGCCTGGAGCCAACGGATCGTCAGCCGAAGATCCGACGTGGCTCTGGGAAGGGACTCCGCCTGGACAAGGACGTCGTCCAAGTAGCACTGAAGTCTCACCGGGATGGTACGTAGGTAAGCCGCCAGTGCTGCCAGGACCTTGGTGAACGTCCGCGGAGCTGAGGCTAGACCAAACGGGAGGGCCCGGTACTGGTAATGCCTGCCCCTGTGAGAAAACCTGAGATAACGCCGGTGAGACTGAAGGATGGGGATGTGGAGGTAGGCCTCCGTCAAATCTACTGAGGCCATGTAATCCCCCCTCCGAATGCCCTGCAGGATTGATTCTAGGGACGCCATCTTGAACCGCCTGTAGACTAGGTAGCGGTTCAGGCGTTTCAGGTTGAGAATTGCCCTCCAACCCCCCGAGGATTTCGGGACTACGAACAGGTGTGAGTAGTAGCCCTGACCCCTCTCCGGCTCCGGAACGACCTCCACCGCCCTGATGTCTAGGAGGTGGGCGACCGCGAGGTCCATGAGACGACGGCACTCCGGATCTCGAGCCGGGGGGAAGACCTTGAAAAAGCTCGGGGGTCTGGAAAGAAACTCTAACCTTAGGCCATGGCGAACGGTCGCCCTGACCCAACCGTCTGACGTAATCTGGTCCCACTTGTCCGCGTACAGTGCCAGGCGGCCTCCGATGGGATGACTCGGGTTCGAGTCATTTCCCTCTGCGGAAGGGACAGCCGCCCCCCCCCACGAAAGGGCCGCTTGGACTGCGGCTGATACCTAGAACGATCCTGAAAGTTCTGCCTATTGAACTGCTTGTACAGTTGATAACGCTGTTCCTGATCCCTGTCATAGGATTTGAACTGGGTCCTGCGATAGGGTTGACTATGGGACTCAGTCTTCTTGGTGGAAGTAGGCATAACCTTTTTCTTATCTTTGTTTTCCACCAAAATCGGTTCTAAGGAAGCCCCGAACAAATTGGTACCCGTGAAAGGGGCTGCTACCAAATCCCATTTGGCCTTATAGTCCATCTGTCAGTTCCTGAGCCACAGGAGCCGACGGGCAAACCTAACAGCATCTAGGGTCGCGTCAGCTGAGTACTGACACGCCGCCATAATTTTAGCCAAATCCTGGTGTACGCGTTCGTCTTGGATCGGGATGCGATCCTGAAGTTGGCGGAGCCACATCATCGTCGTGCGGTTGAAGTACGAAGCAGCATCCGCCGCTCGCACCGCCCATGCAGAGGCCTTATAATTTTTACGTAAAGTGAGCTCCGCCCTCTTGTCTTCTGGTTTAAGCTTGTCTGCCACATCCCCCGAGACCACTGGGGAAGAGGAGACTAGAGCTGCAATGGGCTGATCTATGACTGGAAGCTGAACAGCCTGCACAAAAGACTTTTCCATGTTATAGGCGCGACGGTCGTTGCTACCAGGAGGAGAAAAGTTAGAAGGACGAGCCCACTGACTAGTAGCTACCTCCAAGAAAAGGGGAGGAGCAGGGATCTCCTCCTTATTGGTGGCCGTCGCTGAGAACATGACCATGTCCGGATCTGTGGGCGGCGGGACTGTGGGGTCCCCTGTGCCTACCTTGGTGGTCCTCCTAGCCTTCTTAAGCAAAGGTTTGAACATGGCCTGGAGGAAAAAGTTTGAGGAACGAGGTGGCTCAGGAGCCGCATCCTCCTCCTCCGAGAACCCCCAATCATCCCTCCTTGCCTCCCCCCTAGAGGAGACCTCACTCATGAGAGAGGGGGAGGAAGCCCTAGACCTGGACCTACTAAATCCTACTGTGATGATACGGCCTGTCCCTTTGGGCAATGCCCCTAGAGATGGCTGCGGAAATAAGCCTTTTGAGGTTCTCAGGGAGGTGTTCCAGATCCTCCTCATCGCCCTCTGAATCATAGTCTGGTGCCACATAGGCCCTGCGTTTCCTGCCCCTGACCGGGCCTGCAGATGTACCCTCCAGCGGGTCCTCCCTATCTGCCCCTCTAGTCCCCAGGGAAGCAGAAGGAGAGCGAGGGTCCCCCCGCCCCTGACTCCTATCGGATCCGCATGGGGAGGCAGAAGGAGATGAAGGGCTAAACCCCCTGGCCACAGGAGGAGAATGGCAGGAAGCCAAAGGACGTGGAGATCTGGATCTAGGCCTAGGATCCCGGGCCTGCCTTTTCTCAGCCCTCTCAATGACTTTTTCAATGGCCCTGGATCGCCTGAGCTCATCTCTCTGCAGAGCCCTTGAAGGCCTTTCCTCTGCGCAAGGCCTAGAAGCTCGAGGCCTAGCTGGGGGGGTGGGATCCGCCCTGTCTTCGCCGGCCTGAGACGGCGCGGTCTGCTGGGACTCTGATCTCTCCGCCATCGCCCCACTCACGTGCTCCAGGTCAGGGAGGTGTTCCTGATGAAAAAGTCCGAAAGACAGAGCAATTAAGCAGCTACGGCCCTTTAGCTGGTGAGAATCGCCTGCTCCGGGCTTCTAGCAACGCTGCCACTCGCACCAACATGTTCCTCCGGCCTCTACGTGCTGCCGGCCCAGCCACGTGCGTCAAAATGGCCGCCGGCTTCTTTGGGCGGTCCTCTGACAAAGCGCGCCTAAAAATGGCCGCCATCCTTGCCCTTCGCTTCCTGAGCCTTTGGGCGACCGCTCGCAAGCGCGCCGCCCCGATCCTAGCCAGCACTCACTTGAGACAGCCGAAAAAAACTCCCGTAGGCAAGAAAAACGCCCCTGCGCCACTGCCGCGAGCTGTAACTGGCCCCGGGATTAAAGCGACTTGAAAAGAAGCCGATCTGCCGCTTTCGCGCCGAAAAACCCCGGCACGCTGCGACGTAAAGCAAATCAAAGCGAGGGAAGCAATAGAGGTATTAGGATCGCCCAGCACGCCCGAGACTCCAGGCATCAGCTCGGGCGATCCCCGTAGGAGAAGGAAGGCATGGAACGCCCCCCCCCCACTGTCTCTCAGCCTTCCGAGGGCAGTAAACAACAGCCCTGCAAGGCAGACCAACTACAAAAATTTTTGAAATTTAGAATGCTCAATTTTCACTAATTCCAATACTAAAATAGCTATAAAACTCTCTAACTAGGAACCAAACCTGAGTCTTGGACCTTGACTGAGAGGAAACTGGGAACCAATGGGAGAAGCCGAAGGTTAAGAAGCTTTCTCTCAGTCAAATGGACCAATCAGGCTGCGATAACCCTTCTGTGACCCCTCCCTCCACTCTACTGGAAAAACATTTGCCCACAGGATTCTGAACAAAATGATCTTTTGATCTTATCTAGTGGGGTTCTTGTTTGGATAGCTTAAAGAAATTATTCTATCAGGGGTACAAATAAACTAAATGACATACATATCATATATGGTTTTTTTTTCTTTCTTACTCTGTGACATCAGCCTGTGATGTGAAGGGACATTCTAACCAAAAGAAAGTTCAGTTCCTACGTGTCAAAATTATTTAATTTTAAGGAAAGTGTGGTTGATCAGGGCTATTGCATTATTAAGTCATTTATCTTAAACAGTGAGAGTAGTGAGGAAAAGATTTGCAAAGGGGATTGGGGTTGGGATTAATACTCCCTGGCTATTGCTCATCTGCTTCTTTCCATTTGGGAGAACTGCCAGCTGAATCCACATAATGAATAAACTACTTCTGGAGAAGTGCAGGGTAAAAGAGGGAGAAAGGAAGACATGGTGAATGAGCTCTCTCTCTATTGTTTCTCATCTTCCACCTATCATCATCAGTTCCAGTCCGGTTGACAGCTTAGAAAACAAACAGCATGGCACCTCCCTGGGTTTATCATCTTATCCTTCCTTTCAGCTTTAGAATGAATTAGGAAAAGTTTAATCCACTTGCAATGTTTTATATTACATGTTTGATGACAAACAGCCTCATGTTTATAAGTGACAGTTTTCCTGCTAAATACCTGCATGTCATAACCACTTGAATTAAAATTACCATATTGAAATTAAATCTGATGATTTTTAATTTTTATTTGGTGTGCCTCGGAAGAGGGGTAGTCTTATACGGCGAGTATAGCCCAAACCCTATATTTTAACAGGAAAAGTAGGGGGTCGTCTTATACACCCAGTCGCTTTATATGCCGGAAAATACGGTACATAGAAATATGTTTGCAAAATCAGTATTCCAGAAACTAGAGTGAAATGAAAATATCTGTCTAACAGCAGACCCGAGGAATTAATCATGAAGCATATATCTCCAAGAATAATTCCCCAGTGTAATATTAGATATAGGCAAGTCCTTGAACGTTAGCAGGATTTCAGGTAGATGATTTACGGAAATGTTTACAATCTTGAAGTAAAATAGGAGCAACTGTTGCTGGAACGCTTTTTTTTCTTTTTTCAAAAGGTAACTTAAATGAAAGGAGGTAAATATAGATGATCAAATAACAGACAATTAATGCAAAACAAAATGCAATTTTCCTGACAGTCTGTAATTCATGACTTCACAGAAAATAGATTATCTCAAATGATTAATTGCTGTAATAACTGTAAGATCAAAAGTTTATCTAATAGAACTAATACCATTGGGAAACATGAATCCAGCATTGCAGGCAGAATGTATAGATTCTGCTACCAATGAAAATTTATGGAAATATTCAACCAGATGTTTCTGGAGAGTTCATATGCAGGATAAAGACATGCCCCCTCTAGTGGTAATGTATAAATTATGCTAGAAGTTATGAATTTCCCACAGAAAAAAAATGCTGATCACATCAACAATCCACCTAGCTCTAAGTCCAAGAAACACAAAATAAGGTACCCGTAAGCCATAGGAGAGATGTTCCAGATTTAAAGTACAATGGGTATAAGAGAAAATTGCATTTTAGTATTGTCAGAAGACAAATCAACTGTTTAATGTGACTTCCTTCTGCAATGCAATAAAGGTTTTGTTAAAGTTGCACCATATTAAGTGTCTGAGAAACTTTTGCTGGATTGAGCTTGGGAATCAGAGAAGTAAATGTAAAGCTTTTGATAGGCTTATTGTCTATGAATGAATCCAGTTCCATGTATTTATTTATTTAACTGCCTTTAAAGATTCTGAAAAAAATATGTATTATTTCTGATTCTATTTTGTGATTGTTCATGACCTGAAACTTCCTTTTATACACTGATCATGGCTAACATGTTTCTATTCAACCTAACCCGGGCTCCGTTTTCAGCCACAATGGTCTCCTGCAGCCTTCATTTCACAGAAGTGATGTCACAAGTGACATTGAGCTGGCAACAAGTGACGTTGATATGAGTCTTCATTTCATACGAGTGACACCGAGCTGGCCATGCCCACTTTTTTTTCTCTTCAAGACCATACATACGTACATCATCAGGATTAAGTATTTCTAAATACAATCCTTTCTCTATTTAATTAATGCCATTTCTACTCATTCACTCATGTTTTCCCTCTGCTTCCTACCTTAAAGTTAGGTGTTTACAGTTAGATTACTTCCATCTAATAAAAGAAGGAAAAAATGCCCAAATAATTTCTCATTAGTAAAATAAATTATTACATCCCGGTATTCTTTTATTTGTGTATGTGTAAGAAAAACATATTTTAACACAAGTTTCAATGAATTTTCTATTGCTCTGAATATAAGTGTTTTTTTTAAATTAACAGTTGATTATCATTTTAAAATTATCATGTGAATTTGAGCTCCTTCCTGGTAACTATTCAATAATAAACCCAAAGTTGTAAAAGCTTATTGAATGTGTGACACATCTCCATTAAAAAACTTTTTAGACCAATTTCAGTTTATGAGCCAGTGTGTGGGTGCATGAAATGCACAGGTGGGTTTGACTGCCAGCGTGTGTTTGCATGCAAATTGTTTAGGAACAAAATTTGATTTTGCTATCATTGACTCCAATCATAAAACTGATGATTTATTCCTCCTCCAATAAACATAAACAATTTTATTTTGCTTGAACAAAAATCGGAGAAAAGAGCAGCGCTATGAAGATACTGGTGTGCTTGTACAAATAATCACAAAGTGTGCAGCACATTTTGTGCTTCACTCTTTTTCTTTAGAGTTAGCAAAAGCTTATGATATAAAAAAAGAGGTGGAGGCAGGGAACCAATTTCTTCAAAGCCGATGTATCTAAAAGATGAGGTGACAGAAACACTGAATGTGAGGGAAGCTTTGTGGTTGTGTCAAGTTCTGAAGATAATTACCAGCAAGAGACGTTACATTGATTAGTGGCTGTGTGAACAGAATCCTTTTCATTTTCTCTTCCCTCTGGTTGTCTCACTAGAAGCTATCAATCCTTCTCAAGAAAGCTTGATTTAATGGTACCAAAAACAGCAAAAACTAGAATGTTTGTAATGCTTTACATACCCTGAGGATATACAGTAACACTTTTAACTGAAAAGGCTTGTGGTTTCTCTAGTGTGTGATTTCATTCCCAAAAGTTTTCCTTGCTCAAAGACTGAAATTCACACGTATATAAAGAAATGAGCCCAAATTAAGCAGTAAAGAATACAATTAATTAAATAAATAGAACCACACAGAATGTAAAATGAGTCTTTGGGTCATACTATTTCTTCAAGACTAATATATCTCTACATTAGCTTCCTATTTAACAGTTTCCATTCTACAAAAAGGTAGGTAAAGAGATAGACCAGGTGTCCTCAGCAACTTTCAGAAAGAGCCACTGCCGCTGAGGGAAGCTGGGTCGCCCCAATGCAGTAGCAGCTACAGCAGCCTGACTGAGCGGCACAGGCGTGGGAGAGAAAGAAGATGGCGCAGCCCGCGATGCTGCCTTGGTGGGCCGGCGGCGGCGGCAGCAGCAGCACCGGCTTGGAGGACTTCCTGCCCGACCTGCTGGCCCAGCCAACGCCGCCTCCCCCGGCCTCTGATGCCACCTCCATCTCAGTCTCCTCCTGCCCTCCTGGGGCATCTCCACCGCAGAGCCTGGCACTGCTCTCGCAGGGAAGAGGAGGTGTCGGGGGTCCAGCAGGCACCCAGTTGAAGAAGAAGAGCGGCTTCCAGATCATCAGCATGACCCCAGCGCAGATCTTGGCCAGCATCAGCTCCAACAACAGCATCGCCGAAGACACGGAGAGCTACGACGACCTGGACAAGTTGCACACCGAGGACTTCTCCTCCTCTGAGATCCTGAACGTCTCTCTCTCCCAGGCCACTGACTTGGGGGAGCCTGAGCGCAGCTCCTCTGAGGAGACGCTCAACAACTTCCACAAGGCCTGCCGCCCCACTACGCCACGGGAGACACCCCCAGCCTCCCTCCCATGCTGGGGTCTGGAGGGGCCCCATCCAGCCCATTGTTCCGGAGACTGCCCGTCATGGGGAGCTTGGAGGGTGCCAGGCTAGGGGCTGCGGGAGCGTCCTCCATGGCGGTTCTTCCATAGGCCACCATGGCTCACTTCCATGCCTCTGCCGGGGGAGCCGTGGCCGGTGCAGCGAGTGGCAGGGCCTGCTAGGTGGGCAAGACCCTCACGAACCTTGCCGCTGCTGGTAACAGCATGGCCCTGCCCGGAGGGAACCACCCTAGGAATGTTTCTTTCTTCGCATGCTTTTGGTAAATGTGCCCGGTCCAAAGTCTTTCCAGCAATTGAAAATTGTTTCTCACATGGACAATTATATGTTGCATGTTCTAGAGTCAGCAAACCAGACAATCTCTATATCTGCACAGACAATAGAACAACAAAAATAGTGTATACCCACAAGAATTGTGAAATTAAACATATTAGAAACTTGTGCTTTCTCTTTTCTTTCTTTTCCATTTAACCAGACTGGGCGACAGCAACGCGTGGCTGGGTACAGCTGGTAGATTTATAATGATGTAACAGATAGCTAGCATACATATGAATACAATCTTTAGAATATATGTTTAAAAGGAAGAAATTATAAGAGTAAACCGAATATATGATTTATAATGATAATCAATGTATTAATGTATATTGGGTTGATAACTGTTGATTTTATACGCAACTGAAAGTGGTGACGCACAAATGTTTGTGACCAAATGACATGCTAAATAGATATGCAATTGATGATATTTTTATGTTATATGTATGTTTTTGTATTTTGGGGGGAAAAAGTTCCTTGGATGAGAAATTAAATGTCTTCAAGGAAAATCAATATCCAGTTGCCTTTTGAAAATGTACCATTGGGACAACCATGACCTGGATGACTGAGAACTTCCAGACACATTTATGGGTGTTCTAGCAATCATTTGCTTTGTTACTCCATGCAGCTTATCAGCTAAAGCTTAAATCTGCTTCTACTTGCTTAGGGTTGTACACAACCCTACATTTTTAGCTAGGGATGAGACTAAAATAGGGTGAGTATCCTGATACTTGTACTTTCCACCTCTTAAAAAGACCTTCCTTAGGGAGAGGATTAATTTCTTAACAAAGAAAAGTAATTTGGAAGTAAGGAGGAACACACTGGAACAACATTGTCTGAGGCAATTAAGTTGTAATTGTTAACTTAGTTTCAACAGTCAATATACCAAGAAATTTTTATCATGGCTCTTATTTCTGTTAAAACCCAAATGTGGTTTAGCTCCAGATTTAGCAAGGTTAATGCGATCCTACTGTAGGATTAGTCCCAATTCATCAGTATTTTTCTTTATATTTTAAACCAATCACTACATTGTTGCATCCTGGGGAGTGTTACTGATTTCAATTACTGGTTGTATCTCTGGACCATATCTAAAGGAAGACCCAATAATTCAAATAACAAATCTATTTCATGTTCCTATGCACTTGGCTTAATTGTGCAATCACAATTAGGTCCCCCCCCCCCCTTATGCTGAAATGACCATTTTGCATTGTGGAGCCTTTCCCCCATCTAGATCTAAACTTTAGAAATGACTTTCTTTTGGAAACATTTTTCTTTTTATAGAAACTTTATAAAACTGGTAGGACATTATTTGTCATGATATGATACAGAGGAATATTATGGACATGTTGATTTTCAAAAATGCTACATATACTGATTATTTTACTGTTCTGTGGTTCATATTGTTTTACATATTGTTTACCCGTACTATGCTTAGCTATAAAAACACTGAATTAAAAAATACTCCTGTGACCTATTTTTTTCCTCTGCCCCAGTTAGAGAATATTATATTAAAATAGTCTATTGATGTTAGTGAATTTGACACTCCAGTGATACCGACATATGTAACCAAAAATAATTCTCTACTTTTGCTGGAATAAATTCAATGAGAGGTGTACATCGCTTCATTTTTTGTTACACGTGCCTGATGATTAGAACTTTGAGGAATTTATAGAAGTAGTCAAAATCATTTCACATTTATTGACACTGAATATTCAGGATATTGAAGTAGCTCCATAATTAGCATTGCTAAAATATTCAAACAAAATAATACAAAAATAAATCTATAGACTTACAGGTTGGTGGTTCAGAAGAATGGAAACTAAAATTGTAAGTTTGGGATTTTATTTTTAGATAAATGGTAGCCACAGTATCAACTGTCACTTTATGCTTGCTTCTGCTTTACTGCTATTATGGTGATAAACTGCCATGAACTGTGGGGAGGGGTAATGAAAGGGAAAATACTTGGGAAATCAGAAATAGATTTGTACCTTCTCAAGAAACTGCTTCAAGGTCACCCAGCTGGAAGAAGGGAGAGGAGCTGCATACCAAAGCTCATTTGGATTGACTATTATGAAAACCATTTGTGTAATCTGGACTGCTTACATTGAGGTGGACAATAAAAGAGTTAAGGAAGAGAAAGTAAATGTAGGGATTTTGACCGCGGGATTCTCAGTTCTGGCTATGTATTACTGTCATACACTTGATAAAACTATACCTTTCTCAACAAATGGAGCCAAAGATCATTTCTTCTTAGAGGTTTAAGTTGTGGAAGGTTTGGCACACAGTGAAGAAGTTAACTCACTTGCTACATTTTCAAGCACAACAAACTAAACCATATTAAATTTGAGGATAAGGAAGCAATGGTAAAGAATTGCTTGCTTGCTATATTCAATTATAAAAAAATATGCATTATTTGTGGCATGGCCTATTTTACTATACTGAGATAGATAACTTTGAAGATGGAAATTAGTATGGGGCATCTCAGTGTGAGTATTTGGTATCAGGCACGTATTGTGTGATACCTACTGCCATGACTATGAGAGAGCTGTGGATGTCTAAATGGATTTTCAAGTTCTTGATTACAAAAAGAACCTAGAAATATTAACTTATTTTCTGCATATATTACAAATTTCAACTTCCATATATAATGGAACAGAACATCTGGCCAAACTCTGAAATAATAAAATCAGGTAGAGATGTGATGGGAAGGAACATTTGACTATATAGTACGGTAATTAATAAAGTCTCCCATTCTATCAGGCTGCAGTCTAACCAAAGAATTTAATGTCAGTCCATGTATCTCTGCACCAAAAAGTCCTGCTCTTCAGTGCTAGTCAGTTGCTGGTAAAACATGACATATCAGGGATTAAACTATTGATTTGGCATTTATCCTGAACATCTAGCTAAGAGAAAGAGGAAAAAATCCCTCTACTCTGCCGATTGATGGCCTAATGCATCAAGATAGGATTAGTTGCTGGTGAAGAAGATTGGCTGTAGTTCATCCTCCGACAATATATTTGATAATCTTCTATCAGATCATGCTATGGCATTTTGGTGGCCAGAGTAAAGGGGCGGGGTACACGGAATGTTCATGTTCTCTAATTTTAGAAGGTGTGTTGCTTACTTTCCATTTCTGCATATCATGCTTTTGTTTTATGTTTTTACTATGGATGTTTTAGTTTTTTCTTACATTAGGGACTTAATTTTGTTTGCTTGTGACTTCATCTTTTAACAGAAATTTGGGAAATATACATTGCAGTCTTCGATTAGACACACTTTAATAAGTTTCATAATATAATATAATAATATAATATAATATAGTATAATACCAATATAAAATACCATATTTTTCAGAGTAGAGGACACACTTCCCCCCCTAAAAAAGGGTGAAAATTTGGGTGCATCTTATACGCTTAATGTAGCACCCGCCCACCCACCAGCCCCCACCCTTTGGCCTCTGCCTCCCAGCAATTTGCCTCCTTGCAGCAAATAGCAAACAGCCCGTTTCAGTTTCAGCTTCAGCACAGCCTGATTAGTACAAGCATCTGATTGTTGGTTGGATCATTGTTGTTTCAGACTGCAGGGATGGCCATTGCCTATTGCCACCTCTGCGCACCCCATTTTCCGCCCATTATGATCCCTGCACCTGGAATGGGCCGAAAACGGGGCGAGCAGAGTCTGAAAATTGGAAGTGGAGTCTGAAAATGGGGCACACGGAGGCGGCAATAGGCAATCCCTGGAGCCTGAAACAGCTGATGGTTGGGAGGCTGGACCATCAGCTGCTTGTGCTAATCAGGCTGTGCTGAAACTGAACCTGTAACAGGTTGTTTGCCACAAGGAGGCAAATTGCTGGGAGGCAGAGGCAGATTTTTTTTTCCTCCCCAAAAGCTAGGTGTGTCTTATACTTCAGACCATCTTATACTCTGAAAAATACATATAATGTGATATATAATATAATATAATATTTCTGCCTTTTTAATATTTCCCAAAATATTTCATTCTTCTAGGAGGGCAGAGTTTCCCACAGAAAGAAAAGGGGGGAAAGAAAAAAGGCATTGACTTCCAACTCCCTCTGTTGCAATAGAATAAGGCATTAACATCAAACCTCAAGTTTTTACTTTTACATAATAGTATAAACTAGCCATTTCTATAACAACAAATCTATCTAATCATAAAACCGAAAATCAAAGTTTCATTTTTTCCCACCTCAAACACAAAGTCCAAAAGCGGTTTCTTAATATTTTGTTGATTCATTTTCAATAGAAAACAAACCAAAATACGAGTCTTATAGAGTAAAAAATACAAATAAAAAATGTGTTTTCAGCCCATTGTTTAGAAATCCCCTCAGCAACTCCCTTTTGCAGCATGAGAAATCTTATGAGCAAAAGATAATGTGAAATTTACATTAAGCTCAGAAACCCATGAAACTAAAAGATATCCTTGAAGCCTCACGAACCATCAATTTCCTTGGAATGAACACCTGAGAGTTTCTTAATTGTAAAGAGACATTTATTCCCTAAAAAAAGAGGCCAATTACTAGTGGAAATGTTATACTCTGGATTTAAATGTAGCCATAAATGACAAGAAAATACCACAATTACATGGCAAGGTATGCACTTCATAAGCTATTTGCCTTGATTTACTTCATGCATCTGCAACTGGGATCTTTAAAAATAAATGATTAATGATGAACCAGATGACTTTATGGCTTTTATAAAGGACATTATAACCTTTTAAAAAATCTACATAAATAGCAGCACAGTTAAACGAACTGCATGCCAGATTCAGAACAAAATAAATTAACTTGAAATAATACACCAAAGTTGAAATTCAATGTACACTGCTTAGATTTTCAACGTAATGTGCAGTAGAAATGTCGTAGCCTTAACAATATGCAAGATGGTGATAAAGGTGTTGATATTATGGCTCAATATTTAAAATAATGTTTAAAGTTCTGACTTGAATTTTTAACATCCAGAATTTTTGAATCGACAGTAAATAAGTGATTTTTACTGACAGCTAGCAATGTGATTCTAGTTTATGTGCACAGGACATATGCTACATCAGCAAGGAGCAATGTTGGAGGGATCAGGACAATTCAAATGATTGTAGCAAGACATTTAATGACCTCAATATATTCACTGTACAGGAATTTAGCTGTGGCCTTCAGAAGAGAATGGAAGAGGAGAAATGGTTAGTCATCCCTGGAAAAATAGAAAGCATGAAAGATTCAGAACAGTCTTGCCTTGAACTTGAGGAGCCCCGATGGTGCAGTGGTTAAAGTGCCCACAGCCTGGAGTTCAATTGTGATAGGGCTTAAGGTTGACTCAGCCTTTCTTTCTTCCAAGGTTGGTAAAATGAGGACCCAGAATGTTGGGGAAAATATGTAAATAATGCTCCTACATTGCAAAGCATCCAGAGATTGCTGTAAAGCACTATGGGGTGGTATTTAAGTCTAAATGCTATTGCTATTGACCCTGAAGGTTTTGGGCAGGCTTACAAGATTCTGTCAATTTCCTGAAGTTCTAATGGTGTCCTTTTGTGGCTTAACTCAAATCACCAGAACTAGCAAGGATGACCAACATTCAGTCTTCTTGTTTGTAATTAATAATAAAGATGGAAGGCAACAGTTTCCATCCATTTGTCTAAAGTAGCAGTGAGTTGTGGGCTATATGTGAGCTTTTCCCACTTATCTACAAAGTTTGAAAAGAGGACCAAGGATCTTCCAATAAGGATCCTTCATTTTGAACATAAAGCAAATAATTATTCAGATGATACACAGTCATTTAGGGGTGCAAATAGGATGCAGGAATGAAACCTGTTTACTATTTGGTGCTCATTTCTTTCTACAAAATGTGGCAGAAATATTTTCCTTTATGCCTATTTTATTATCTTCACTCCATGACATCTAGAAGCCTACTAAATTGAAGAAAATCCTCACAACTGGTAACATGAATACAAAAGAAACGGCATTGGAGCATGCAAGAGCATCAATATTTTGTAATATGTCTTCATGCCGTTCAATTTTTCAGTGCAGTTAATGAACTATGATCCTGGACCTTATACTAGGAAATGTTAAATTAAATTCTTTATATGTTGAACACTAAACTAAAACTTCTTTTTTACTGAATGAAAATTTATCTTGTGAAAGAAAGATGAGTTTGGACCTCATACCATCATCGATTGAATGAGAAATCACATCATATATGTCTACAGTACATACATACATGTAGTTTAAGGCATGGTTGTAATTTATAGAGATGGACAACATGTTTCAGAAGAAGATTCTCACTGTCTCTTTGAAGTAACTGTATTTTTTTTCATTTGGAACTAGACTAGCTGCTGTGATGTAATAATAACAACTTCAGATTTAAAAAGGGTATTTATTTCATAGATTGACATAGCTGCCCATATCAAATACATTTATATGATTTTAGGTTGCTTACAACATTAAAATAATAATGGAAATGTTCCAATAAGATCCCTGTTAAGAATATCATATTGGATATTGTATGGCATTCTCCACTTTTACTGTGATGTTTACAACTTCACATAATTATAACCCATATAGTGGAGAAGCTTTAGAAAATGTGCCCACGCAAAGTTCGAAATATCAGATTATTTCAAAGGTTTGGTTTTTTAAAAACGAATGTTTCCAAACTAAAGTTTATCTTTCGCCATTCACTTATTTTTCAATGAACGTTTCATTTAGGTTAAGGTATCTTAAAGGGGACATATCAGCAAAGAAAGAAAGCAAGCTATAGAACAACTCTGTTATGGATTTTCTTAGGTTAAAGGCAGACTAGGGTGAAAAGGTAGAATTCAATAAAGAGGAACAATCTTCTTTGAAGAGGCACTTCAGTTTTCTCCTCCATCATAACCATTGAGTCGTCTTTCATATTCTCTACAAGGCATAATTTACTAGATCTTGTCAGATTGGATAGAGATCAGGTAAAAATCTTAAAAAATAAAAAGCTTGAGATTCCATCTGAGGATCACGTAATATACAGTAAGATGTTTTGTCCTACCAGATTTTATGAACAAATCTCCTATAAAGTAGCAAGGGTTGACTTTCTTATTAAAAAATATTCTGCATGATTAAGAGCTTGTTCTTCCATCAGTTCCACTGTGAAGTTATGTAACTACTCTACTGTTTTAAATATTTACTTCAGGTGTTTTTAAACTAGGCCATTCTATGTATATTTTAGATATGATTAAAGAGGTGCCTCCATAAACAAGCAACACACAAACAAAATAAGGAAAGAAAAAAAGAAAGAAAGAAAGAAAGAAAGTAGGGAGGGGGAGGGAAAGAAAGAAAGAAAGAGGGAGGGAGGGAGGATGGATGGATTTCTTTCTAGAAACTAAAAGAGAAAGAAAAAGAGAAAGGGGAGGGTGGGGTGGGGGAAAGAATTTTTATCCGTGGAACAATTTGCCTCCAGAAATTGTGTGTGATCCAACACTGGAAATTTTTAAAAAGAGATTGGACATTCATTTGCTTGTCCAATTGGTATAGGGCAGTGGTCTCAACCTGAGGTCCACAGACTCCTTGGGGGTCCCCAGTGTCATCACAGGGGGTCCACAAAGGCTTGAACAAGTATTATGATTTAAACCTTGAGTTAATTCTTGGGGGTCCATGACCATGGTCTTTGGCCATAAAAGGATTTCAAAAGGGGGCTATGGTGAAGAAAAGGTTGAGAACCACTGATATGGGGTTACTGCCTAAGCAGAGGGGTTGGAGCAGAAGACCTCCCAGGTCCCTTTCAATTCTGTTATTCAGTTATTCTGTTAAAGAGAGTCAACCGATATGAAAGAGAGAAAGAAATTACACTATTGTAATTGTTACAAAATCATTTGTTTTAAGTAACTGCTGTGGGTTAATTACTCTTCTCATGGCTTGTTATAGGCTGAATGTGACCAAATGCTTCTGATATTCTGAATGCAGCATTTTTGTTCTAATCATCCCCTACAGAAGCAGTATTTGTGAAAAACAGCTCAGAAATGTGCCTCAGCTATCGTCTTATTCATGTGGAATCTTAGCAGCCAGAGCTGACATTCATTAGAGATTCACAATTTTACTCAGATGTTGTTATCATCCATCATAACTTGACTTCAGATCCCCAAGGGGACTACTAACACAGTTTTCAGAGACCAAATATACTTTATAGAAAATGAAAAACGCTTGTGCTACTACATTTCATTTTAAAACATATCTGATTCTTGCCAGAATAACAGTCAGCATCTTGTACACCATGTTAAATCTAAAAACTCTTCACTCAGGACCAATGTGTAAAATTTTCCCCAGTGGGGGGGGGGGGGAAGTGGAATGCCAAATATTGTTTCAATTTTTCTCCAAGCCATTCTAATGCAGGTTCATTGGGAAAATGCTTTCATTCAGTGTCTGAAGGAGAAGAAAATATCAGTGAACTTTATGTGGGTTGAATTTTTCATTCTTATACAGGTAGTCCTCAACCTATGACCACAATTGAGCCCAAAATTTCTACTGCTAAGAGAGACATTTGTTAAGATAGTTTTGCCCCATTTTACCACCTTTCTTGGCACAGTTGTTAAGTGAATCACAGCAGTTCCTAAATTAATACCCCGGTTGTTAAGTGAATCTGGCTTCCCCATTGACTTTGCTTGTCAGAAGGTTGCAAATGGTGATCACATGACCCAAAGGACATTGCAACCATCGTAAATATGAGTCAATTACCAAGCATCTGAATTTTTATCACATGACCATGGAGATGCTGTAATGGTTTTAAGTGTAAAAAAATGGCCATAAGTCATTTTTTTCAGTGCTGTTGTAACCAATGAACTGTTGTAAGTCAAGGACTTAGTTATTAATTAGCCAATGGCCATGTGAGAACCATTCATACAACCATAGTAGGAGTCTGCAGCATTGTATTTTACCCTTATTGTGAAAAATAGCATGGAAATTTTTTGAAGATCTTCCCTTAAGATTTAGCTGGGGAATGGAAGCCTGGTTGTGTATTAAATGCTAAGACATGGGTACATGGTCATTTGCACATACTTTACTCCTTATAATAAAAATCTACATGAAACTACATTTGATGTATGACATTTTAAAAATGAAATATTTAGAAATATTTTAGATCTGTGGTGGCACAGTGGTTAGAATGCAGTATTGCAGGCTGATTCTACCCACTGACAGAAGTTTGATCTTGATCAGCTCAAGGTTGACTCAGCCTTCCATCCTTCCGAGGTGAGTAAAATGAGGACCCAGATTGTTTGGGGAAATATGCTGACGCTGTAAAACACTTAGAGAGGGCTGTAAAGCACTGTGAATATAAGACTAAATGCTATTGCTATCTCCCATTTTTTTAAAAAAAAACAATTCTTTTTGTAATAGCAAACTTTGCTTCAAGCTTAAGTTTCATCATACACTCTTATGCCAGTGCTAATTATGTGAATAAACATCCCAAGAGTGTTTTACAAATTATACAATAGTCCACATCCTGCCATAAACATGTTTTCTCTGCTGAAAATTAATTAATTTTCCCCTCCCAGGATTATTTATCTGACTGATAACTGATAAAATACTTGTGATACAAAATACTTGTGAAACAAAAACCCCTGACAAGTTCAAACTGCTTCGAACTATTACTTAGAAACTCATTTCAACTTAGTAGAGTATTAGTATTTTTAAAATAAGCACTTTCTCACTGAAGTATCTGCTGATTGATTGAAAGGGAGCTAGCAAGGTGACAGCTGTGGATATTGATTAAGCAAAAGGGATGTGATGCTGTCTACAAAAACTAGCTAGTCCAAGAACTAAAGTTCTGTTATATGATCTCTTTAATTAAAATTGGTTGAAATGAAATAACATTTCATTTCGGTGAGTTCACAATAACTTATCTTGTAGCCTCTCTGCTTTATAACATTGGAATAAAATGTATCTGCTCTACAGCTGAACATTCGGGCAGTTTACAACCTTGTATTTGCAGCATGATGACATAAACTATAATTAAACACTGCATAATTACAGAAGAAGCTATGAACTGTAACTGAATTGTATTTCATAGAAGAATCGGGCATCAGAATAGAGTCTGAAGCACTTCTACAGCCCGTTCACGTTACCTCTCTCCTTCCTATCAAATCAGGGTATTAAAGAAAGATGCTCTCATAAGGTTTTCATGGAGAACTGGATAGGAGCATCTCTTTCCAAACTGTCGCTGCAAATATTTCAGTATAGGTCATATAGAGCCGAGGTGGAGCAGTTAGAGTGCAGTATTGCAGGCTGACTGCTAGCTGCAGTTCAAATCTCACCAGCTCAAGGTCGACTCAGCCTTCCATCCTTTCGAGGTGGGTAAAATGAGATTGTTGGGGGAAATATGCTGACTCTGTAACCCACTTAAAGAGGGCTGTAAAGCGGTATATAAATCTAAGTGCCATTGCTAGTGCTGTCATGGTCAAAAATACAAGTAGTCTTTGACTTACAACCAAAATTGAGCCCAAAATATATGTTTTTAAGTGAGACATTTGTTAAATGAATTTTTCCCCATTTTATGTCCTTTCTTGACACAGAAAGGAATCATTCAGTTAAATGAATCATTGCAGCTGTTAAGTTAGTGACATGGGTGTCCAATGTATCTGGCTTCCTCACTGACTTTGCTTGTCAGGAGGTTGCAAAATGTGATGACATGAACCCGGGACACCGCAACCAGGGATGGGATTCACCCATGTGTGCGCTCACCAAACCGGTTGTTAAACCGTTTGCATCCCACTACTGACTGCAACAATCATAAATATGAACCAGTTGCCAATTGTCTGAATTCTGATCATGAGGATGCCACAACCGTCATAAGTGTGAAAAATGGTCAGGTAACTTTTCTCAGCGCGTTTGTAACTTTGAATGATCACTAAACAAACTGTTTTAAGTCAAGGACTACCTATAATAGTAGTGTGGCGAGAAAAGGTTAATTTACTCGGTTTAAATGTATGCTTTTCAAAATCATAATATGCACCAAGAAAACCAAAACCCAGTGCATGTTGTTTATTTATTTATTTATCTATCCAATCAATATGGCCTCCCATCTACCTTAGAAATTTGGGGGGGGGGGGGGGTTGAACAAAAATGGTTACTGATTATTGAAAAGATTCTGTGGGAATATTCTCCTGTGTGAACAAACATCAAGATAATGCTTCCTAATTGGAATTAGTGAAGAGAGAATTGAACTATCTCTGAGGAAAAATATATTTCATCCCACCTGAGTTAAACTGTCCAACCAGAGGTGCACTGGGAATGTCATGTCGCACAAACAACTGCCCCTAAGTGAGAATTATAACCAGCAATTTCTCTGAAAGACTCTACGAATGAATGAAATTCCAGTTTTTCTGGAATATCATAACTCCAAGCTTTCTCCCACAGCTGTCCATCCTGGGAATTAAACATAATCTGGAAGCCATTGGTTGCCTACTTCTTTAGGGGTACTTATCTGGGCCACGAAAATTTAGACGATCACTGCATGGATGAAAAAAAAAATGCAGTGCAACAGTGCAACAGAGGATGTGAGCTGCAACTATCAACAATTGCAGCTCACATCCTCTGGACTTCCCTGATTAAGTTGAGGAGAAGGGCGAACAAAATTAAGGTTGGCCTCAGCTGCTATATAAAACTTCTCTAGGAACAGTGACTGATCTAAATTTAAAGCCTCACTCTTTTGACTATTAAAGCAACTCACTCCCAAGTACAATCCTGGGCATCGCCAGAGAGCCCCCAAAATTTTGTTGAAATCTCTGTGGATTTTTGGGCTTCTTGATCCTAATGGGTTGTTCCAAATGAGCACCAGAAGTACTGGATGAACCACAATAAAGACAGCTAGGCTGCACAATATTTGTTATATTTTTCTTGTCAGTAGAAGTAGAGTTTGGAAATTTAATGACATCTATATGTCAGGAGAAAGACAGTTGTTAGAGGAGGTACAATACTTAGGGAGGAGGTCTGAGGCTTAGTTACAAATTAATGTATTTTTCAGACTATAAGACCCATCTTTTTGTCACCCAAAAGGGGGCGAAAATGTCCGTGCATCTTAGAGACCAAATATTGTCCACCCGCCGGCCATTTTTTGGGCTCTATACACTCTGTTTTCAGGCCTTTTTGGGGCCCATTTTTGAGGCTTTTTCCTGGCCGTTTTTGAGGCTTTTATCGAGCCTTTATTTTTTAAAAAATGGCCCCAAAAAGTCTCAAAACAGCCTAAAAAAGCCTAAAAATGGCTTGAAAAAAGCCTTAAAAATGCCCCCCAAAGCCTCAAAAATGTCCCCCCAAAAGCCTCAGAAACAGCCCCCAAAAGCCTCAAAAATGGCTCAAAAGGCCTCAAAAATGGGCTGAAAAAAAGCCTCAAAAACAGGCCGGAAAAAACTCCAAAATGGGACAAAAAAGCCTCAAAAATGGGTAGAAAAAAGGCTGGAAAAGGCCCCAAAAATGCCCCCCAAAAGGGCTGAAAATGTGGCATGCAGAGGCCAAAACCCTTTTATTTGTTGTTTTCATCTTCTAAATTTAGGTGCATTTTTTAGTCTGGTGCATTTTATAATCCGAAAAATACGGATTATCAAAAATTCTTTTTTAAATCCACTTAAAAGTAAAAGCTCCATCTAACAAGGAACAGTATGCCCCTTTCTACTGTCAACCCCCCCCCCCCTTCCCAAACTATATCTTTGGAATACAATACCTTATCACATTGCATCTTAGTGACATTCTGGCCTCACACTGAAAGCATTTGGTTGTGCTTCCTAGTTGCCTAAGTAGCTTTTACGCTATTTTTTTAAAGGGGAGTGGGGCACAGATTTGGGCTATTACTCTAAACTTGAAGGGCTATTCCTGTATTTTCTATTTCTACCTATCAGAAAAGAAGAATATAGAATGAATTTAAAGAGATATGGAAGACACAGGACATCAGAAATAAGGAATGGGTTATTATTTTTTTAAAAAAAGACATTTGACATTGTTTTAGAAAATATAATTGATAAACATAATTTGCTTCAAATTCTTTGTGCCTTGAAACATACTTCATTATTAAGTCTCCTGTCTTCAGATATCTATGAGTGGTTTCAATGAAATTGACCATTGGCTTACCTGAAGGGTCCTTTTCTGTACACCGCGGGAGAGTCCAAGCAATGGGTTAATTCAGTCTGCTTGCCCTTAGGACTGAGGAACTATTTTTCCTTAAGCCACACCTCCTCCTGGTGTGCTCAATCCCCCAGAATTCTTAGAAGGAGTCAGTTCGTGCGGACGGAGCGAAGCGTCCAAGATGATGTACTGTTGACACGAGGAACCCGAATCCCGGCCTTGAGAGCCAGGGTGGGTTGGACTCTCCCGCGGTGTACAGAAAAGGACCCTTCAGGTAAGCCAATGGTCATTTTCCTGTACACCGCTTGGAGAGTCCAAGCAATGGGACATACCAAAGTTATTGTCCATCTGGGTGGGCAGAAGAAGGCTCCCGGGATTCGGTCTCTGACACAACCGCCTGGAGCACACGCCTGCCGAAAGACGCCTCAGCCGAGGCGAAAATGTCCAGTTTATAGTGTCGCACAAATGGAGAAGGAGAGGACCACGTAGCGGCCCTGCAGATGTCCAGGATCGAGGCCTGGGTGGCCCAGGCCGCTGAAGTAGCAGCACTTCGTGTGGAGTGTGCAGTGATGCCGCGCGGAACGGCCTTGGATTGACTTTCATAGGCAGTTGCAATGCAAGCGCGAAGCCACCTGCCAATTGTGGAGGAAGTGACCTTCTTCCCTAGGGAACCGGGCTGGAAGGAGAGGAAAAGAGCCTCTGACTTCCTGAATTCCGCAGTACGAGCGATGTAGACCTTCAGGGCCCTCCTGACGTCAAGATTGTGCCAGGATCGCTCTCTGGGATGCGACGGATGAGGACAAAAATTTGGCAACACAATGTCTTGCGCTCTATGGAACCATGAGTTTACTTTGGGGGTAAAGGTCGGGTCCAGCCTCAAAATGACCCTGTCAGGGTGGATGACGCACAGATCCTGGCGAACAGAGAGAGCCGCCAGCTCCGAAATCCGGCGAGCTGACGTGATGGCAATCAAGAAGGCCGTCTTCAGCGTCAGGAATCGAAGAGAAGTAGTGCGTAAAGGCTCGAATGGAGGGCCAGAGAGGGCCCGCAGGACCACGGACAGCTGCCAAGTAGGATAGCGATGAACGGTGGGAGGGCGAAGGTTAGAAGCGCCCTTGAGGAAAAGACGCACCTTCGGGATTTTGCTGAGAGGCAAAAGGTGGTCGCCCGACCAGACAGTAGACAAAGCCGCCACTTGGCGTCGAAGGGTGTTCGGGGCCAGGCCCTTGTTGAGTCCCGCTTGAAGGAAGTCAAGCACTCTGGGAACAGGCGCGGTCGTCGGCTCGATGAGCAGCTCCTCACACCACTTGGCGAAGGCGGCCCAGGACGCATCATAAATCCTAGTGGTTGAAGGGTGTCTAGCCGCCTGAATGGTGTTCACTACCTCCTCCGACAGGCCTTGGTCTTTTAGTTGGTCCCCCTCAAGTGCCAGACGGCCAACTGGAGCCACTGGGGCTCTGGGTGAATCACGGCCCCCTGGCTGAGGGAGATCTGGTCCGGAGGAATGCGCCACGGAGGAGACACCGACAGGTGGACAAGGTCGGCAAACCACGACCTGCGGGGCCAATGCGGGGCCACGAGAAGGACCTCTGCTCCCTCTGCGATGACTTTGGAGATGAATTGAGGAAGGAGAGGCAGGGGAGGGAAGGCATACAGTAGCTCGCGGGGCCACTTGCAACGCAGTGCGTCTGTCCCCTCCGCCCCCGGGGTGAAGAACCGGGAGTAGAAGCGGTCGAGCTGCTTGTTGTCCCTTGACGCAAACAGGTCTACGGCCGGAGTCCCGAATCTGTCGGACATCTGGTGGAACAGGCGAGGGTCCAGTTTCCACTCCGCAGGATCTATGGTCGTCCTGCTCAGCCAGTCGGCCTGTGTGTTGTCCACTCCGGAGATATGGTCGGAGCGAAGGGATTCCAGATGGCGCTCCGCCCAGCGTCCCAGGGACTCCGCCTCTCTCATCAGTGCTCTGGATCTGGTGCCGCCCTGGCGGTTGATGTGGGCCTTGGTGGCCACATTGTCCGTCATCAGAAGCACATGTTGACGATGGATGGGCCGGCTGAAATGGCGCAGGGCCAGGCGAGCAGCTCTCAGTTCCAGCAGGTTGATGCTGTAGCTGGATTCCACTTGGGACCACTTGCCCTGAACAACCAGGGACCCCATGTGGGCTCCCCAGCCGGAGAGGCTGGCGTCTGTGGTGATGATCAACCTCTCGGGTTCCTTGAATAGGTGGCCCTTGAGGATGGCCGGAGACACCCACCAGCGGAGAGACCTCCTCACGTCCGGGGGAACTCGAATCGGCCTGGTAGAGTTGCTCCTGGATGCCCTCTGGTGCGGCAGCAGCAGCCACTGAAGAGACCTGGAATGCAGGCGGGCCCACGGCACGATGGAAATGCAGGAGATCATTTTTCCCAGCAGCTGCGACAGAAGGACCACTGGAGCCTGCCTCAAGCTCAACACCTTGTGGGTCATGGACCTTAGACCGGTCAACCTGTCTCGGGAAAGGAAAACCCTGCACAAGTTGGTATCTATCACCGCCCCCAGGTGTACAAGTCTGTTGGTTGGAGTGAGATGGCTCTTCTCTATGTTTAGAGAGAAGCCGTGATTTCTGAGGGATCTCATAGTGGTTTGGAGATCCCGAAGGGCCTGCTGCCTGGACGACGACTGGATCAGGATGTCGTCCAGGTAGCACTGGAGCCTTATGGGCCTGCGTCTTAGCTGAGCCGCCACTACCGCCAGCACTTTGGTAAACGTCCGAGGGGCGGACGAGAGGCCGAATGGAAGAGCTTTGTACTGGAAGTGGCGACCCGCATAATAGAAGCGCAGGAACTTCCTGTGCTGAGGACGGATGGGGATGTGGAGGTATGCCTCTTTGAGATCTATAGATGTGAGAAGATCTCCTTGTCGAATCCCCGCCAGAATGGACTGCAGGGACTGCATCTTGAACCTCCGGTAGGCGATATGCCTGTTGAGGTTCTTGAGGTCCAAGATGGCTCTCCACCCCCCCGAGTTTTTTGGTACCAGGAAGAGGATGGAGTAAAACCCCTTCCCCTCTTCGCCTTGGGGAACTGGTTCCACGGCCCTGATGTCCAGGAGATGACGGACTTCCTGGTCCATACGCTGCCTCTTTTGGGGGCAGGACGGGACAGGGCACCGGATGAAGGTCCGAGGGGGAAGGGACAGGAATTCCAGGGAGAGGCCTTCCCTGACTGTCTGCAGAACCCAAGCATCCTCGGTGTTCTGGGCCCAATGGGAGGCGAACAGCTGGAGGCGACCCCCGATGGGCACCAAGCCCTGGCAGTCACTTTGACTTACGGAACGGCCTGTTGGAGGCCCCACCGCGGTTATACTTGCGGAAGCCGAACTGCTGCCTGCCTCTGTCCCGAAAGGGCGCTCTGTCTTGGGACCTGTCGCCCTGCTGGCCGAAGGACCTATTAGAGGGAGAGAAGGAAGAGGCAGAGGTGGAAGGCTCGGAGGCACGAAAGGACTGCCTCCTAGAGTAGGGAGCGGCCTTACGTTCCTGCTTTTTATTTAGAGAAGGTAGGATCTTCCTCTTGTCCTTGGACTCAATGAGGAGAGGATCCAGGGACTCGCCAAACAATTTGGACCCCTTAAAGGGGGCGGAAGCCAGTTTCCATTTGTTTTTCTGGTCCGCTTGCCAATGTCGGAGCCAGATCAGTCGACGGGAAGTTATGTTAGAACCGAGGGCCCTGGAGGCAAATTTGGTGGCATTGAGGGACGCGTCAGCGGCATACTGGGAGGCCGCGATTATTTTTGACACGTCCTGGTGGAGACGGATGTCTCCCGCCGGGAGCTTGTTTAGGAGCTCGCGCAGCCAGATCACAGAGGCCCTATTAAAAAAGGAAGCGGAAGAAGAGGCCCTAATGGCCCAGGCAGCCGCCAGATGGGTCTTGTGGCACGCCTTTTCCGCCTTCTTGTCCTCCGCCTTAAGGCCTTCCAGGAGGTCGGCCGGTAGCGAGGAGTTGGAAGTGAGCGCAGCGATGGGCGGGTCGACAGTAGGAAGGGCCAGAAGGTCCTCCAACACTGGCTCCATAGTATAAAGCTTCCTATCTACCCCACTGGGAGAGGATTGCGTGGCTGGCTGAGCCCACTGGCGCTGGATTAAGTCGAGGAACAGCCCCGGGACCGGAACCAGCTCTTGCTGGGGCGCTGGCACATCAAACATGACCGCATTGGGATTAGTCGGAGGGGCATCATCCGCCGGCGCGGTCGGCTTGGGCTTGATCCCCACCCTGGTGGCAGCCTTGACCTTGTGAAGGACCGATTTAAAAAGGCTGGGCTTGAAGAGACCCGCAAAGGCGGGCGCTTCGGGGGGAAGGTCCTCGTCGTCCGAGAGGCCTAGCACCTCCGGGTCAGGGTCCTCAATGGCAGAGGCCTCGCTGACCACCGAGGATTCCAGGGAAGGATGGCGAGCACGCTTGCTTGGGGGCGGAGCTGCCTGATCGGGTTTGGGACCCCTAGGGGCCGCTGCGGTAGGACTTTTAAATTTCATGGCCTCCGTGATGCCCTTGGCAATGGCGCGGGCCATTAGCTCCTGCATGCGGGGCGATAACTCCTCAGAGTCAGAATCGGGATCCAAGCCCTCTTCTAGGGGGGGTGAAGCCTCACCCTGCATATCGTCTATGCTAGCATCCCCAGGGGGAGGAACCTGTTCACAGGCCCAAGAAGGGACCGGGGAAGCCGGCTCTGCAAATGACCTATTAGGGGATAGGTCCTGGGATTCCACCTCCTCGGCGAGGACCGACTGGAGATCTTCCCGGGAGGGAGGGGCTCCTGAAAGGGATTGCACCCTGTCTGCCTGGCGTCTGGCCTTCTCGAATTGCTTGTCAAGGGCCCGCTGGCGCCTTTCAGCATCCTTGGCCTCAGCTACCGAAGGGGTTCTGGAACGCTGTTTCCCAGAGCTACCCCCACCACTCTTGCCCGCACCCCCACTCCCCGAAGAGGAGGAACCCTTGCTAGGGGCCTGCGAGAGGCTCGGCCTAGCGTCTTGGGAATCGGGAGGACTGGGCAGGTCCATAGTCAATGACCACACAAGATGGAGCAAGGCTATGATAAGGCAGAAGGATAGATATAGACTGGGTGCTGTAATGGGAAACAAAACGAAATGATCGTTAAAATTGCCATATATACAATTAATCGAATCAATACTATGAAATCATCCCATGTTTCACACCAGTCGGAGGCCCAGGGGTAGGATTGGGGCCTGCACCGAGGTGCAAGGCTCCGCAGGAGAAGCAGGGAGGAGAATGACTATAGAAAAAATCTTTAGGCCTGCGCTTACTTAAGGCCTCCTCCCTGAGCCGGTATGATGACCGTTGGAATGGCACAGGAACCAGCGCCGCTCGCAAAAATAGACAAAGGGCGAAGGTGGCGATCCTAGCCCGAGAAACCCTTGCTAGGCCCTGCCACCTCCAGCGGCCTCCTGACAACGAGGCTGATGCAACATGGCGGCCATGGCTGGGCGCGCTATTTTCGCGCCTAAAAATGGCCGCCGCAACAGCGTGGGGCTAAGGGAGAGCGAGGGGCGAACGCGCCTCGCAATGGCGACGATCGCCCACTCCTCCCTGCGGCAGAGGTCCTCTAGCAGGCCGGGGAGCGAAAAAACTTCGACGAAAATAACAAACGAGGGGCCTGGGGACTTAGGAACCTCGCCGCTGCAGCCGCGCCGTTTTAAACGACAAGCGGCAGGCCTCCGAAGCCGTCCCAAGAGGATCGGCTGAGGGGCACCCCCCACCACCTTCCAGCTTACCTCCTGGCCTTCAAGTGCAGATTGTACTGAAGAAAGTCGCAGAATTTAAGAGAGAAACGTCTCACAAGGTTGGAGGAATAGTAGAGAAAAACTTTAAACGCAATTTGAGAGTCCAAGCCAAAAAAAGGATCAATTTAGCTCAGAGCTCTAACTAAATACGTCCAAACGGGCTGACTGAGGAAGAATTCTGGGGGATTGAGCACACCAGGAGGAGGTGTGGCTTAAGGAAAAATAGTTCCTCAGTCCTAAGGGCAAGCAGACTGAATTAACCCATTGCTTGGACTCTCCAAGCGGTGTACAGGAAAAAATTGGGTTTACTCTCCTTACTCACAACCTGGGGCCTTCACCAGTCATTAAGAGTCATAATTTTACAGCTACGCACTGCACTTTTCTTTTTTTATCCACTTTTAAATAAGGCATTAAAGTATTAATAATTTCAAAATAGTGCCATAGGTGTTTCACTGCTATTGCTCATAGCCATTTCTTAATCAAAATTATAGATAAATATATGAAATTCAGAGGAGAAACAAAATAAAACGCTTCTGCCCATATAATTTTTCTTGCTACATAACATTTATTTACACCTGTACAAAAAGAGGAGGAGGAGGAGGAGATTAGCATGTACTAACAGCAAGAAATTATAGTAAAAACACTGAAATTGTTTTTTCTTTTGGTGTTAGATTTTCATGCCATACAATTTGGGGGCAGACAAAAGTCAAAGACTGCCAGTAGGTTTGGTATTGACTTGTTCAATGGAAGGACGCAAAGAAAAATATTGCTGTCTTCATATAAACGTTGGGAAGAAAATCTTGAGGACTTCTCCCCAAGTACATAATGAGATATAAAACTTATAAATGTCCTGGAAGGAAAGATGGAGTGTCAATCAAGATCCCATTAATATGGGGAAAATTCTCACTATAAATAAGGAACCCAAGCAAAGCATTTGGTGATAGATACAACAAAGTATATTTTATTGACATGCATGTCCTGTTTCAGGTTTCAAACACACACAGTTGCTAGGTGATGATAAGCAACTCACTCAAGGCTGAGTAGACACGAAAAGGAACATAAATCAGTCTCTGAAGATAAAGATGAGTGCTTTCACTTTCTATAGGACATGCAGAACAATGGTCAAGATTCAGTCCAGAGTTCAGAAAGCCAAAGAAGTTTCATCAGACAGTCAAGGAGCTTCCGGTTTCTTATAGGAGCAGAAGAGACAAGAATGACAGAACAGAAAAAGAGATAAGTTGTTTCCAGCAAGAAAACATGGGTCAGGGCTGTCTCTTAAATCAGGCTGCAGTCAGATATCTTTAATTAGGGAATGGCATGCCATTGCTTGGCAAGGAGCCTCACTGAATATATTTGCTCTGTTCTCTGCTCTATAAACTAAGTCTTATTATTTGACTGATTCACCTATTCTGATGTAGCAGCTTCTTAAATTTAGAGTTATCTGAATCCTGAGCCATGACAATCCACAACTGCAGTGATTATTGGGATTTATTTATTTAGTTAGTTAGTCAAACATGTACGACATAACAGGTATAAGTATAAACATGGACATGAATACAGGAAATGGGTACGAATAAATGGGGGCAACAAGACAGAGACGTTAGGCACACTGGTGCGCTCATGCATGCCCCCTGCAGACCTAGCGTGTCTAGCGTGGAGTGAGGTCCACGCTAGACAGTTTAAGGCTAACATTATGGGGGTTTGAGGAAGTAACAACAGAGTCGGGTAGTGCAATCCAGGCATTGACCACTCTGTTGCTGAAGTCATATTTTCTGCAATCGAGTTTGGAGCAGTTTACCTTTAGTTTGTCTATATTGTTTGCCCATGTATTATTGCGGTTGAAGCTGAAGTAGTCGTTGACATGTAGGATGTTGTAGCAGACACTTTTGTGTACTATGCTTAGGTCAGACTTTAGTCGGTGTAGTTCTAGGTTGTCCAGGCCCAAAATGTCAAGTCTGGTGGCATAAGGGATTCTTATTGGTCTGGCAAAAGTTTTGTATGCCCTAGTTTGCAGTACAATGTTACCGGAGAAGAAGCTTCGCAAAATTAGGTTAACAATTCTTAATGCCTTTTTGACAATGCCTTTGTTACAGTGAGCTCTGGGGCTCAGATCATTTGAGATGAGTACTCCTAGGTCCTTGACAGAGTGAGAGTTGTCTACCAGGTCGAATCCGCCCAGCTTGTATTTGGTTTTCTGATTTTTGTTGCCAATGTATATGACAGAACATTTGTTGGTTGAGATTTGGAGTTGCCAATTGTTCGACCATACTGACACATAGATCATACTTTGTACAACAGAAGTATTGTCGGTGGTGTTAAATAGTTGTACGTCATCAACAAAGATTTTAGCTTCTGGCCTAAAGGATGTAAACAAGCCCTTAACTAAGCGAGATTATGTGCTACATACTCCTAAGAATTGCTACAGAGGAATGATAAAGAAAGCAATGCAAATCATGAGTTTTACAGTGAGTATTGGGGTCTTGGAAAAGTGGGTGGGATGTTTCTATGTCTACAGAGATCAGAACTGTGCAGGCAATAAGTTCCCTTGCCATACTCTCTGGAAATGAAAACTGTACTTTGAAGAAGCAAGATAGAAAGGTTATTGACTCTTTTGGTGTTGGAGAAGACATTATTGAGAATATAATGGAGAACAATGAAAACCAACAACTGGTTCATCAAACAATTCAATCCAGATTTTTCACTTGAGGCACAAATGAACAGGCTTATATTATAATATTTTGGACACATTATGTGAAAACCTAGTTCTCTGCAACAAAAACCTATAATGCTAGAAAAGATGGAAGGAAGGGGCAGAAAAGAGTGACCATTAACAGGGTGGATAAATTTTACTACAATGGCAATGGGTATACGGGTTGGCTCAGTGGCTAAGACACTGAGTTTGTCGATCAGGAAGGTCGGCAGTTCAGCAGTTCGAATCGCTAGCACTGTGTAACAGTGAGCTCCCGTTATTTGTCCCAGCTTCTGCTAACCTAGCAGTTTGAAAGCATGTAAAAATGCAAGTAGAAAAATGGGGACCACCTTTGGTGGAAAGGTAACAGCATTCCATGCACCTTCAGTGTTTAGTCATGCCGGCCACATGACCATGGAGATGTCTTCGGACAGCGCCTGCTCTTCAGCTTTGAAATGGAGCACCGCCCCCTAGAGTCGGAAACGACTAGCACATATGTGTGAGAGGAACCTTTACCTTTACACCACTGGAAGACCTGAAGGAGCTGCCTGAGGACAGATCATTCTGAAGATCTGTCTATGTGGTTACTAAGAGTTGATATTGTCATGATGGCACATAACCAACCAATTAATCACCATCAATCTATAATCTAGTAGTATCTAAAAAGACCACAAGGAGGTGTATATATATATATATATATATATATATATATATATATATATATATATATGTGTGTGTGTGTGTGTGTGTGTGTGTGTGTGTGTGTGTGTGTGTGTGTGTTTTAAAGAGATTTTTATATCTCTTCTTTTCAATGAGCCAGTTTTGCCAAAAAAAAGTCTGTTTCCTCTCAGTCACCATGTATTACTCCTGGAAAAGATTTGCAGCCATTAAAATTAATAATGAAAGACTGTCCATGTAATAAGCTTTCATTTCCTTGGGATATCCACATAACTCATAAAATTGAGGAATGAGACAATCATTCTCTTTTTGTAGGCCATTTCACGGTGTCTCAGGATTACAGAAATCCATTCTTTTCCATTTATAGTCATCACTGATAGTGCCAAATCAATAAAACTATAGTTGCATTCATGGCAAGGGACAAAAATTCAAAGGAAACCCACAGATTTAAAAGTGACGTTGATGTGTTAAGTGCTGGAATAGTATACTCATTGATATGAATCTTTGTATTCCAAATATAACCCAAGACCTTAATACTGATCAAGTTTAAAAGTATTGATGTAATCTCACCCCTCTTAAGCTCAGGGAACACAAATTGCCTACTTAATTGTAAAGTATCTACTCAATTTTTTTGTAACCAGAAATCAAGAAAAATTAAAAGGTCTTGAAAAATTGTCAGTGATCCTTAAGATCAATAAATATGATGAGTTTCTCTTAAGGACCGCTAAACTATTGCTGCAATCTAGAACTCAAAGCCCCTGAAGGCCTGATCCACATTCTACATGAAGAAAGTATCTTCCCAAGGACAAGGATTAAGACTTTTTTCAGTGCATAAATTTTCTATGAATTTGGATTTCAATGATAAAGAAGCCACTGTACAAAATATTTTACAAAGACAGAATCTTTGAAGATTGCTTTGCTACAAAATGACAATATCTCACAAAATCCTTATTAAAAGAGTTGCTGTTTGAGAAAAATTCACAATTCAGCTTTGTTCCAAAATCCATTAATCACCTTAACCCAGCAGCTATATAAAGGATTTTGACAGGGTATCATTTTAAGTAATATTTATTTGCACGCTGATGTTATCAAAAGTTATTCACACAGGGAAGGTCTGCATGTATTAATTTTTCCATCTCGCTTTCTTCAGATGTAAGTTACTATGCCATAAGGCAAAAATAACCTGAAATCAGCCACTTTTTTGTGGCTACTCATCCATGGCACAGGGAGAAAGCTGAAATAAGGTCTCTCTTCATTAGTCAACAAACTTTGGTAAAGGTATAAATAATAATTTACAGTTGGATAACCTCAAGCATGGATAAATTAAAACCCTGATTAGTAAAGAATATGTTTGGTGAGTAAGAAAAATGCTAACGACAAAAATAAACAGTCGAAACACCATCAAAGGCACACCTGTGATATGATACTCTGTAACTGGAGGCAAGCTGAAATGCAGAGTTTGGACCGAAAAATAAGAAAATCATGACTACTCCTTATCCATTACATCCCTGCGATGATAACGTAGATTGTAACTGCCCCATAGAAATGGAGATAGAGGTTTACTTCAAAACAAACAAGCTATGCAAGAAGAAAACCGTGACTGTAAAAGTCAACCAAGAATAAGGACTAATGCAAGTTAAAAATTGAGACTTACTGAATGTACAGGAAATAAATTATGAATTTTGAAGTAATTTAATAAAAACCCGAACAGTAATCTGGCAAAGAAAAGCATCACATGGTCAATTTCTACTAAAAAAGTGAGGGAAAAGTGGATAAAGATAAAATCAGCTTACAATTAGAACATTAAAAAAAGAAACTAAAGGTGTGATTTTGGCTGTTCAAGAGCAAGCTCTTTGAACCAATGAAATCAAGGACAGAACTAAAAAAAAGAAGACCAGGTGAAGCTCCCTTTACACAAGCAGCGGGCACATGCGCGAAACCCTCTCCTCTCTCCCCCACTGCTGCTGCCGGTCCACAGAGTCACAACAGTTGGAAACCAGTGCCCCAGGATGACAGAACCTGGCCATTTAAAGGTCAGGAACAACATCTTGAATTGGACCCACAAGCAAACTGACAACCAATGCATGTTGTACAGAATAAGTATAACATGAGCTCAACTGGAAATACACATAACTGCTCACAGAGATGCATTTTGCATCAGCTGAAATTTCCAGAAGCAGCCTCATGTAGAGCACATTGCAGTAACCCTAATTGGGGTGTAACCAGAGCATGTATGACCGTGACCAGAGCCCCGTTCTCCTGGAACTATGAGGAATGCAAAGTTGCATACAAGCCTCCTAACCACAATTGCTATCTGATCCTCAACCTGAAGTTGTGAGTCCAGGATTCCCAAATTGAGCAAAGGGTCCATTCTGGTAGGTACCAAGATATGAAAATAATAATTTACCTCTGCTGCCCTACCAATTATGGCATACCAGAATGAAAAAAGTGACTGCTGTTTTGCTTTGGAATCATGTACTACCATATTTTATTTACTTACTAGTTGATAAACTGGTGTTGCCCGGGTATTTATTTTTAGGGGGAAAATGTCTGGACCAAATGTAATTTCTAATGTTGGATTTTCCCCCCTTACCAGAGGGAAACCCCTTATGGAGTACTGTGAAACCATTACCATGGCAACTCCACTGCACTGTAGAAGCCATTTTACGGCAGCGCAATAGAAGCCATTTTAAGGCACAACAGGCTGTATCTTAACAGAACACACACCCGGAGGGGTGTTAGGGGTGTCTTACCTGCACAGTATTTGTTTCCAGAGAGTAAGTCATCTGTGTACCAAGTTTGGTTGAAATAGCTCAAGGCGTTCCAGAGTTATGCTGAACACATTTTATTTACCATATTATATTTCATCTAAGTTATAAAAAATATTATTGGCAACATAAATTACTTTCTATGTCCAAAAGGAAAAAAAAAATCAAATGGGATAATTTGACCAGTGATGCTTCTGAAATCTCAGTGTATTGAAGTCAATGCTTACCCCTCTTTAACCAATAAAGATAAAGATATATTTTCCTTCCTCTTCCCATTACTGAAATCTTAATACTCCCACATAAACCAATAGAACAAAGTCTGCATTCAGTTGCGCTTCTGTAGCTATATACTTCACCATCTGGATCGCTTGAGAGTATGTTTACTCTAAAAGCAACTAGAGAGAAAAAGGATCATGTAACTCCCAAAGCTTTTGTTTGCTTGTCAGTCTGGCTGATTTGTAAAATGTTCCATCATTTCAATTATACTGTCAAATAATGTACATGAAGAAAAGATGAAGTCCTAACAGCTGTTGCTCAGAGCAATAAATCATTTTAAGAAGCCCTTATGTGTAATTATAACTTCATATTGTTTTAATGCTATTCGTCTCTTAGTCACGGATTCCTATTGTTCCAGTCAGATATTGTTGAGACCCAGGTGCTAAGCTGCAAGCCCATCTGGACAATTATCTTCTGAATCTCTGTTATCAGCCACTCATTTCCTTTACTCTTCTTCTTCTTCCAAATAAATAAATCTGGAAAGAAATCTTTTAAAGTTGAAATCTTTTGAAGTTGACTGAACTTACAGTTTTTGTAACTGTACATAGGTGTGCATTTGTGTATGTGTATGTACCTAAGCAGTGGCTCAGTGGCTAAGACGCTTAGCTTGTCAATCAGAAAGATTGGCAGTCAGTGATTCGAATCCCCTAGCACCGCGTAACAGAGTGAACTCCCGTTACTTGTCCCAGCTTCTGCCAACCTAGCAGTTCGAAAGCATGTAAAAATGCAAATAGAAAAATAAAAACCACCTTTGGTGGGAAGCTAAAAACGTTCCGTGCGCCTTCGGCATTTAGTCATGCCAGCCACACGACCACAGAGACGTCTTCAGACAGCACTGGCTCTTCAGCTTTGAAATGGGATGAGCACTGCCCCCTAGAGTCAGGGACGACAAGCACATATGTGCGAGGGGAACCTCTATCTTTATGTACCTAAGCACATATTTCATTCTTCCACACAAAGTATATGCATACCTGTGCATACATGTATGACTGTTTGCACTGGTTATCTCATTATTTGGTCTATTTAAAAAAACCATGTTTTAAATAATAATAGTTATTATATTGTTCTATAATAAGCTCTACCAACGTCTACATAGAGTAAGAAAAAATCTTAATTTTGCCTCTGCTCACCAGCTTTCCAGTGTAATGTTGCAAGGGTATATGTTAATAATCATGCCCTGTTATTTTAAACTTACAGTGAAATAAACATTCCTTTACACATAATATTAATGCAAATGTATTCTTGTTGGCTGAGATGCAGAAGGACTTATCCCAGGTAGCTTGCCTTGCTTAACAGTGACATCTTATCACATTGCATTAGTGGTCAATAAATTGATGCAGAGAAAAAATGAAAAAAAGGAATTTAACTTTTTCTAAAGCAATCCTCCACTCTCTGACCCTGTCCAGGTATATTAAAATTCTAAGACTCAGAACTTCTAGATACATACACACTCTCTTTCTTTCAGGAGTATTTCACAGGTAAGCTCAATAAATATTAATGATTTCTGTTTTCTCAGTTTGCTGCTGTAGAGGGTGAAAATACATATTCATAGTTTCTTGGATTTAAAAATAAAGCTATAGTGCATCCACAAAAACAGTGGCTCATTGATTGTAAAAATGATCTAGAAATTGCAGCCTGTTCAAAACTTGAAGATTTGGCTGTGAATGCAAGTTAAGCTACTGAGCAGAGTAACATCTGTGCTACGGATGCTGCACCAGTTTCCAGTTGGTTTGGAGGTCCTCACACATCTCAAAGTACTGGGAAAGTCATACATGGCTTGGCATATTTGTACCTGCAATCTCATCCAGTTAGATTCTGGTACCCTGAGCAATCATCTAGAAAAGAAGTGATTAGAGCTCCCATAAAAATATAGGAGAAGCTGAGGATAGGAATAAATTTTCAGTGGTGGCTTTAATAGCTATTCACTCTCATGGACCAGGAACTAGTTTCAGATTCTGAGTCCAAGTCTGAAGCTGAAGAAGTTGCTTCAGCTGAGCCTGTGAAATGTCAACCTTAGGAAGGACAAAGCCAGACCTGCCATGTGAGGACGATATAAGACAGGGGTGTCAAATTCAAGGCTCTGGATGCAGCCCATGGGCTGCTTACATCTGGCCCTTGGGACCATCCTGGAAGGACTAGTCCGCAGTGCCTCTGCCAGAGAAAATGGATCTCGGGAGGACTGTGTGCAGCCCTCGCAAGCTTCATTTTTGCTGGCAGAGGCTTGCAGGAGGCCGACTCAGCCCAAAACGGAGATATGCTAACTGCAGCAACAGACCTTATCAGTCTCTTGTGATAATTGAAAGGCCATGAGCTCCCAGCTGAAAAGCTACAAATTAAGTTCTGGCAAGCATTCTTTGTGGCACGAAACACAATGAGCAAAATCTTCAGAAATACGAACTGTTGTCTCTTATGACAACCACTCCCCTTTCCTTCTATTTATTCCCCAGCCAGGGAGGGGCCATTCAGTGTCCACTTGCTTTACTTCCCAAGTCGACTCCTTGTCCTCCGTTGTTCACCTCTCCTAACTGCTCTGAGCATGCATGTGTCTGGAACAGGCCCCAGCTGTTCTTTCTCCTCAATCATATCAGCTCCCAAAGGCAGCTGCCTCTCTGGTGGTTGGGAAATGTCGGACGGCCCTGGCTCTACCACTGTGTCCAACACAGATTATCCAACAGAGCCTTCCCCAGACTCCAGAACTTGCCCAAGCTCCTTTCCACCCTCCTCATCGTCCAGGTTTGCCGCCATCTGTGCTGGCAGCTGGTGGGCCACAACAGACCCAATTATCATCATCATCATCATCATCTTTTAACAATCCATAATCCCTTGGAGTCTGGGCAACTGAATGGAGCTAGCAGAATGTTTAATGGTTGGATGCCATTCCTGTCTCCAATGTGGAGTTTGTTCAGCAGATACAGTAGATTCTCAGTGTGTCCAGACAGAGAACTATATGCCTCTAACTAGGATCGCATTCACAGCTTCCTGATTGCGAGCTGTGTTCTCCACCTCTAGGCCACCACATCATTCCAGTAAAAGACCCAATATGAAACGCATAAAACATAAAATCATAAAATATGAACAAAATCTGGTTATCACCTTGGTATGTTCCAGCAAGCAACTGAAATTGGATGAAATTTGGGTCAATTTGTATATTCTACTTTACATTTGTTTTATGGGATGTATTTTCATACCACAAGCCCAGAAAAAGACATAGCGGCTTATAGCCTTCCTGACAGATGCTTATATGTGTGTCATGTGTGCTTCAAATCACAGTCTTATTCATTATATGTCAGAATAATTAACAAGTAGATTTTCAACTTTGCATCCTACTCACAAAGCTGCTCCATTGTGTATATCACACATTCCTGTTCTATTTCCACGTGTTTGTTCTTAATAAAGACATCAATCTTGCACTGACTTCAGGCAAAATGAAAAATATAGAGTGAATGAATTTCATTTAAGTCAACAATCGTAAATGCTTTTCTTAACCATGAAAACAGCAGGTATAAAAAGTTATTTTTTTCAAAAGAGTCTGTTTTATAGCATTGGTTGGGATACAAATAGTAACTAAAATAGCCAGTTGTGCAATTCTTCCCAACATGGTACCTTCTAAAATATAAAAAATAATAAAATTCCTAGCTGTCATCCCAAACAATGGGGCCAGTGATTAACAACTATAAATCTATCATTCAAAACGTATGTAAGCCCCAAGAAATATTGGTATAATGTATTCAATAGTGGGGGGGGGGGGGGAACATTGGATAGAAAATTTCTGACATTTCTAAAAGGCTTAGGTTGGATTCATACATGACAGAAATACATCCTGAAAACAAAACAATGTGTTGTGTTCCAGTTCTAGGTATTTCTAAAAACAGCACGTGAAACATCAGGCTTGGTTCCTGCATGAAAGAAAATATTAATGCCAGTCCACATGTTCATCTTGGCATTCCTCCAATCCTCTAAAACCTGTCTGGGAAATTGGAAGATATTCCTCAATGGTGTAGGATGGGGCATAGTTGGCAATAAATGAACAGGAAGTCTCCCCAAATTATCACAATGTTTTATAGATTACCAGACTCCTTATGGTTTACACTGCAACAAGCCAAATAGCAAGACATAACATATAATTCACACCACAGCATCCATTAACTAGCAGCAATATTAAGATTAAAATTATAGAATAAAAGTTCTGTGGGACAGTTTTGTTATTATACCTTACTAAATGATCCCAGGGAATGGGTCATCTGGATATTTGGGTGTCAGGTATTTCATGGGGGTGAAACCTAAGAGGAAAATGTTGTTTTTCCTAAAATAAATACAAGTAATACAAGTGCATGAATAATTCATGGTTTCACTTGTTTTATTGTTTCTCACCTTTTCAATACTTATAAACAGAATGGTTGACAGCCATTAAAATAATTAAATTGTCAATGCTTGAAATTGAATATTTAGGACAGTGTATGTGTGTGTGTGTGTGTGTAATATGTATGTATGTATGTATGTATGTATGTGTGTGTGTTACAACCCCTGGTATGCCCAAATACTGGGTTCAAATCCCAGTAAGGGTATGGCTAGCTGATGAGAGCTAAATAGCTTGAAATAGATCTATACTAGTTTCCCTTTATTTATTTATCAGCACAAATACAACGCAAATACATACATACATACATACGTACGTACGTACATGTATATGTGTGTGTGTGTGTGTATGTATGTATATATATATATATATATATATATATATATATATATATATATATATATATATATATATATATATATATATATATATATATATATATATATATATATATATATATATATATATATATATATGTTTTCGTAGATTTTCACGGGTGTAGGTATGCTGGTTTTGTTGTATTCGGGTCTTTTCCCGTGTAAGGTTGAGATTGTCTTTGCAACGTTTCCTCACACATCTCAACAACCTACACCCCAAAATACAATTCACCATGGAAATAGAAGCAAACAACCAACTTCCCTTTCTGGATGTCCTAATCTACAAAAAACCCAATGGCTCCCTAGGACACACCATCTACCAGAAAAAAACACACACCAACCGCTACTTAAATGCACAATCCCATCACCACCCTGCACAGATCAACTCTGTAGCCAAGACCCTCATCTCCAGAACCAAACGCCTAGCCGACAAAGACCACCTGAAAACTGAATTACACAAACTCACAAATGTATTAATCTCCAATGGATTCCAAAGAAAAACAATCACCAACCTAATCCAAAAGGAGACTCCCCCAAAAAACCAAGATACAGAACAGGAAAATGGCATCGCCCTCCTCCCTTACATCAAAGGCACCACAGATAAAATCAGCAAAATTCTCCACAAGCACAATATCAGGACAGCCTTCACCACTGACCAAAAAATAGCCAACATCTTAAGAAACCCCAAAGACAAAATCCAGCTAGAAAACCAAGGAGTCTACGAAATACCATGCAAAATCTGCCCAGCAATATACATAGGGCAAACAAACAGGAGAATAAATGCACGCATCACAGAACACAAAAATGCAGTAAGAAAAAAAGAAAAAACTTCTTCCCTTTTCCAGCACCTTAAAGCTACAGGACATGAAATCAACTTTGAAGGAGCCAGGTTAATCTCCAAAACAGAACACCTCCACAAGAGAATAATCATGGAAGCCATCGAAATAGAGAAACACCCCTACAGCATGAACAAACGTGTTGATACCTCCCGCCTACCAAACATCTGGAAACCAGCCCTAGCCAACAAACGAACACCACCCACCACCCAAGCCGTTAAAATACAAAACAACAATGCACACACAACCTGCACCAATCAGCACCAATCTACCAATCATGATACAACCACACAACCAATCATTCCACTTACTGAAACAAAGCCAGCACCCCATCCCCTCCCACCAAGACTTACAGAAAGACGGCAGCTCCGTTCCCATTTTAAGCCCACAGCTTGAAGATGGCAGGTGTGATCCTGCCGAAACGTTGCAAAGACAATCTCAACCTTACACGGGAAAAGACCCGAATACAACAAAACCAGCATATATATATATATATATATATATATATATATATATATATATATATATATATATATATATATATATATATATATATATGTTGTATATGTGCTGATAATTAGGTCATACCAGGGGTTGTAACACAAACACACACACACACACACACACACACACACACACACACACACATATATATATATATATATATATATATATATATATATATATATATATATATATATATAATATACTGTATATTAATTTCCAATAAATACAATTACAATATGTACATACATACACACACAGATAGGTACAATTTTACACACACACACAATATTCTTCTATGTACAGGAACTCCTCAACTTATGATTACAATTGAGCCCCAAAAGTTTTTTGCTAAGCAAGAGAATTCTTAACAACTCACTTTTACGATCATAAATATGAAGCAGTCATAAGTCATGTTTTTCAGTGCTTTTCTAACTTTGAACAATTACTAAACAAATAGTTGTAAGTTGAGGGCTACCTATATTGTAAACCCTTTGCTATTTATTTATTAAATTTATCTGAATTTATTTGAAATATTATCTGTCCCCATTTATCTCATTCAAAGGCTCAATCATCAATTTTTTCACACAAATGATAAACTTCATTTTATGATAAACTTCATTTGTCGTATATTTTCAGATTTAAATTAATAGCACATAGTATGCAATCTTCCCATTTGAAATAATTGATAGTAAAATTTATTTAATGGAAACCTATCCTCATCGGCCACCCTGAAATTGATATATAATGAATAGACTTCAATAACAGACTTTGATGCAATTAAATGCAATTTCCATCGCAAGGTATACAATTTGCCAGCAACACAATTCTATACAAATCATTTTGTCCATAATTCTTGGTTAACAACCTCTTGCCTATAATGCCACATCAACTATGTATCTTGCGGTATAAATGAAATAGGCCTCAAGGTGGAAAAGGTATGTAATCCCTAAAGGTAATCTGAACTCAGACCACAAAGAAAATCAGCAACAGTTTGAATTGTAACAAGAAATAAAATAGCAGTCTTTGCGGGACAGGTTAACATGGGGGGGGGGGGGGGTTGCAGAGGTCGGTTCCTACCGGTTCGGACCGGTTCAGCCGAATAGGTAGTAACTCAGCCGGACATGTGACCAAACCGGTTCTATCCTCGCCGGCGCCATCTTGATTTTCCATTCTGTACATGCGCAGAACAATCTCCATTGAAAACATGTAATTCCCCCCCTTTTAATGTTGTGTGCATGCGCAGACCTTTTTAAGTGCAAATGCGCCCGCGCACGCGAAATTGTTCAGGCGCCGAACCGATAGTAATGCTGGCAAGAACCCACCCCTGGGGAATTGTGTGTGTAAACAGCAGAGGTTTACATATCACAGGTTTTAAGACGGTTTCATCTATAGATTCCATACTTTTATATGAAAAATTACTGTGTTACAAACTTTGAAAACATCTCAGTTCATCAACCTAAATTATATTCCAGTAAGAAATACCACCTTCCTTGCTTTGTGGGCCTAAACCATGAAATAGCAATAGGAGTAATTTATAACAGAAACCTTGACAGGCCCTTAAATTATGATATCTTGAACAGGAATCCTATAATAAAACAGAATGATTAAATCAGGCAGGTTCAGGTGAGATGCAGTTAATTATCAGGAAGGCTGTTCAATTTTCATATTTGTATGTAATTAGATTTCATGTCTGCTGCTTTTTTATTGAAGCACTTACAGCCGGGTATTATACTTGAGATCCAATATGTCAAGAAATACCAAGACATAAAGTAATCAGGAAGTGAGTTATTAAATCTAAATCCTATCTGTGTCAGCAAATTCTATTGAATTTGTTGAAGTCCGATATTATGACAAGCTTTTTTTTGAGGGGGAGGGGGATCTGTAATATGGAATATTTAAGCCCAGTGTCAATAAATCAGTCATTTTACAAGGATGCTGGGATCCAGCCGTCACATATCAACCAGTATGTAATGCTTTCCTTAGGACAGGCATGTCAAACCCGCGGCATCATGGCGGTGTCACGTGATGAATCACTTTTCCCCCTTTGTGTTTTCCCTCGAGCATGGGCATGGCCAGTACATGATGCAGCGCATGAGATATTGTTAAATATGGCAGCAAATCACCAAAGACTTGTAGGATTTGACACAACCGCATGGATTTCAGGGTGGCATCTCAAGCAACTGCAGTGTTATTTAGGGCCTGGAAACATTGCTAACTCCTGCTTTCACCACATTTCTCATTTTCAATAGCTCAGGGACAACCCTAAAACTTCTACTTTGGTGTTCCTATCACAAGAAAAAATAAGAATAAATGTCGATAACTGTTCCTCAAGATATAGTACTTTTTTTGAGGGCTACATGTAAGTTACAAATGGGTTGAAGCAAGTGAATTGAAAGAGGGATTAAAGGGCCCTTCTAAATTACAATCTAACAATCCTCTTTCACAGAGAGGGATACAACACAACCTATCTCCTGTCTACAACACAGTCCTTGAAGCAGTTCCAAGGAGGTTCCACATCCATTTGCACTATTCAGGTGACCCTGAGGGCACAGATAAATCTCCAATGACTCTCAGAAACCAGATGATTGCAAGGAATATAAATCCTTCCATTGTCCACCATTCATTCAGAACTGAAGAAACTTCTTGGATAATAAGCAAAAGGTCTTCATTGGATCATTCATTCCATGTGTGTTCTATCTTTCTCTTTTAAAGTAAAGGCTGTGGAAGGACATGCTACTTTTCCCAAAGTCCTGAAATAAAGGTTTTAAGTTGTTTTTACAACCAGATGAAAGTTAAATTAAGGGATGCATGTGATCCTAAACTATAAGTAAACCAACTCAATAATAATAATAATAATAATAATAATAATAATAATAATAATAATAATAATAATAATAATAATAATCGACACACTGGGTGCTATTCCAAAAGCACTGGAATTACATTTAAAACAGTTAAAACTTGACAAAATCACCATCAGTCAAATGCAAAAGGCCGCACTGCTTGGATCCGCACACATATTACAAAAATACGTTACGACGTCCTAGGCCCCTGGATGGGGCCCGACTAGTAATTAATGCCAAATCCGGCGAAACAACTGGCCACTGTGATACAATTCTGTTGATGCAATAATAATAATAATAATAATAATAATAATAATAATAATAATAATAATAATAATAATAATAATAATAATAATAATAATAATAATAATAATAATCGGCACACTGGGTGCTATTCCAAAAGCACTGGAATTACATTTAAAACAGTTAAAACTTGACAAAATCACCATCAGTCAAATGCAAAAGGCCGCACTGCTTGGATCCGCACACATATTACAAAAATACGTTACGACGTCCTAGGCCCCTGGATGGGGCCCGACTAGTAATTAATGCCAAATCCGGCGAAACAACTGGCCACTGTGATACAATTCTGTTGATGCAATAATAATAATAATAATAATAATAATAATAATAATAATAATAATAATAATAATAATAATAATAGGCAAAACTACTGAGAATTTGAAGAATCTGATTTCTAATGAGGCAGGAATAGAAGAACTATCTGAATGAAAATGCTCTAAGTTCAAGTGAAAGGAAGCCAAATAAAATGCCATTATTATCAACATCAGTGGATGTCTGAATAAATGAAGCATTTTTGCATTGACAGTTGAAGCCCCCTTAGATATGTTGTCATCAGGAGTATCCTAAACTCATAATACAGCAATCAGGCAAAAGATAGAAGCTTTTCATATATTTTTTAAATATTGCAATTGTCTTTTCAAACAGTACATAATTATAAAAAACTTAAGCATATTCTATTAAACCTTAATTATGATGCTACAATGCTGCAGTGTGATTGTCTATGTAGGTACCTTGACAAATAACTTATGGTAACTGTGACACAACATAGGTAGAGGGTGTTAGCTTAAAACAACTTCTATATTATTCTAGGCAATAGCGGGTTTGGAGGAGTAGTTCAGAAATCAGGCTAGAAATTGGAAGACTGAATTTCAGTCCCATTTTAGGCCAGCTAGGTGACCATGAGCCAGTCACTCTCTCTCTTCCAGCCCTAGGAAGCAAGCAAGGGCAAAGCACTTTTGAAATCTTGCAAGAAAAGTACAGTGATTTGACAAGGCAAGACTGACTTGAAGAAATCCATATGAAACAGAATTAGCTAGTTTCTGTTTTGACCTTGAAAATTTTAAAGTATTACTGTGTTTTCTTTTGACCCTCGAAATAAGTGCTTGGCATTATTTTGGGGGAGTTATTATTTTTGAGGTGCAGGAGGCGGCGAGCATGGTCACCTCATGGCTGTTGCTGTGTTACAATATTTTCAGGGAGGGCTTATTTTCAGGGGAGGGCTTATTTTAATGCATGTGCTCAAAAGCCCAATTGGGCTTATTATCTGGGGAGGTCTCATTTTCAGGGAAAGAGGGTACCAAACTTAGAGAGACTACAGTAGTACTCAAAAACCTGACAAAGAACAACATTTATGAAGTCCTGAATGCCACAAAAAATCAACTTGATATCTGATAGGGCATGATTTACTAGTTTGAAATCAACTACCCATCTTACTGAAAACTGTATCTGATGCAGACATGACCTGAGCATAAGACATTTACTCCTCCTTTCTTTGTTTTCTGTTTTTATCTAAACAAAGAAATAAAAGTTGCCTAATGAAGAATGTCAAAAACTGAAAGTTTATGCAGGTGGTTCTTGACTTATAGGACCACAATCGAAGTCCAAAATTGCTGTTGCTAAGCAAGATGGTTGTTAAGCGAGGTGCCCATTTTGCAACCTTTTCACCACCCTTGTTAGGTGAATCGCTGCAGTTATTAAGTGAATCATGCAGTTGTTAAGTGAATCTGGCTTTCCCATTGACTTTGTTTGTCGGAAGCCAACAGGGAGGTTTACAAATGGTGATCACATGATCCTGGGACAGTGCAACTGTGATAACTACATGCCTGTTGCCAAGCACCTGAACTCCGATCATGTGACCATGGGGCTGCTGCAACAGTCAAATAAATGTATAAACTGGTCATGTCACTTTTTTCAATGGCATTGTAACTTGGAACGGTTACTAAATGAATGTTGTAAGTGGAAGACTACCTATACCCGTGATGGTGAACCCATGGCACGCCTGCCAGAGGTCGCACGCAGCACTTTCTCTGTGGGCATGCAAGCCGTCACACCAGTTTAGCTCCACTGCGCATGTGCATGTGCCTCCCGCCGGCCAGCTTATCTTCAGGTCTCTGATGCGCATGCATGAGGGGCCGTGTGCAGGGGCACATGTGCATATGCAGGGGGATGTGTGCATGCACAAGGGGCAGACGTGTGTGTGGGAGGGATACGTGTGGGGGGTTGCATGCGTGGGGGGCACACATTGTACTTTGGTGGTTCGGGCATGCATGTGTGCATTTGCGCATGCTTTGGACACTCGGTCCATTAAAGTTTAGCCATCACTGACCTATACATTATTTGGCAACCCTAAATTGGCCTATTAGGTTTCTTTTCTTCCCTTCCGACCAAGACAGCTTTTGCATCTTTTTCAGTATTTACCCATGAATCCGTGTCGCTCCCACTTGTGGGCTTATTTATCTATTTAGAAGTAATCCCTACACTGGATGAGATGGCCTTGTCAGCCAGAGAAGACCCATACTTCTGTTGATGCAATCCCAATGGGCATCTGTTTTTTTTATGTGGTCACATTATCCCTACTTCTTTAACAGATTTGGAAGGCAAGCTGCCATTCTCTTTGCACAAGCACATTTGGTTATGTATTACTTATTTACCTGCTTGTTTTGAGTACAAGCTTTAGGAAAATATGCGCACCCGAGAATCAGCTGGCCAGCATACATGGCAACACCAGTTTTTGGTACTACCCCACCCGCGAAGGACAGCTGATCGTCGTGCGTGCATGCGCACCAGAAACCAGGAAGACAAGCAGGCAAGGCTGCAGGTGCCGGGAGACATGGCTTCGCGTGCCACTTTGCTATAGGTTTGCCGTCACGGTTCATATGTTGACTTCTAAGAACCATTGTCCCCACGTTGAGGTTCCAGCAAGGAGGAGGTTTGATTAACTATGTTATAAGTGGGAACAATGATGACATTACCATAAGATCAATGCAGCAATAATCACAGAGGAAGAACACAGAGAATGAAACTATTGGGAAGGATTAATCGCAGGCTTGAAATCAATAGTCATCATTATGCTGTTCATACTAAATTATATTTCTTCTCTGTGAGCTTGATCTTGAGTATTTTACCTGTGTATCTCTGGAAGATCAAGGCTGGAAATAGGAGAACAAATTGAAAGCCAATCCTGACAAGAGCTTTGGGAGAATTCTCTATTCTAGTGGAGCAGCAGTCATCCAAAAGGATGTATTTATTGTCTTGGCAACCCTCTGGATCCAATACTAATTCTGGCTAACCATTGAACATTGGTCAAATGAGAAATTGAGTCTCAATCTGGAGGAAAGACCTAGTTTAGTAATTTGCATGCTGATCCAGTAAAATTGTCCAGAAACAACACAGAATAACAGAATAATAGAGTCAGAAGGGACACTGGGGGTCTTCTAGTCCAACCCTGCTCTATACCGTTTTAGACAAATGTTTGTCCAATCTCTTCCAATGTTGCAGCATCCACAACTTCTGGAGGCAAGTCATTCCACTGATTAATTATTCCAACTGTCAGGAAATGTCTTCTTAGTTCTAGATTGCTTCTCTCCTTGATTAGTTTCCATCCATTGTTTCTTCTCCTGCTTTCAGTTGCTTTAGAGAATAAGCGGACCCCCAATCCTTATGACTTCCTTATGGCAACCCCTTAGATATTGGGACACTGCTATCATGTCACCTCTAATCCTTCTTTTCATTACTCTAGACATCCCCAATTCCAGCAACTGTTCTTTATATATTTTAAGTCTCCAATACCTAATCCACTTTATTGCTCTTCTCTGGACTCTTTCTAGAGTTTCAACATCTTATATACATCATGGTGACCAAAACTGGATGCAGGATTATAAAGTGGTATTAATATTTCACATGATCTTGATTCTAGATGCAGGAGCATGAGTAGCAAATGATGCTTCCTAATGGTCCTAGATAGGCCTCATGTGAAATAACTTCGCTGGCTACAGGTTGCTTTCTGAACCCTATTAAAAGTGTTTATAGTGCTACATAAAACTCTGCACAGCTGAGGATTAAGCTATTAAAGAAACTGCCCATCCCCCACCATATTTTGCTTTGTGCAGAAGCCATAATATAGAGAAAACTAACAGCAGAGTTAAAGCTTATCACAATTTAGAAATATACTATCATTTTCCCCCCAAAATAAGACAATGTCTTATATTAATTTTTGCTTCAAAAGATTCATTAGGGCTTATTTTCTGGGAAATACGGTACTAAATGCATTTGTCTGGCTGACAATCTTAGCTTATTTTTGGGGTAGGGCTTTATATTACAAGCATCCTGAAAAATCACGCTAGGGCTAATTTTGCGATTGGGTCTTATTTTCAGAGAAAGAACGTTGGTCTTACCTGAACGTTTTTTTCTGGAGTAGTGGAGGGAGGGGTCACAGCAGGGTTAACACAGCCTGATTGGTCCATTTGACTGAGAGAAAACTTCTTAACCTTCGCCTTCTCCCGTTGGTTCCCAGTTTCCGCGATGTCACGGCCAACAACTGCAAGTCAAACACAAACAAGAACAAGCCCCCCCCGGGGCCTCCCGATTCTACACCTCCCGGACCCTGTCTAACTAACTAACTAGGGCGGGAAATGTGACCCCTCCCTCCACTACTCCAGAAAAAAACGTTCAGGTAAGACCAACGTTCTTTTTCCAGTAGAGTGGAGGGAGGGGTCACAGCAGGGACATACCCACGCTACGTCCCCGGGCGGGCCGACTGGGTCCCAGGTGAAGAATCGGCCACCACCCTCTGAAGGACCCTCCGGCCAAAGGATGCCTCAGCCGAGGCATAAGTATCCAAACGATAGTGTCTAATAAAAGGTGTGGGGGAAGCCCAGGCCGCCGCCCTACAAATATCCTCGAAAGGTGCCCTGGTGGCCCAAGCCGCCGAAGTAGCCGCACTGCGGGTGGAGTGCGCAGTGATCCCCGATGGGGGAGTCTTCCCAGAAGCCCCGTAAGCCTCAACTATGGCCAACCTAATCCATCGTCCGATGGTGGAAGAAGACACCTTACATCCTAACGAGCCTGGACGAAAGGAAACAAATAACGCTTCCGTCCTCCTAATGCCCTCAGTTCGCTTTAGGTAAATGCGAACAGCCCGGCGAACGTCCAGCTGATGCCACACCAACTCCCGCTCTCTCGAGGGATTGGGACAAAAATTCGGGAGCACGACCTCCTGGGCCCTGTGAAACTGTGAATTCACCTTCGGAATGAACGAAGGATCCAAGCGAAGGACCACCCTGTCCTGGTGTATTACACACAGGTCACTGCGTGAAGAAAGGGCCCCCAACTCTGAAATGCGCCTGGCCGATGTAATGGCCACTAAAAACACCACCTTAAGGGTAAGCAGACGCATGTGTACCGTCCTAAGTGGTTCGAACGGGGAGCTCGTCAGAGCCTGGAGAACCAGGGTCAGATCCCAGGTTGGAAACCTATGAACCGGAGGCGGACGGATGTTAGCCGCCCCCTTCAGAAAACGCTTAATCAGTGGAGACCGGGAAAGGACGGGGGAACCCTCCCCCCCCAGAATGGTGGCCAAAGCCGCCACTTGACGCCGGAGCGTATTATGCGACAAGCCATCCTCCAACCCCTTCTGGAGGAACTCCAACACGTTTGGGACGGTAGCCCTAGAAGGATCCAACCCCAAAGGAATGCACCACTTCGCAAACGCTTTCCATGTGGCATTGTAAATTCTAACCGTGGACGGCCTCCTAGACGCCTCTAAGGTGGCTATGACTCCTGACGAAAGTCTCTGCCCCCTCAGGATCCTCCGTTCAAGAGCCAGGCGGTCAGATGGAGCCACTGAGGCCCTGGGTGATGTAAAGCCCCCTGACTCAGAACGACCTCCCCCGGGGGAATCCTCCAGGGGTCTGCTACCGACAGCTGGACCAGGTCCGCGAACCAGGGTCTCCTCGGCCAGTATGGTGCTAACAGAATAACGAGAGCCCTCTCTGTGACTATCTTCCCTATCGTACGGGGAACGAGGGGAAGGGGAGGAAAGGCATAAAGGAGACCCGGGGGCCATCGGCTCCTGAGAGCATCCGCTCCTTCCGCCGACGGAGACTGGAACCGGGTAAAGAACCGGGGCAGCTGAGCGTTGTCGGGGGAGGCGAACAGATCCACCCGAGGTGTGCCGAACCTGCTGCATATCTTCCGAAACAACTCCGGCCCCAGTTGCCACTCGCCATCGTCTAGGGTTGTGCGACTCAGCCAATCCGCCTGAAGATTGGACACTCCTGAGATGTGCTCCGCCACTATGGAGGCCAAGTGTCTCTCCGCCCACAAGCCCAACGACTGCGCCTCTCGCCAGAGAGAACGTGAGTGGGTGCCCCCCTGGCGATTGACATGGGCCTTCGTCGCCACATTGTCCGTAAGCAGGAGGACATGGCGCCCCCGCAGGTGATGACGAAAAGTCCTTAGGGCAAGCCGCGCGGCTTTTAGCTCCAGCCAATTGATGTTGTGGCGGAGATCCGAGGCAGACCAACGTCCCTGGGTCATGTCGGAGTCCATCACGGCCCCCCAGCCGAAGAGGCTGGCATCCGTCGTCACTGTGACTCTCTCGGGCTCCCAAAACAAGCCCCCTGTTGCAGTGCTGGGGACAACCACCACCGAAACGAGAGTCTCACCTCCACCGGTAGAGGAACTGGACGCAAGGAGTTGCTCATCATCCTTCTCTGGACCGGGATCAAGGCCCACTGGAGAGGTCGCAGGTGGAGCCGGGCCCAGGGCACTATCCCTATGCAAGAGACCATCTTCCCCAGAAGTTGAGACAAGGTCAGGATGGAAACAGACCGACTTTTTTGTACAGAGGAGACCAGCTGGCGAAGGCTGGACAAGCGCTCTGGAGACAGACGGACCCTCCCTGACTCGGAGTCTATCACTGTCCCTAGGTGTAGAATCTGCCTGGATGGGGACAGGTGGCTCTTGGGAAAGTTCACTGAAAACCCCAACGCCTGAAGCCAACGGATCGTCAGCCGAAGATCCGACTTGGCCCTGGGGAGGGACCCTGCCTGAACGAGGACGTCGTCCAAGTAGCACTGAAGTCTCACCGGAATGGAACGCAGGTAAGCCGCCAGTGCTGCCAGGACCTTGGTGAACGTCCGCGGAGCTGAGGCCAGACCAAACGGGAGAGCCCGGTACTGGTAATGCCTGCCCCGGTGAGAGAACCTGAGATAACACCGGTGAGACTGAAGGATGGGGACGTGGAGGTAGGCCTCCGTCAAATCTACTGAGGCCATGTAATCCCCCTTCCGAATGCCCTGCAGAATGGATTTCAGGGACGCCATCTTGAACCGCCTGTATACTAGGTAGCGGTTTAGGCGTTTCAGGTTGAGGATTGCCCTCCAACCCCCCGAGGATTTTGGAACTACGAACAGATGGGAGTAGTAGCCCAGACCCCTCTCCGGCTCCGGAACGACCTCCACTGCCCTGATTTCTAGAAGATGGGCGACCGCGAGGTCCATGAGATGACGCCGCTTCGGGTCCCGAGCCGGGGGAAAAACTTTGAAAAAAACTTGGGGGTTTGGAGAGGAATTCTAACCTTAGGCCGTGGCGAACGGTCGCCCTGACCCAACCGTCTGACGTGATCCGATCCCACTCGTCCGCATACAGTGCCAGGCGGCCTCCGATGGGATGACTCGGGTTCGAGTCATTTCCCTCTGCGGAAGGGGCGGCCGCCCCCCCCACGAAAGGGCCGCTTGGACTGCGGCTGATAACTAGAACGGTCCTGAAAACTCTGTCTATGAAATGACCTGTCCTGCCTGTATGGTTGGTATCGCTGGTCCTGATCCCTGTCATAAGACTTGAACTGGGGCCTGCGATAGGGATGACTACGGGACCCCGCCTTCTTGGTGGATGTGGGCATAACTTTCTTTTTATCTTTGTTTTCCACCAAAATCGGGTCTAAGGAAGCCCCGAACAAATTTGGACCCTCAAAAGGGGCAGCTACTAGGTCCCACTTGGCTTTATAATCCATCTGCCAGTTCCTGAGCCACAAAAGTCTACGAGAGGCCACAGAGGTGGCCAAAGCACTTGAACCAAATCTAACTGCGTCTAGGGTCGCATCAGCCGAATACTGACACGCTGCCATTATTTTAGCCAAATCCTGGTGTGCGCGCTCCTCCTGGATCGGAATGCGCTCCTGGAGCCGGCGGAGCCACATGACCGTAGTACGGTTAAAGTACGAGGCAGCAGCCGCTGCCCGCACCGCCCATGCTGAGGCTTTAAAATTTTTACGTAAAGTGAGCTCCGCCCTCTTGTCCTCTGCCTTAAGTTTGTCAGCCGCGTCCCCCGAAACTACTGGAGAGGAGGAGACTAAAGCTGCTATGGGCTGATCTATAACTGGAAGCTGAATAGCCTGCACAAAAGACTTTTCCATGTTGTAGGCGCGACGGTCGTTGCTGCCAGGTGGGGAAAAGTTAGAAGGACGGGCCCATTGGCTAGTAGCTACCTCTAAGAAAAGAGGAGGGGCAGGAATCTCCTCCTTATTGGTGGCCGTCGCTGAGAACATGACCATGTCCGGATCCGTGGGCGGTGGGACCGTGGGGTCCCCCGTGCCCACCTTTGTGGTCCTCCTAGCCTTCTTAAGCAATGGTTTGAACATGGCCTGGAGGAAAAGATTGGAAGAGCGAGGCGGCTCAGGAGCCGCATCCTCCTCCTCAGAGAACCCCCAATCGTCCCTCCGTGCCTCCCCCCTAGAGGAGACCTCACTCATGAGGGAAGGCGAAGAAGCCCTAGATCTGGACCTACTAAAGGGAGTAACTCGACTGTGGTGGTAAGGTCTGTCCCTTTGGGAAATGCCCCTAGAAATGGCTGCAGAAATAAGCCTTTTGAGATTCTCAGGGAGGTTTTCGAGATCCTCCTCATCTTCTTCTGAATCATAGTCTGGTGCCACATAGGCCCTGCTGGATCTCCTACCCCTAACTGGACCTGCAGAGGTACCTTCCAATGGATCCCCCCTATCTTCTTCCCTAATCCCCGGGAAAGCAGAAGGAGAGCGAGGCGCCCCCCGCTCCTGACTCCTAACAGATCTGCATGGGGAAGCAGAGGAAGAGGAAGAGGAAGGGCTGAACCCCCTAGCCACCGGTGGGGGAGGGCATGAAGCTGCCACGTGTGGGGATCTGGATCTGGGCCTAGGATCCCTGGCCTGTCTCTTCTCAGCCCTTTCAATGACCTTCTCGATGGCCCTGGATCGCCTGAGCTCATCCCTTTGCAGAGCTCTCGAAGGCCTGTCCTCAGCTGAAGGCCTAGAAACCCGAGGCCTAACTGGGGGAGTGGGCTCACCCTGATCTTCGCCTGCCTGAGCTGGCGCGGCCTGCTGGGACTCAGTTCTATCTGCCATCCCCACTCACGTGCTCCAGAACGAGGTTTTTGGTAGGAATTGCCCTTCAGCTGGTGAGAATCGCCTGCTCCGGGCCTCCGGTAAAGTTGCAAACAGCACAGCCACGTTTTTTACAGCCTCTCCATGTTGCAAGCCCCAAACACGTGACTCAAAATGGCCGCCGGCTTCTTTTGGGCGGTGCTTTCAAAAGCGCGCCTAAAAATGGCCGCTTACCTCGCCCTTATTGCCAATGCCTGCAACTGCAAGCTCGCTTTCCCAAAACACTCTCTAAATCACCGCTGAGCTCCTAAGCCCCTAGGAGCCTTCCAAACCAAGAAAAACGATTCCGCGCTGCTGCCGTGGGCTGTAACCGGCCCGGGAAGCTAGCGGTTCAAATTAGAAGCCGAAAAGCCGCTTTCGCGCCGAAAAGCCCCAGCGCGCTGCGAGCCTCACCGGAAAGTTTTAAGAAGACAAATTAAAGCACGTAGGATCGCCCGGCACACCCGAGACCCCAGGCACCAGTCCGGAGCGATCCCTTAAGAGAGGGGGAGGAAGCGCCCCCCCCCCACTGACTATCTCAGCCTCCTGAGGGCAGTCGAACAACAGCCCTGCAAGGCGGACCATTAGAAAAAAAAAAAATTTTTTAAATAAAAAACTCCAAATTCAAGGTGCCAACAACACTAACACTGACTAATAAAACCCACTAAAACTCTACTACTAGGAACCAAACCTGTGTCTTGGACCTTGACTGAGAGGAAACTGGGAACCAACGGGAGAAGGCGAAGGTTAAGAAGTTTTCTCTCAGTCAAATGGACCAATCAGGCTGTGTTAACCCTGCTGTGACCCCTCCCTCCACTCTACTGGAAAAACACAGTAGTTTCCACAGACCTTTTAAATTTAAAACATTTCATTGTTTAAAAATATGCAATTTTAATAATATTTTTAAAAATTGATTTAAATTATGTCTATTGTTTTAAACATATCACTGAAAGTCTTCCTGGGGCTGTTAAGGGAATGGGCAGCATAAAAATACTCTAAATAAATATTTAGTAGCTGCTATTTTCATTTTTTTTATTCCTATTAAGAGAATCATGCAATTTTTTTCGGTTCCAAATTTTCACACATACTTCAGAATATGTAACGAGAAGTCTAGAAAACGAAAACTGTTTAGGAGAACACAAACACGAAGATCTCCATTATAAGCATTTCAATCCTTTTATACATAACGATCTCTCCCACGTAATGTGGAAAAACAGTGCAGCTCCTTCTATTGAGAAAGGAAGCCAGAATGTAAGCAAAGTTTCATTTTATTCATATTTTAAAAGCAGTAATGAGAGTATAAAAATACAAATAGAGAAATAAGCAAACTTCAACAGCTCTTTCTCGCCAGCCTAACACACAATTCATAAAATCACTTCACTAAGCCCATCTCACTAAACGGGGTTTCTCTGGAGATTTTACATGGGAAGCACTGGGGAAATAAAGTACTTAAAAAAAAACCTGCAGGTCTCCAAAATAGTCATAAATGCAATCTGCACCTTTAACTATTTGTTTACATACATACACACTTTCCCCTTCAAGAGTCACTAGGCAACTATTTTTAACAAACAGTTCTTAGTTGTTTCGAACATTCTATTTAAAATGGCTTTTCTTGTGTACCAAGTATTTTTCTGGATCTTGCAGGAGATTTTCCTCAAGCACCATGCAGTGTATGTAGGTGTAATAGCAAAGGGAACTAACCCTTGAGGTACATTCTCAAAAAATAAAAAATAAAGGAGGAAGGGAAGCAAATGTTCAATAACAGAAATGAGGCAGATGTAATGCAAGATATTTGGAGACCTGGAAATTTGAAGAGACCAGCCCTAATGATAAATAATCCACTAAAATCAGGGATAAACAAATAAACTACTCCTCGGGGGTGGGGGTGGGGGTTACCCAAGTTTCTGTGGCATTCCATGGCAGAAGAAGCATTCATTAGTTTTAAACTGCCAATTGGACCTGAGGAAAACCAGCTCCATTTTCAAATTGTACTTTTTTTTAAAAAAACTCAACATTAAGAAAACTAAGATCATGGCATCCGGCCCTCTCAATTCCTGGCAAATAAATGGGACAGAAATGGAAGTAGTGACAGATTTTATTTTCCTGGGCTCCAAGAATACTGAAGATGGGGACTGCAGCCAAGAAATTTAAAGATGCTTGCTCCTGGGGAGGAAAGCTATGGCAAATCTAGACAGCATCACCCTGCCAACAAAAGTGTGTATAGTCAAGGCTATGGTTTTCCCAGTTACAATGCATGGCTGTGAAAGTTGGACCGTAAGAAAGGCTGAGCACCAAAGAATTGAGGTCTTTGAACTATGGTGCTGGAGAAGACTCCTGTGAGTCCCTTGGACTGTAAGGCAATCAAACCAGTCAGTCCTAGAGGAGATCAACCCTGACTGCTCTTTAGAAAGCCAGATCCTGAAGATGAAACTCAAACACTTTGGTCACCTAATGAGAAGGAAGGACTCACTGGAGAAGAACCTAATGCTGGGAAAGACTGAAGGCAAAAGAAAAAGTGGACAGCAGAGAACGAGGTGGCTGGATGGAGTCACTGAAGCAGTAGACATGAGCTTAAATGGACTCCAGAGGATGGTAGATGACAGGAAGGCCTGGAGAAATGTTGTCCATGGGGTCCTGATGGGTCGGACACGACTTTGCAACTAACAACTTTTTTTTAGACCCTAATTGTTAAGCATGGTTATACTGATAATCTAAACACACAAACAGGAAGTCAATAATTAAATGTCAATCCTTCCATTCTATGAGAAACATTAAGAACACTTCATCCCAATTTGACTTTGTTATCAATAGCTGCTCATAAGACTACAAAAGCAGAAGAAAAATAACTCACTACCAAAGCATCCACATTTCTGCCCTTAACACTGCCTATAAAATATATAGAGATATAAATATTAGTTGTGAATGCTAGATGCAAGCCACTCTTAACTCTGTTTGTACCTTGCAGTTGTCTTGTTTGAAATTAAATTTATCACCATCTGGGACATGAAACCCTTCTCGCAAGACAAGCGTGCACAGATTTGATTTCTAAAAGTGCTATCACTAAAGAAAAATATGGTATTTGCTCTGCAACAGTCTGGTGTGAATAATTTAGATGACACATAAAATATGAAGCATTCACTATTCAAATATAATAAATCAAGACGAAGCATGAGGTGAATCAAGAGTAAAAATGTAGGTTTGATCTCAGGGTAACACTCATTAGAGGAATGGTTCTTTCATGAAAGGTCCACTGATTTTAAGGCAGGGGGGTCAAACTCGATATCATTGAGGGTCGTATCAGGGTTGTGTTTGACCCGGGGGGGGGGCAGTGGGCATGGCTGGGGTGGCCGTGACCATGGTGGGCATGGCCAGCTTGATGTCCTGCAGCCATCTGCCAAGGAAAATTGAGTGCGTCAAGGCCATACATGCCCCCCCCCGGCTTTCTTTTCCTTGGCAGAGGCCTGGAGGCTGTTGCAGCCCGAAAATGGATCCTGTGAGGGCTGAAGCAGCCCTCCTGAGCTCCATTTTCACTGGCACAGCAACCGCTGGTCCTTCACTGTTTTCAGAGCACCCCTTCGGGCCAGATCTAAGCCCTGTGTGGGCCGCATCCGGCCCATGGGCCTTGAGTTTAACACTCCTGGTATAAGATAAGCAAGAGTTATAATAATATGCCTTATACCAGTGATGGCGAACCTTTTAGACACCTTTCAGACGCCCAAAATTTGTGCCCATGCATGCTCAAACTGCCTGCACAGCAGAGCCCCGCAGATCAGCTGCCCGACAGGAGGCGGGGCATCCCAACTTGGCAGTGCGGCAAGAAATAAGATCTTTTTCTTTCATGAGCTTCTGTTTCGTCATTTGCAGGGAAACAGAAGCTCACGAAAGAAACGCCATGGAGATCTGACAGCATGCGTGCCAGCAGAAAGGGCTCTGTGTGCCACCTCTGGCACCCGTGCCATAGGTTTGCCATCACTGCCTTATGTTACCTTGAACTATACAGCCATCCAGCCTAATATTAAAGATGCACTAAGGAAAACAGTTCTACATGATCTCAAACAAATGGATTTCAGAATGACTTAGGGTGACAAGGTGAAGAGATGCTATGCAGGGAATGGTCAGATAAGAGAGAGCAGAGCCCACAGCTTCAGAGTGGGTAGATCAAGAGACTTAGGTTCTCTAAGTTATTGGGCTGTAAAGGTGATGACAGACATTTGGGTAGTCCCTTACAACCACAATTGAGCCGAAAAATTCTGTTGCTAAGCAAGAGAGTTGTTAAGTGAGTTTTGCCCCATTTTATGACCTTTCATGCTACTGTTGTTAACTCAATCACTTCAGTTATTAGGGGAAAAATCATGTAAAGTTTGAGAGGTAAGGTCTTTTAAAAATATTGGGGCAATATTTACATGAGGCAAATTTAGAGATGTAATAACTTTTACACATTACAATAAAAATCCCCTTGCTGTTTAGTCTGACATTATAAATATTTATCCCACAACTCTTCAGGAATGACCACTTTATGATAAATTCTCAGTTTTAGTGTCTTAATTGTTTCCCTAGAAAATGTATAACCTGAAATACAATTACTGCCTTTGTGAGCAAACTAGCCTATAAAAAGGAAGTTAAATCAACCCACTATTGTCTGTGATGTTTTCCCAAAAACATTTTCCATTCCTGACATTTTAGGTGATTAATTTTTATCTTACACATTTATCACCCTAAAACTCATCTTTATAAAAATAAATGCTTCAATAATAACATGGGTTGGTATTTTTTGGCTCAACTCACAACATACAATATTTCAAAAATATTTTTTCAGAGATAAAAGTAAAAAGATTTACCTGAGTTGAGAAACAATTTATTTATCTGATTTTGTTTAAACATGCATTATTCAATAAATCTTTCAAAATATGCTTAACAAAAGGAAACAAATAACTATGCACAAAAAATAATAATACATTAATTCAGTCTTATACATATATTTCATGTTAAGTATTCTCAATATTCCTATCAAGAAAGAAATGTGTATAAAGGTAATTTAGGCCACTCTATGAAGAGATAAATAAAAAATGGAAACCAAATGTTAATATTTTAAATTATTCTACTTTTCATTTTAAACAAAGCTCTTTCACACATTTTTCTATTCTTTTTATAAATAGAATATACTGTAAATCAAATAGGAAATAAAAGAGTCAGTTTGGTATAGTGGTGAAAGTGCCTGCCTAGAAAGCAGGAAGTTGTGAGTTCTAATCCTGCCTTATTCACAAAAACCTGCCTTGTGATTTTAGGCCATTTTTAGTCCAGCATAACTCACAAGACTATTGTTCTCAGGAAAATAGGAGGAATATTATGTCTGTGTGCCACCTTGAGTGATATGTGTGTATTAAATGTAACCTTCTACATCTGTGATGGCGAACCTATAGCACATGTGCCAGAGGTGGCACACAGCCATCGCCCCAGTTCACCCTCTCTAATGGCACGCAAGCCATCGCCCCAGTTCAGCTCCATTGCGCATGCGCGTGTGCCTCCCGCCAACCAGCTTGTCTTCAGGTCTCTGCTGTGCATTCACGGAAGACGGGGCCTGTGCAGAGCATGCGCAAGGGTGAGGTGCATGTGGCTGCTGCGCGCACATTGAATTTTGGGGGTTCTGGTGCATGGACGCTTTGGGCACTCAGTCCGGAAAAAGGTTAGCCATCATTGTTCTATACAGTAACCCACACACATACACACACACAAAGAATGCATGATTTTCTTATAGTGTACCAGTAAATTCAAAATGTAGTTTTTTTCATATTTTAAAACCATCATTTACTTTTGATAATGTTATTCCTTAGTTTAAACCGTTTAATATAGGCTACATCCCAGTCATTTTGGCTTTCTTTAGTATTGATATTCCTTTTAAATACCTTTTTTGTAGTATAGGATGCTCTGGAGTATAAGATGCACCTTAGTTTTTGGGGAGGAAAATAAGAAGAAGAAAAATTCTGCCTCTGTTTACCAGCATCCATGGTATTCAACTGACAAATGGTAACAAGGTCAGCCAATGAATAGGCCAATGAGGGCTATTTGGACTCTGGAATTTCCTGTGTGAACAAGGAGATAGGAAGGAGCCTAGCTTAACAGAGAACTGAAAGTGAAACTGCTTGTGTTTTGCTTGTATTTACTGCAGCCTTGGGAAACCTGGTTTTGGTAATGTATTGTATATTATTATTATTTTGAATCCTGCTGAATCAGTTACTGTGCTTTCTGAATGTGATTGCTGCTGCAAATTCTGACCATCCAGGTCAGCTTTAGCACTTTCTGCAGTCTGATTCAGCATAGCTGATTGGTGGTGGATCGGACTGCCGGAATACCCCCAACCAGCTGGTCCAGGCTGCAGGGATTGCCACAGACCATTGCTGCCTCCATGCCTCGTGTTTTTGGCCTCTGGTGGTGGTGGTGGTGGTGGTGGTGAGCGACATTCGATGTATAAGAGGCACCCAAATGTTCACCCTCTTTTTGGGGAGGGGGGGAAGTGCGCCTTATACTCTGAAAAATATAGTATGTAAAAATTAATATTTTGTCCATTTAAACATTAAAATTTAAACACAAAAATGTATAAATATTAAAAGGTTGATTAAAAACATGGATTGGATTTCCACACTAGCTCTGCTTTAATTTCCTAACAAATCACAACATGACTTAGTGCAATGTGTGAATCCTGCTTTCTCCTTTCAGTACAGCCAAGACATATGACGCCATATGTTTATATACCTTGTGCAATTCAACATATTTTTAGGCCACCACCCCAGGGCAAGTAGTTATTATAGGGTTAGTTCACGGTATCAGTTTCAACAGGGTGTATATTCAATACCATTTTCAGCTAAAAGGGGGAAAAAATTCTGGACACTATCTGTATTCAAAAAGATTAATAGCAGTACATTGAGCATCTTAAGAGCAATATAAATACCACCATCTCAATTCATAACATAAATAATCCTCAACTTACAATCACAACTGGCACTGGAACTTCCATCAGCAATGTAGTTTTTAAGAGAGTCATGTCCAATTTTGCAACCTCTTTCGCCAAGGTCATTAAGTAACTCCCTCGGTTGTTAAACAAATTCAGCTTTCCCCATTGACATTTCTTTTTGGAAGCCCCCTAAAAAGGTTGCAAATGGTGATCTTATGAGCCCAAGATGCTGCAACCATCATAAATACATGCCAATTACCAAGTGAATTTTGATCACATGAATCCAGGGTCAATTTTGTCAGTGTTATCATAACTTTGAATGGTCATTAAACAATTGGTTGTAAGTTGAAGACTACCTGCACTTTCCTGGAGTTTTCCACACATATAGCAATTGGTGTTCTGATGCAAAGAAAATTAAGCAGTATAGGAAGAAAAACAGAATCATTAAGCAGATAACTGTTTTGGTTTCAATAAAGATAACATGATAAAAAGGGACTTTGAAATGATGGACATTAGAGGGAACCAGATAAAATTAAAACTTATTTAAAGGAGAAAAGCATTCATATTAGACATGCTAATACAAAATGGAAGAATACATTATAACAGTGGAAGCTTTTATGGACATTTGAGTCTAATGGACTGAGAAATTAATTTTAAGAATATCTAACATCATAGACAGACGGTGGACAAACACTATTACAGAAGCTACATCAGATAAAACTAAATGTTGATTTGAATGTGGATTTAAATATGACAAGCTATAAGAATGATATGCAAAAAACATACACTGGATGTACAAGTGAAATGATTAATGTCTTGACATCTGAAAAGGACATACAAGTATTAATTCAGAAGAATGACATATATATTTTTAACTGGATTTAAAAAACATCTCTGTTACAACTTTGAAGGATTTGCCAAGAGATGACAAGGAGAAGATAAAAACAATCAGGATCGAGGACATTATTTTTAAAAAAGAAAAAATTACTTCTAAGATCATTCGAAGTACAGTAAAGGAATTCATAGTGGGCTTATTTGATCAAGCTTAAAATAGTCATGCAGTTATCTTTAGTAGCATTTAATGTATTTTTGTTAACTAGGAATGAATGATAAGACTTTAAGGCTTTGTTAATAGTTGAGATATGAGAAATGGGAAGAAGTGCATTTGTTCTATCTTAAGAGATAACGATAATTTAGTAGACTTTTTTGATTAGTTTTTACTTTTCCAATTGTAATCTTAATACACACATTTGGGGAAAAAATTGAAAAGTTCTCTGAAGGCAGCCTCACCCAGACTCTGCAAATGTTACACTTTTTTAAGTAAGCAGTGGGAAGGAGGAGAGTCTTGAGAACAAACAAACTAATGGGAGCCATTTTGCATGTTGTCATCACCTATTTTAACTGTGAATGCAGTACACAGGTGTTTGAAAACATGTGTGTAAAAAAAGTTATGCTAATTAAAAATCTGAGACTTTCTGAGGCTCCCAAGAGAATGTACACTTACAAAAACCTACTTTTTGTTGCCTTCCTATTCAATAAACTCCCCCAAAATGGGGAACTGATGTGGAATAAAGTTAACATTGTTAACTTTAACACCAGAGAAAATTAGGCTCCAAGCAGAGAAGCATTTATCACTTGATACAACAGCAGTTTGAGATTGAAGCCATTTACTTGATGTTCTCTGGAAGTCTATATTATTGTCTTTGAGGAATTAGCGAGCAAAGTGAATTATGCAGGTTTTGGCTTTTCACACGCTATATATATTGAAGCAGAATATAATAATAGTACCTATTCTGTTTTCACTTTTTATTTATACTTTTCATGAAAAGAAAAAGAGGTAACTTGTCTTTCAAATGCTTTTTCTCAACTTGATAAGAAAGTAAAATAAAGAGATATTAGTAGTAATATAGTTCCATCTCACAAAGCCTAGAAAATCTTTACAACACCGCAGAGACCCGAAAACCAGCTGGCCGGTAGGAGGCACGTGAGCATGCGCGGTGGAGCTGAGCTGGGATGGCAGCTCACATACCCACAGAGAGTTCTCTGCGTGCCAACTGTGGCAGGCATGCCATAGGTTCGCCATCATGGTCCTAAAAGATCAAACATTCCTTTAAAAATGAGTTTCCTGAGCAGTACCTGCAGTGGCAGAGATGATAATCTGACAATTTTGCCTACTATTTCTAATCACCATTGGAATGTACAATTAACTCAGAACTTCATTGATTGATTTATTCATTCATTTATTCATTCAATTTGTACAGCCACTTGCTGTAAAAGAAGGCGATGTGAAATATTGCACATAGAAATAAATAGAAATATTGCTCATAACAGACTATGGGGAAGAATAAGAAGCAAAATTGGGATCAAGGTTTCTAAAGTTATGGCTTACACCTCCTTTTTTTTAAAATCATAGAAACCAGACTTGTTGCTTTGAGAATACTGCATTTTGGAAGAATTTAAATTAGGCTACTATAATGATTCCTCCACAGCTATACTAGGGGGAAGAACAAACTGAAATAATTTATTCTGGAATTGTTCAATTTTGTCTCCGTTTAGAACATTCAAATAATTAGGTCTGAAATGCTCGTTTTCCTAGGAATAAGCTCCATTAAGCTCAAGGGAAGCTCTGACAGGCTTCAAATTGGTTCTAGTAAACATTTAATGTGCAGAGTTCTAGAATGTGTAATTAGGGGAAAACAAGGAAAAGGCTCTTTGGCTCAAGTTGAATTGTGGGCTCTTTACTTTTGATGTGTTTAAATACTCTGCAGTGCATTCTTTGGTTCTTTTCCACCAGCTCTCATTGGTCTTGCTTTCTAGGTCTGGAACATAATGCTGAACTAAGCTTTACTTCGAAGAAAGTGTTGCCCTAAACTTCATTGAGAAGAAAAAGAAAAAGATTTAACTACCGTAAATCCATTTCATCTGAAGTGGATTTTTTTTTTTTGGTGGGTAGGATTTTCCTGGGCCTAGCTTACTAGCAGATATACTATTATGCACTGAATTAAACTAAAGAAGTAGGAAATTAACAACTATGATTATTACACTTTTCTCAAATGGACTAAACAAAAAAAAATTGTCATAATTTTATCTTTCATCAGAAAAGATGAAAGCAATTCTTATCATCCCAGCAATTAGTGGTAGTTCTGATATGCCTTATTGATGGCACTCCCCTTCAAAACAAATTCTGATTTTAATATTTTCTAATTGAGATGTTGTTTAAAATAGCAAATGCTTTCTGAACTAATTCAGAGTAGAGCTGTTAATCAGAAAAGGCGTCTGTGCAATCACTGAATTTCTATTAAAATAGATAATTTAAAAAACATAAAACTTTTGTGACGTTCAAAAGTTGTGAAAGGATGCAAATACTACTATATACCTCAGTGCTATGATCCAAAGTGAAACATTTACTGAAGATGCCATAGAAAATCATTTCTGGGTAAAAAGTACTTTTGTTGGTTATAAGATAATGGACAGCAATGCAATGAAGATAACATTGTGCTAACATGAAAAAAATAAAAAAAGTGTTGTTTGCGAGCATCCCTGTTGCTCTAAGAATAACATTTGATTTTTTTTGTCAATATTCACAGGCTTGTACTTACATTTTAACAACATAATTGCTTAGCAATATAATACAGCGTACATTATTAATAACAAATCAATGGCATTAAAATGTTGATTTCAGAGACATTGTGTTGTTTCTTCACTTTTTTAAAAATTAGCAACTCATTTGATCAAAAATGAAATTATATCTGAAGACAGGTAATATTTTGACATTTCTGAACAAAAGAGAGGTATTGAGTGGATTTCTAAAGGATGAGTCTTCAAAAATACCTATTGATTCAACAAGTGATTACAAACTTGAATTCACCCAGACATTCCCCCACCCTGGAATTCAACAGAGTGAAAAATATGATAATTCAAAAGCTAAAACTACTGAATTACACAGATCAGGGCTCTTCCGTTGTTACTGAAATCATAATGAAAGTACCAAATCTGGGGGTTCACCAGCTATTGCTGAAAAAGAGATGAAGAGGAGATACTGAAACTTGGAAATTTGAGAGATATTGAAGGAATGTTGTGAAATGTTATCCTTTTCAGCAACACTCTTGACTCAAGGCATATGCTAGCTACAGGTAGTCCTCGACATACAACAGTTCATTTAGTGACTGCTCAGAATTACAACAGCCCTGAAAAAAGTCACTTATGACCATTTTCCATTTATGACCGTTGCAGCATCCCCATGGTCACGTGACCAAAATTCAGACACTTGTCAACTGACTCATATTTATGACAGTTGCGGGATCCCGAGGTCATGTGATCAGCTTTTGTGACCTTCTGATAAGCAAAGTCAACAGGGAAGCTGTTTCCTAGGGCTGAGAGAAAACCCTGGCCAAGGTCACCTAAGTTAATTTGTGCCTAAGGTAGAATAAGAACTCATGGTTTCCCAGCTTCTAGCCTTCACCACTACACTAAATTGACTCTCAAAGAACATACATACATTTCTGACACATCATAATGGTGATAGTCATACACATTTTTGTATTTGTTTTACCAGAAACAGCATGCACATTACTCCTCTAAGTTATAGTGTAAAGATGGAAGTTATTCCCATGCAGCATAAATTTTACAAGAAACAGCCTAATGAAACAGCCAGCAGCGCATCAATAAAAAGAAAGAAATTCCTTTGCAAAGCATACAGGATTCAGCTTCAGGATTCAAAGGGAATTCAAGATTAGTTTCTCATCAGAAGCACTTCTCTGATCAGTGTGATTGCAAATATTATTTCAAACATTGGTTTCTGGGGAAGAAGGGAGGGAGCATAAGCAAAACAAAATGGCTGGCATTCTGGTAACAAGAATACAGGGATACTAAAATGCCATTCAAACATGCCAAGAACAATTTTGGGCATGAAGCAGAAAAATCAAAACAGAACTAAGCTAGTAATCAGATGAATAACAGTGCAGACCATCTCCACACAAAGTATTAGCCAGAGAGCCACAGATCACAAGCAATAGAAAAATGGGTGCAGTATTAGAATCTAGACCAAAATAAGACCAGGGCCCATTGGGGCTAGACCAGTGGTTCCCAACGTGGGGCCTGTCCTGTAGGGAGAACGAGGCAGACAGGAACTGAGGCAAGACAGGTTGAAGCTAACACAACCTTTATTAACAGAGACAAACAGCTCAAACGTAAGGCAAACCTCGAACCAGCAAACAGCAAGCAAATGACACCTGACAGCTCTTTTATACTAGAGCTGTCAGATGCTTAGCCAATCAGGTAGCTAGATTCTCCCGCCAGCAAGCTGCTCACGTCTTAGCCAATCAAGAACCAGCAATGCAAGTCAATGGCAGGGACTTCAGTACTTAACAGGGCCCATGCCCCATAGGGAGGCAATTTGATTTTTAATGGGAGCAATTCTTGTTAATGGCCTTTTAGGCTTCCTCCACGTGAGTAGAGTTCACTTTTTGAGTAAAGTAAAAATTATAAGTCTGGGGGGAGAATCAGGATTTTAGAGATGCTTAGATGGGGTACGGTCAAAAAAAGGTTGGGAACCACTGGTTAGGCCAGCAATGGCGAACCTTTTTTGGCTCGCGTGCCACAAGTGGGGGGAGCGCAGGGGGGTCGTGTGCGGGCGTGCCCCACCCATAATGCAACGCGCGATCCCCCAGTGCGTGCACCCCCCACCCATTTTTACATGCTTTTTTCACCCTCCCCAGGCTCCAGAGGCTTTATAGGAGCCTGGGGAGGGCGAAAAGAGCCTTCCCCCCCCCCGAGGCCCTCCAGAGGCTTCAGGGACCGTCCGGAGGCTTCCCTGAAGCCTTCGGAACGCTTAAAACCACCCTCCGAGCAACCCTGAGTCACTTCCGGGTTGCTCGGAGGGTGGTTTTAAGCGTTCCAAAGGCTTCAGGAAAGCCTCCGGATGATCCCTGAAGCCTCCGGGGGGGCCTGGGGAGACTGTTTTCGCCCTCCCCAGGCTCCTATAAAGCCTCTGGAGCCTGGGGAAGGCGAAAAATAGCTTTTAAAAAGGTGAACTCAGCTGGCCAGCACGCGCATGTGCGCTGGCCAGCTGACAGGGCAGCGCCTCGCGTGCCCTGACAAATGGCTCCACGTGCCATCACTGGGTTAGGCAGTTCAGTAAAAGTTCATCTCTTGCTTCAAAAAAAAGTATTTTTATCCATTTTATTTTTGAAGCTATGTGAATGCTGGACAATTTACAAATAGGTTAAAAAAAATTAAACCAGAAAAAAATGCAAAGCACATTAAAAAAGAGAACAAACCCAGAGAAGAACAAAGAAAAAGAATAAAGGGGTATAAATTGTTATTATTAAAGGTCTGGTGAAAAGCCAGGTCTTTGAAGGCCTTCAAAATTCCAGAAGGGTGAGGGCTGTTTGAACCTTGGAAGAAGCTCATTTCTGAGTGCAGACACTACTATGGAGAAGCCATGCTTCTGGGGTCCTGGTAAGTGGTGGTGTTCAGCTGATGGAACCTGGACAAACTGGCCTGGCAGATACAATAGGCAGACTGATAGGTGGTCCCTCAAATAACCAGGTCCTATGCCAATTAGGGCTTGATAGGTAGCAACCATCACCTTGAATCACACTTGGAAGCAAGCTAGCAACTAAATATGAGAACAGCAGCTCAAGCGGTTTATAGGTTGCACATTTATTGTTATGTGCATTGGTGAGAAATTCTAGATGGAATACAGCACATGAAGAAAACCATTATACATATTGTATATTTACATAATATTATAAATATTATATATTTAATGTTTTTTTAGTGATTGGCTTACTGGCAAGTTCTGGTTATGTGAAAAAACTGAGTGTTCTTCCTTGTTGTTTCCAGAAAGTATATGTATTTTTTAAAACAAAAGAAAATGATAAACCACAATGATAGAATATTGTTTTTTCTAAAAACTAAAATTGGTTAAAATATAGGAACTTAATGGTTCAATTAATCACACGTTTCCTCTCCCAGTTTGAAGTAACGGTTGTCTTCAAAAACCGGAAACCAAAAATTTTTGGGGGAAAAAATCATAACCCTTAGTCAACATGGCCAAAGATACAGTTCGAATGTTAGATAAATTGATGGCTATCAGAAAGTTAAAAAAGAAATTTCTGCCCCCCCCTCCAAAAAAAAATCCCTCTCAAAAATCAATCTCTTTATCATTCATGGAAGAATAATATATTAGGAATAAATTAGCTCTACAGTATAAACATGTAAAAAAAGAAGTTAAACTGTTAAGCTTGTTGAGAAACAAACTAGATTCTATTTGTAAAAAAAAGGAATATGCATGTCCCAAGCAACAGTTTCACTTTACCAAAAAAAAAAAAAAAATCCCACTTTGTAAATATTACAATAGAAGAGAAAACAAATGGCTAATGTATGTAATGTGCAAAATGATAGATAAAAGTTCAATTTACAACTTAATTGTAAGAAATTACTGATAAATTTCCATGTTAAAGATAAAGATCTTACCCTATGCAACTAGGAACCTGCCATTTATAATGCAGAAAATATGAGTATGTGTTCAGATAAAATTAAGTACATAGAAAGATCAAATTCAAATACCATATTTTCTCATAACTATTCTTTCAATAAATGTAATGCCATATGACTATTTCCACACACTTTTCTCACAAATCAATATGATCAATTAAAATTACTTCAGATTCATACACAACCTCATTTAAGCTGATAAAAACATTTCAGCATAGTAGACTCCAGTTTTATACAAATGCATCTTTGGGCTAGGTAGTTTTTATAAACATAATGCCCACTATTTGACTCTATTTCTTGAACTCATTTATAAAATTAAAAATCCTCCATAACTGATCTGTGTTTGCCACCAAAACTGTCACAAAAGCACCTTTCTGGCTTACTTTATCTTGATCAAAGCAAGGGGATTCAGATGTAAATAAATTATATTTTAAAAATCTAAATTGTTTTATCTGAAGAAACCAGATATAACCAACTTCAATGTACAAACACTATGCTTTATATATTTGAATTATTCATAGTTATAGCACAGTGGAAAATGTATGACTACTAGCTGATAACCCGGTGTTGGCCAGGTATTTATTTATCCCAATCCTGCATTAAACAGGAATGATGATGTCAAGTAGCAACATAAGTCTGGAATAGGCTGTCTTCCCTCCTTCCATGAAGTTGCTGCAATTCCTGAAGAGGCAATGGCAAGAGTGACTTCTCCCTGAGCCCTGATTTTGGCGACAATTACGTTAGTTAAACATATCTCCCGTGTCTCCAAAATCGTAATTTCTAATGTTATATTTTCCCCCTTACCAGAGGTAGCCCCCTTATGGAGTACTGTAAAGCCGTTGGGGTTAGGGTTACCTTCACTGTGCTGTACAGTAGAAGACATTTTAAGGCACAACAGGCTGGATCTTAACAGAACACACACCCTGAGGGGTGTTGGGGGTGTCTTATCCCCATAATATTGGTTTCCAGGGAGTAAGTCATCTGTGTACCAAGTTTGGTTGAAATTGCTCAAGGTGTTCCAGAGTTATGCTGGAACACACACACACACACACACAGAGAGAGAGCTGTTTTATATATATATAGATTATATGTTCAGAAGAATAACCACTACTGTTTCAAAGTTTTTCTTTGTAGCTGTCAAAACTTTTTGTATACCTACTTACCCTTTCCTATAAATGTTTTTTTTAAAAACTAATAAAATTCTTATTAAAAAATATATAGTCATCCATACTTAACTTGTTTAAGACTATATCTTTTTTCAATAGACCTAGATATGGAAATAAATGCTATTTACTACTTGGCTTTTCTCCTTCAGATATTTTGGAGGGATGATGAGTAGGCAAGAACTCTCCTGAGACAGCATATAATGGATATAGAACAATAATTTCCCGTTCGGCAAAAATTTTCCTTCCGGCAAAAATTGAAGACCCACCTGTTCCGATTAGCAGGCCTGGCATAATTACAACTGTTCCTCCTGGCAAATGTATTATCATCTGGTTATTTTAGGGGTTTTTTAATTTATTGTGTCTATTTTAGGGGTTTAAATCTTATATTTATATTAGCTTTGTACAGTTCTTTTAATTGCATTTTAACCTCCTCCATGCCAACTGTACATATTTAACTTTTTTATTGTATTTTGTTATATTCTGTATGGACTGTACACCGCCCCGAGTCCCTTTTGGGAGAGGGGGCGGTCTAGAAGCATTAAATATAAATAAATAAATAAATAAATAATTTGATCTTGCATGTGTGCCAAATCTTCCTTTTAGTGAAAGTTGAAGATATTCAGTGGTACTTGGAAGTTTATCACACATACATAGATAAATGTTCCAAGGCACCCTCAGCTCTCCTGAAATTGTTGAAAAAAATGTTTCATAGAATTCTCCTACCTTGTGATTAGAGGACAAATTGAAAGAATCACCTATGTCTGCCTTCGCTGTATATCCTTTAGAAATATTTCTGACCCATCATTCCCAAGGTTATTAGCCTGTAAGCATCAAATGTTTTGGGGTTTTTTTGCTGGCCCATTACTTCTAGATATCACCTTTTCCACAATTCATAAAGTAGCCAAATTTGGTGCAGAGCATATAATATTGGGTGGAATTTTAATAACAGTCTGTGTTAATTGGCCCAGAAATGGTCTATATTTATATTCTCTGTTTTCATCTTAGCTGTTTTATTTTAGCTTTTTAATGTCTTAGTTTTACATTGTCTTGGATAATAATGATCATTTAAAATTAACACATAATAATTATTGTAATCTAATTAAGCATTATTTTAATTAGTTCAATTCTATAGTGTTTTACAGATTTGAATCATTCTATGTGTGGGGGGCATGTTTGTGTGTATATACATATATAGTCTTGAAAAGATTTCACGATAGCTGGTAAATTTGTGTAGCTTTTGTTGTACAATATAATGGTAAAGGACTAAAATATTGAAATAGTACATAGAATAGTAGAATAGCATTGGAAGGGACTTTGGAGGCCTTCTAGATTAATCCCCTGCTCGAGCAGGAGACCCTTATTATCCATCTGACCAATCTATTTTAATGTTCTGGACAATAATGCTAAAACAGGTTGTTTATTAAGTACAATGTTTCATGCAAATGCTTAACAACCTAAGAAAATTTTGTTTAGTTTTAGCAAACTGGCACCATTATTTCAGAATTTACGCTGGTTAGGAGCCTAAACTGTTCATTTACATAATAGGTAAATTCAGACAAATAGTTGTCCAGTCTCTTTTTGACAGACTCCAGTGATGCAGCATTCACAACTTATGAAGGCAAACTATTCCATTGGTTGATAGATTTCTGGAATTGCATTTAAGTGAGAATCAATATATTTATAGAACCAGCTGTGCGTTTTTAAAAAATCATCAACTTTGGTTTATGAATAAATGTTAATTTGGCGCCATGTAATCTTCTAATGCAGCTTTGGTGTCCTCTAAATGCCATAAATTCTCCCAGGATAGCCAAACAGCCCAACTAATATATCTGGAAGATACCCAGTTTAATAAAGATTCAACTCACTGTACCTACTCACTGTATCTACTGTCCCCATTTATTTGTACTCACTTCCCTTGTTCATGTCCATGTTTATCATTATACCTGTTAACTTGTACATGTTTGACAAACTAAATAAAATAAAAATAAATACTTTTGGGTGGATAATCAATTTTTTGACAGATAGGAAGCAACAGATTAGGTTACGGAAAACTATATCTAGAACCTGGGCAATAAGCACAGGTGCCCCTCAGGAATGTATACTCTTGTTGCTCTTTTCTCTCTATATCAATGACTGCACCTCAAGGGAACTCTGTAAATTCTGGAGTTTGCAGATGGTGATGAGTGTGCACATAGGCAGAACAATTGGCCCTGTGGTGCAGTCGTCACAAATTGGAGCTGAATATGCTTACAACTGTACAGATGAAAGTGAATTTTAGGAGCAGCCCTTCTATTTTACCATCTCTTACTATATTTGAAAACATAGTATCAGCAGTAATGTCCTTCAAATTTTGGGGTTCTATAACCTCCCAGGACTTGAAATGAATATTTAAGATTGGAAACAGCATTAAAGAGGCACAACAAAGAACGTTCTTCCTGTGTCAACTCAGGAACTTCTGACTGCTTCATAAATTGTTGAAACCATTTTACAGAAGAGTTATTGAGTCTGGCATTTGTATTTCTGTAACTGTCTTGTTTGATACAGCAACCAAACAGGACAGGTACAGATTCCAGCAGATAGTTAAGACTTCAGAAAGACAACTGCAGCCAGCCTGCCTTCTATAGGTGATCTGTATAATATGCAGATCAGAAGGAGGGCTCAGAAAATATCTGCAGAACCTTCACATCTGGGACATACACTGTTATCTACTCTTCCCCTTGGGATGGTATTGCAGAGTACTACAGGCCAAAATAACTAGACACGTGTACAGTTTTTCCCCTTGGCCATCACTCTGCTGAACACCCAATTCTCACGGTGCTATCTAACATCTATGTGTATTTACCATGTAGAAGAGACGTAGCATTATTATTCCTCCTTATCTATTATTCCCTCTTATCTTTCTTATTCCCCGCTCTTATTGGGATGATGATGATGATGATGATGATGATGATGATGATGATGATGACGACCATTATTCTGTTTCTTTGCAGCTGAGACTGCACGGAAACAAATTCCTTGTGTGTATAATCAAACCTGGTCAAATAAAGTTCAATATAATATTCAATTCAATTGAATACTGTGTGCCTATCCACTTTGGGGCAATAACATGAAGGTGCATTTCTAGCGGCAAAGAGACCAACTTTTTTCACCCATCAAGATTATGCAAGAAAACTCCTACTAGTGATCAGAGCATGGCTGCTATCCAGCAAGTGGAAAGAAATCTTATACCATCCTCATATGGTATACGTCACAAAACATAGCCTTGGGTTAGCCTGCTGTGCTCAGTACCATAAAACATGCTAACCACAGTGGGAAATAGTGGCCAGTCTGATTGGTTCCAGCACACAGACTTGTGCACTCCATTTTGCCTCTCCTTTCAGGCAACAAAATGTCTTAGGAGAGCCTTAAGACACATCCGTTATAGTTTACAACTTAACAATGTTGTCCCGGAATGTTCAGTTTAATTCACTGGTACCTGTTAAATGGATTATAGGGCTTAGAGATAACTTAGATGTCATAGAAGAACATCTCTTGTAGTTTGTATTTCCTCTGTTCTTTCTACACAGGAAAACATTTCCACCTAGAGACCTTTCATAGAATGTCTAGACACAAAATAAATGCAGCAATATGTGTCATTTTACTGAAGCAGCACAAACATATTGCATCTTACTCATTTACCTAAACAGCAAAATAAAGAATAAATCAGAGGAATCTGACTAATTTAAAAGCAATTGCATGATCTTAGCTAACATCAGAGCATATGACAGATGCTTTTTAAAAGAAATCATAGATAAATGAAGCTCCTTTTCTTCTTAGAAAACAAAGACTGCCAAGTAAAATAATTAACAGCCAACTCATAACACTGGGAAATACATATGCCTCCATTTTTCCCATTTGCTATGCAGAAAGGCCATTTTTCTTATTGTGCTCTCTGTAATGGGTGTTGCCTTAGCAGAGCACTGGCAGTTGATAGTGAAGACACATATGCTTTTTTTTTTCTAGAAAGATTGCTCTCTTCCCCTCAAGCTGTAAGTATAAGGATACTTCTGATAAGTAATTCTCACTGAAATGTAATTAAATAAATAAGCACAGGAAAGTGACTCTGTATTTTCTTATTCCTTTCCTTCCTTCTAAAACTGGCATTCTACCTAACTTGTGCTTTACAGAGGTATTCTGTAGTTATCCACTCATACAATAGGGAACCAATTATGCAGCTTTGAGGTCTAATTCATGTGGTTTTCTTTTTTTCCCCTGAAACCACTCCAGAAGCCCATGTAATTTTTCTTTGTTAACAATAATAATACTTTATATTAGTTTATAGTTATCTCCACATGATGAATTTCACACGTAGGACACTAAAAATGTTGTATCAAAATGAAAACAGCATTTTCTGCCCACTCACCCCTATCTCCAAGTTTTGTGGCAAGCCACTCAAAGTTTCGCTATATTTGTATAAAAATGATCCAGTAAAATCTCAAAAAGAGTTTTTAAAAAAGAGGGGGGGGACCCCTCTTATGTCCTGACACAAATATTCTAAGAAAGCAAGTCACAAAATTACTTCAGCTCATCTGCTGCTGTGTTTAAGCCTTTTATCATAAAACAGCAGACAGCTTTCTGATAAAGGCAATCAATAATGTGATTATTATACAGCATACAAAATTATACGTCACAAGGATCTCTGAAACTTAAAGGCTTTTCAATCCTGACTGGTTGAAACCACTGGTTGAAACTACTAGCTGAAGATTAAGCTGGCCTGGTCACAATGTACATCACATATATCAAAGTCAGTATTAGTCTTTATTAACACTTTTTCCATATTAAGATATACTATGAAGATGTGCTATAGTTATACAAGTTAATATCAATTAAACCTTTAACTCAGAAAAAAGGTCAGTTTTTATAGAGTATATTAGCCTCCCTTATATGTTAGATGAATGAGCTTTCAGCATGCATGGTACTTTATACAACACATGTGAATCAGATTAGATACTACAAACATATCATTTTAAAGCAATCATCCCAACCATTATTACTATAATAATATGACAGTCCTAGATATCTGCATTCATCGGTCAAGCCTGCTAAATTCAATGAGTCTTGTTCACATGTTGAATCTCCAAGATTATAATCTTCAGGCATCATCCATGCTCTGTAACCTATCAAGCATTTTTAGTAATAATAAAGCAAATTTCTGGTCTGGTATAAGTGAAAATAAGGCTTTTGGCAATGCTTCGTAACACAGTATATATGTGCGTGTGTGGGTGTGCATCTGTACATGTAGACAACTTTTAGAACTGGATTAATAAACCAGTTTGTTTTTCCCAACTTAATCACTCCTGGATCTTTTCAACTGACCCTACCACCTTGTGTCTAGACACAAGGAAGCTGAGCCCTCTGGAGAAAACCTATTTTTTTTCTTGCCATCTCTATCCAGTGATTTTCATTTGGGGTTTCCTGGCAATCCTAAAGTATTTATTAAATGTTGGTACAGTGATTTTTCTGGCAGAGAAACGAAAACCACTGAGAGACATAATGCTGGACATTGGAACCCACATTTTCTTACTTGGGGGCAAAGCAAAAAAAAAAAAAAGTGCCAACAGCTTTTGGGCACCAGAGCTTCATGCCGAATAACCAGAAGAAATAAAAGATTCCAATGGCCAATGACAATATGCCAGCATTTGGTTACAAGCTGAAGATTCTTGAGAATTTTCTTAACTCACGCTCTTCCCCATGAGTGCTACCACTAGTTTAGGGCACTATGCTTGATTCCACTATATTCAATTTCATTCTTGGATGCTATTCAGCCAACATTGGGAAAGCATTTGCGGGCTTCTGAGAATGAAGAAATCAGAAAGGGTTTAATCAAACTCCCTATGTGTGGATTGCATAAACATCATAGCAATGTGGCAGAAAATGAGCAAGGGGCTGGGCCAGTAGAATCAAGATCACAGAAGGAATATTCTAATCAAATAAAAATGTGCAGAGGATTTTTAAAAAACCATTCACCAAACTGCCCATCTGTTCCAACCTATGGGATGGATGCATACAGATTTGTTTTATCTCCACAAAGAGACAGCTAGGGAATAAAACCAAACTCTTTACCTCTCTCCTCCTCACCTTTCCTCCTGATACTCCCAAGTATATTCCACCATGTTAAAAAAAAATAGGTCACCCTAAAATGCTCTTTGAGAAAAATTAACAAATATCACACCTAAAGTTAAGCCATTATTTCTAAAACATTAAGCAGCCCCTCTGATCAGAACCTGAGAGAAATGGGGTTTACCTCCGACGACCCCCCCCCAATATGAAAACAGCTAGCTTTCCAGAGTAAAACACAGAAGTGAGAGTACAAAGCTCGCTGTCTACACACACACACACACACACACACACACACACACACGAGTGTCTCCCTCAGCCCCAGGTCAGAAATGAGAAAGAGGGGAGGGGAATAGAGAAAGCCTTGGAGACCCCGCATTTTGGGCGCCTCTCTCTCCGAGTTGAGGCTGAAACGAACCCCATTTTCGGGGGGGGGGGATTTCTCCCTCCGCGTTCTCAATCCCGCGCTCCCGGGGAACCTCTAGCGGACGAAAAAGGATGCGCCACGATCCCCAGCCGATTCCGGAGTGCAATCCCAACACAGACAACCGCGTTTTGACTTAGGAGCCGCTGTAGCCTGGGCCACGGTGCCTTCCTTCCCGCCCTCCTCACCCACCCACGCTTGCTCCTAAAACACGCAAAGGCTGGGTTGCCCATGCTTCCCCTCTCTGCAACCGGCGTACAGAAGGCGCCAAGGGAAAACGCGCCAAACATTCACAACCCTCAAGTGCATAAAAAAAAAAAAGGTGGGGTGCGGGGTCCCCCCCCCCTTCTGTCTCCATTCAGCCGTTTTCGCCTCCCTTCCAATAGGCGAATTCGGGTCCTCCTAGACGGAGACAGTAACTTTCCCCTCTCCTCGGATCCAAAACGGGGCTGATGGTGAAGAAATGGAAAGAAGGCGCCCAGAGATGGACTTTTGAAGGAGAAGGCAGAAATCCAATGCAAGGTGCCTTTTAAAGCGGGGGAAAAGAGGGGAAAGGGGAAAATCCAAGGGAAAAGGCACCTTTCTCTCTTTCCCTTACCTGCACGCCGCCTGAATTCTTCTCGGCGTCGTTTGAAACAGAACCAGCCGGGTGTCACGCAGACACACACGCGAGATCGGTGATCGGCTTCTTTCTAATTCCACAGTGCCTTTGGATATTGGTCGCGGAGGGGAAAAACCAAAGCAAACCCAGAGAGCGATCCTTAACACTGGAAACCCACGGACAACGTTGGGGCGGATGGGAGAGAGCGAGCAAGGCGGGGGTCTCCCCCCGCTTTCCAAGTTGGCTTGGTTCTCTTAGTTGGTTATTCTCCACAAATAAATCCCCCGAGATGAATGGTCACTAAAATAAGCAAAGGGGCGGCGGCGGTGGTGGCAGAGAATGAAATAAAAGGCTTCCCGCGATCGAGAGCCGTTTCCCCTTTTCCTCGTTATCCGACAATCCTTCAAGAAAGAGGGGGTGGGTGGAAAAAATAAAAGGGGAGAAGGGGGATTCGTCTCTTCTACTCCAGCGTCTCCTCTTCCTCTTTTTGGGAACGGATCTTTCTTAAGCCGAAATTCGGACGCTCCCCGAGTAAAACGCTTCTCGCCAGAGCTTTTGCAGCGCTCTCCGCTAGCAGAGATGCTGCTTCAGGCGGAGGAAACTTTCGGGTGCGGAAGGAAACAGCAGCGCTAGCAATTGCATCTAAGCAAGCCGAGCAAGCAACCCTGGATCTAGGTGAGGATGGGCGGGCGCGCGTGTGCACGAGCGGCTCCTTCCAGGGCTTGAACACGCGCCGCGAAAGTCCCGCAGAAGGGGATGGGAGGGTTCAGAGGAGAGAGCGCGGGGGGGGGGGGGGAATGAAGCCAAAAAAAAAAAAAACCCGGCAAAATAAAACAATATGCATGCAATATAGCGGATCAACCAATCTTCTGGAGTTGGGGCATCGCAACCAGTCTTCTCTTCCTTTTTCTCCGGAGTCAGCCAGCAATTCCACCGCTGCTTCCCTCACCGGAGGAAAGGCAAAGAGCCGGCGCTTAACTCGTTCCTAGCCGCCGCCTCCTCCTCCATGAAAGCAAGAAGCCGTTGCCGCCAAATCGCGTTGGAGGCTCAAGGGAGGCTCGTCTTTCTCGGAGTAAGCATAGCCCAGCAGTAGCAGCTGCCCCCTCTTATCCTGGGTGACCTGATTAGCAACGATAGGGAAAGGGGCGCGGGAAACCGCCTCAGCGATAGGCACGAGCGCGGGAGCCCTGGATACGTGCGTCCTCTTCTCGGCCGCTTTCACTTTTTGCCAGTCGCCGCTATTCGGGAATGGGTGGGAGCAGGTGGGATGCTCAGCCGGCGTAGGGAAAGGCAAAACCCAGCATTTGGGAAGCAGCCATCTCCAGGGTTGTGCAGTTGCCACCCGGCCATAGGCAGAAACATATCCGAGATGCGGTATAGGATCGGAGTGCGTAAGACTGGAGCTTTTTTGCCTTGCGAAACGACAGGGTGTCGGAAAATCCGAATCGGGTTTTTGTTTTTTGTTTTTGTTTTAATTCCCGCAGATAAAAGGAAATCGACGCACCAGCGGATTGGTTTCTCAGTGTCGGAGAAAGTCTGGCTACAATCCTCTTGCCTGATCCGAAGTCGATTCTGAAAGCAGCCCGGGTGGGGCTAATCAAAGGTTTTGTTATTCATCCTTTGAGTCCAGCTGTTCACGGGAACGCAGAATGTTCTCCCAGATGTGCTTTCACTTGCGTCTTTTCCAGCTCTAAGAAGTCTTCCCTGAAACCCTTGGCTGAGTGCACTTACTTGAGAGCAAATTCCGTTCACTTTACCAGTTATAGTTCTTCAGAGTAAATCTGAGTAGGTGAGCTGAGGTAGCAAAAGTAAAGGTCCTGATTAACCTTCGATCCCCTAGCGGTGAGATCCCTGCCTTGGACTGCTACTTGGACACCGTTAGTTTTCTGAGTAAAGGAGAAAAAATGCTCCAGGTTTGGATTTTTTTTTTAAAAAAATCCTGAAAATAATTGGAGGGAAGTGCTGCAATCAGTAAATGTACTTTCCAGATGCTTTAATCGTTTGCATCTGGGTTGGTCATGCTGATTGCAGCTGATGACGATTATGATAAGCCATTAGAAAAGGAAAAACTAGAGAATAGAGGTTCTTCTGGACCTTCAAATACTGCTGATTTATAAGTGCCAGCAATCTTCATTATTGGACACATTAGCTTGGTCTTGGGGGAGTTATAATTCAGTGATATCTAGAAGGGCACAGGTTTCCAATTTATGCCTTACTTAGGCAGGAAACGTTTTGGTGTCTTGGGTCAATGGATGTGAGATACCTTTATTGATAGATTTTGCTACACAATCGTGTACCCCAAAGGTGTGGACTCTTAGCACCACATAGACGTGGATAATACTAAGCAAGGAGAGAAGCAACCTAGAACTAAGGAGACATTTCCTAATGGTGAGAGCAATCAACCAGTGGAATAGCTTGCCTCCATCACTGGAGGTTTTTCAAAAAGAGAGTGAACAACCATTTATCTGAAATGGTGTAGGCTCTCCTACTTGAGCAGGGGGACCTCCAAGGTCCCTTTCAACTCTATTATTCTTTGTTTTGACGCCAATCTTATCCTTCAGTTCTTCCAAAAGTCACACATTGTAGCTATAATCCAACCTACTTCAGGTCATCCTCTTTTTTTCCTTCTACTTTTCCCAACATTATAAACTTTTTTAAAGAGTTCTAGGGCCTTCATGTGTCCAAACATGACAATATGATGTCAGGGCTGGAAGTCCTCTTGGGCATTGGATCTTCAGGCCTGCCACATTTAGTGCTGTGGAAAACTGGGAGGGGGGATTGTATGGAGCTGGGGAGATATATAGTCAACATTCCTTTCTCCAAGAGCCAAGGCCACTCTGCCCTGCACCTGGAGGGGTGTGACTGGAGAGTATCTCCAGTTAGGACAGTGCATTAATTGAACCATGTGATTGACCTGTGGGTGCTGGTGCTTGGACTTTCTTTTGGGTGGGAAAAACCTGGAAGCGTTTGGATTCGGGTTTTCCCAGATGTGCCAATATGACATCTTTAATAAAGTAGAACTTTGAGGAATGCTTAGCCTTGGAGTCTTCTTTTGTTGGGGGTGTTTCTTGGAACCCTGACACTGACCCTGGTTTTATATGAGAACTCTGAACTGATTTGTTCTATGAGCCAGTTGTTTTTAAGCTGTATGTGGCATTATCTCTAACCTGGAGTTCAAAGGTGCATGAATATTCTGTTTCTTCAAAGCCCATCTTTCACTTCCGTAGAGAATCACATGTAAAGAAAGCCCTTCTGTTAGATTGGGTAATGGCACACACACAGGCTTAATGGTAACAACAGCTCTTTATTAAGTACAACAAGTGAGAACAATCCAGCAAAGGTTGAGTCTGACAGCAGCCCTTTTATAGGGAGCTGTCAGACCCTTCGAGCAATAGGATTACACCTCTGTTCCCGCCAGAACAGAGGACCTTGGTGGAAACCACTGAAGTTAGAGCAAGTAACTAACACCTTCCCTATTCACTTCTGATCTTTGTAGGGATAAACTCAGGATGACATTTCAATAGCTTTTCCAAGACCTTTATTCCTACTCTGTCGTGTGCTAGTTGTGGCATATTTCCTGGTCATGAGGTCATTTAATGTTGATAGTCAATTTTAAAAGACAGAAATTACCCACCTCTTTAATATTTTCATTGTCAACACAATATGCTTACTCATGCTTAGTTTAAGCATGATTTATTTAATGATATGGGTGTGCATGACTCACTGAATCATAAATTAACTGTAGGGGTTGAGTTTACACAATATGTTCAACTAAAACATGGCTGTTAGTTATGGTTCGGTGTGTCATACAACCAATACCTTCAGACTAACCTCCCCTTTTCTTCCCTCCTCCTCACTTTATTTCTCAAACCATCCTCCTAGCAACTAGCAGCTAGATGCACAGCTGTAAATACAATACAACGCAACTGGAATTCTAAGCTATAAAATTGTTGGGTATTTTTTGTTTATAAAACTATATTTCACATCCAGCGGTGGGATTTCAAAAATTTTCCTACCGGTTCTATGTGAGCGCAGTTTGCACATGCACACAGCACTCAAAGACTGCCCTCAGTGTCAGAGCTGGTGATCTGAGCTGTTGTTTAGCTCAGCTGAAGGGCGGCAATCTGCTCTGCCCTGCAAAAATCAAGGGAATATAGGACAGGAAACGGCGGGGGTGGGAGGTGGGGCCAACCAGAGGTGGTATTTGCTGATTCTCCAAACTACTCAAACTACCCCTACCGATTCGCCAGAACCGGTCCAAACCAGCTGAATATCACCTCTGTTCACATCCCGGCATAAGCAGTGACTTTGAGCATATGCAAAGCTGTTTGTCTTTAAAGTTGAGTAGTACATTAGCAAAGAGTGAATGAAAAGTGTTGGCTAAATTTAATTTGAGAGATTAGAAGCATGTGTAATCCTTCTGAGACTCTGATATCCTGGCAGCTTCCATTTTAAACCCAATATTTGTGGAACAGAGCTATGTCTCTCTATTATGGTGAAGAAACAATCCCAAATACAGATATGCTCGGCTTATTTACTGACCATTTAAAGTTACAATAGCACTGAAAAAAGTGATTTATGACTGTTTTTCACTCTTTTGACCATTGCAGCATCCCCATGATCAAAGTTCAGATGCTTGGCAACTGACTCACCTGAAGGTTGCAGTGTTCCGACATTATGTAACCACCTTTCATGACTTTCCGACAAGCAAAATCAATGGGAAAATCAAATTCACATAACACCTGTGTTACACTCAGACTTATATATTGTTCACAGTGCTTTTACTTGGTGATATATGCATACAAACATGTTTCAAGCGTATACAATTCAAGCCTGCTTTTTCCCTTACATTCTGAGAATTCTGGAATTCATAATTCCAGCATCTAAAGGACCTGCAGTTGGAGAAGGTACTACAGGGTGTGTACGCATCTACTAAAATACAAAAGTTGTATGCACCACAGAATGCCTTTCCAAGTTTACAATTATCTCCTAGTGGCTGTACAGTGCATTCAGACCCCCTTCAGTTTTGTTAAGTCATTTCTAAAATTCTGTTTTCACTTTGTCAGTATGGGGTACTGAGTGTTGATTAATGAGAGAGAGAAAAAGAATTTGAACAACTAGAATCAGGCTGCAGCATAACAAAATTGACAAAAGTGAAGGGGGTCTCAATATTTTCTGAATGCATTGTACCTACCTGTGCATAGTATGTAAGGTAAAGGTTCCCCTCCCACATGTTGTTCCTGACTCTAGGGGGCGGTGCTCATCTCTGTTTCAAAGCTGAAGAGCCAGTGCTGTGCGAAGACATCTCCATGGTCATGTGGCCAGCATGACTAAACGCCAAAGGCACACACAATGCTGTTACCTTCCCACCAAAGGTGGTCCCTATTTTCTTGCATTTTTACATGCTTTCAAACTGCTGGGGTTGGCAGAAGTTGGCAAGTAATGGTAGCTCATTCCTTTACACGGCGCTAGGGATTTGAATAGCTGAACTGCTGACCTTTCTAATCGACAAGCTTGAGGAATAGAAATTCACACATAAAATGTCCTGATTTTAAGATCAAAGTCTGTGATTTAGGAAAATTTTTCTTTAGCTAACTTTCTTATGTTCCCTTTCACTAGGTACTTCTCTTTAAGTCCTATTCACTTCTGCTTTATGAAATACCATGGAGGAAAAAAAGTTAAAGTGCACAGTATTTCAGATACATTTGGCTATAATTCTCATCACCACAAGCAATTGATTATGCTTGTTTGGGGTGGTCACAATTATAATTAAAGTAACTGGTTTTTAAACAGGTTTAAAAAGTCTACCTAGTTTCAGTAACTATTATCCTACATTCTCTGGGTCATAAGTTAGAGTACCCTAAATCCAAATGTATATAAAATACAGAACAAGAAACAAACAGAATTGGTTGTTGTTTTGCTTGTAGTGTTGTTAGAATGAAAAAAAGTATATAACAGCATTTGAAAGTTTACAGTATTTATTTTTATCTTCAGTAGTGCCTGTAAATTTGAGATGAAGGGCAATATAAAATTGTTTTAAATAAATGGAGACCAAGAGATGAACTCATTTTATTTACTGAAAACAACAATTTCTCTGCTGAATGAAATATGTCTGACGAAGCACCACAGTGCCTGAAATGAAAAACGAAGTGATAATTTAATTTTAATTCCCGACATACCCCAAATGATCTCATAATCAGTAGGTGTAGGATAGAAAAAGATTCATTTCAAATCACTAAATGCATTTCCTCAACATCTCTGAGCTCATAAATCAATTTAAACACATATCCTGAAACAACCTAATACAGTTTTTCATCCCTTCAGCTCACTGTAGAAGCCAAACAGATTAAGAATATATAACCTGAATTCCCCATATTGATGAGTGTCCTGTAACTAAAGCTGTTCACCATTTTGGTGCACACTTTAAAATACCAACTGCAAATCATTCAGAATACTTTGTTTCTCATGCAATTGCAAGCAAAGCAGAGATTATGTGACCTCCCCCCAAAATATTGCTCCTGTGATACAAATAAACAGTTGTGTCGAATCTAAATCAAACGAACAAAAATACATTTGATCTAAAATAAAAATCACATGCTTTAAGCTGTTTTTCTCCTCTTTGAAGAAGAATGTACGTTCTTCAAAAATGACTCCAATTCTTGTCCAATAACACCCACTGGTTGAAGCACTATCACTTTAAAAAAAAATGAATCTCAAGTAATCAGGGCAAGGATTAATTTCCAAAATCTGCCCATTTCCCAGTTACAATTCCAATAAAAAGTATCCTCCCTAGAATAAGCAACAGATATATTATTATTATTATTATTATTATTATTATTATTATTATTATTATTATTATTATTATTATTATTATTATTACTGTTTTCTATTCTAAGTATAGAATGGAGAAATACATTTTCTGAAGTTAATAGTAGTATAGTTTCCTATACCAAAAATAATGATGTTAGGCTCTTTTTCTGGGTATAATATTAATTGGTTTAAATCAGAATTAGTGTTTTGGGGCCGTATTAAGTTGTCAAAACTGGTTGTTTGGGTCAATTTCAATAATGTCTGAAAGTGATAACTTATTGTTCTTTGGTTTGAAAAAACTAGTATATCTTGAATGATTGTATTGAATTTAAATACATGTATTTAATGTATTTATTTATGTATGCATGTAAATGTATTTATCAAAAACAGCAATAGATTTGGATAGATGAGCTGAACTTAAATTGTGTATTTGGAATAAGAGTGAAATGAATGTTTTGCTTTGTGTTACTTTTGTCATAAATTACACACACACACACACACACACACACACACACACATCAATTAAACAGAAGTTTTATAAAATTCTCTGTTTCATTTTTCACTCAGAAAATCCAATTGCCAGTTAGAGAAATTGTTTTAATTTTCCAGATTTAAGTTTATAACAAGCAGCGTAACTTTTACAGCAGGTTGATGAATGGTAAGCTTGTCCATTGGGAACTTATCTTAATAGGCTATCTTAAAATCAAAACCTCTTATAAATCAGACAGTTGATTTGGAAAATATGAAATCCCTCCTTTTATATTAGTCACTAGAGAGGTATGCAATAGCATGCCAATTCTGTTTTCATCCTTAATATCATGCTATATATTTACATAGAAGTGCAATTGATTTTCAAAAATAGCAAAGCAATTTTGATTATAGCAAACATGGAGTTAAATTCTTTATCTGCCTGTTCTAGAAGGTTTGAATAACTAATTTTATCCATATCTGAACACACAATCCATCACTGGTTGTCTCAACATAGACATTTGGTTTGCCTGTTTTACTCTGTTTGTCCATGAGTTTGTCTCTCCTTTGAAGTTAGATAAATTAACTTAAATGTGAGCAAATGAATTGTGTTTTCTATATTTGTCATTTTATTTATAGTACTTGTAACTGTGAATTCCAAAGGACTGTCAGTGGTAACTCCATCAAATAAAAACTAAACAAAATATCTAGATGAAAATAATGTAAAAAAAAAAAATCAACCTTGCTCAGGCAAAAAACTAAATTATCCCAAGATAATGCTATGCTGCTAACTAGGGCTAACAAAACCTTTGCCACTTGAATACTGCTCACCTGCCTGGAACCTACACTGCATTTCAGACATTAAAACATTAGAGAGGGTCCAGAGCAGTGGTGGGTTTCTACCGGATCGCACCGGATTGTGCGATCCGGTTGGAGAATGAACCCGGAAGTAATTTTCTGCCCCGCCCCCTTGGCGTTTTTTGCATCGGGGCTGACTCCCCGCCGCCACCGCTGCACTACCTCATGTTCCTTGTCTTCTGGCCGCGGCCCCACTCTGTGGAAAACATAGGCGCAATTACAGCCCGGAGCAGGAGCAAAGCCCCTTTCCCAACTGGCCCTTCCTCCCTCGGAAGGCTTCGGAGGGAAGCTTCTGCAGAAGCCCGAGCAAGTGACAACAAGTTCCCACCGTTACAAAGTCTCGGAGGCTGTAATTTTCTGAGCTGTGCGCGCGCGCCTGTTTTCCACGGCGTGGAGCAGCAGCAGCGAGGTTCTGCGTGGCCGGTAATGACTCCAGATGCCATCCGGGAAGACAAGGAACGCGAGGGGGGACCGTTGACGGCCTCCGGAATCATCGCTCGCCGCGCAGAGCCTCGCTGCTGCTCCACGCCTTGGAAAACAGGCGCGCGCGCACAGCTCAGAAAATTACAACCTCCAAGACTTCGTAACGGTGGGAACTTGTTGTCACTCACTCGGGCTTCTGCAGAAGCTTCCCTCCGAAGCCCTCCAAGCGAGGAAAGGCCAGTTGGAAAAGGGGCTTTGCTCCTGCTCCGGGCTGTAATTGCGCCTATGTTTTCCACGGCGTGGAGCAGCGGCGAGGCTCTGCGCGGCCAGTGATGATTCCGGGGGCCATCCGGGAAGATGAGGAATGCGAGGGGGGACCCTGCCTCCCACTGATGGCCTCCGGAATCATCGCTGGCCGTGCAGAGCCTCGCCGCTGCTCCACGCCATGGAAAACATAGGCGCAATTACAGCCCGGAGCAGGAGCAAAGCCCCTTTCCCAACTGGCCCTTCCTCCTTCGGAAGGCTTCGGAGGGAAGCTTCTGCAAAAGCCCGGCCGAGTGACAACAAGTTCCCGCCGTTACAAAGTCTCGGAGGCTGTAATTTTCTGAGCTGTGCGCGCGCGCCTGTTTTCCAAGGCGTGGAGCAGCAGCAAGGCTCTGCGCGGCGAGCGATGATTCCGGAGGCCGTCAACGGTCCCCCCTCGCGTTCCTCGTCTTCCCGGATGGCATCTGGAGTCATTGCCGGCCACGCAGAACCTCGCTGCTGCTCCACGCTGTGGAAAACAGGCGCGCGCGCACAGCTCAGAAAATTACAGCCTCCGAGACTTTGTAACGGTGGGAACTTGTTGTCACTTGCTCGGGCTTCTGCAGAAGCTTCCCTCCGAAGCCCTCCATGCAAGGAAAGGCCAGTTGGGAAAGGGGCTTTGCTCCTGCTCCGGGCTGTAAGCTTCCCTCCGAAGTCTTGGGATGTTCTGAGGAGCCCCCCAAGGAAAAACGCCGCTGCCAGGTAGTTAAAAGTACCTCTCTGATTCTATCAGACTCTGTCAGTCTCTCTCTGATTCCCTCCCTCACTCCCTCTCTCTGTTCCTCTGTCTGTCTGTCTGTCTGTCTCACTCACACACACACACTGTGGTCACCTTGTTGAGTGTTTCAAATGTGATTGGAACACTCAACAAGGTGACCACAGTGTGTGTGTGTGTGTGTGTGTGTGTGTGTGTGTGTGTGTGAAACAGACAGACAGACAGACAGAGGAACAGAGAGAGGGAGTGAGGGAGGGAATCAGAGAGAGACTGACAGACACACACACACACACACAGACAGAGACAGAGAGGGGGAGTGAGGGAGAGAAAGATAGACAGACAGAGAGAGACACACACAGTGTGAGTGATTAAGTGAATGAGTGAGAGACAGATACACCCACATACACAGAGTGACAGAGAGAGAGAAGGGAGGGGAGAGAGACAGAGGGAGAGACAGAGACAGACAGACACACACACACACACAGAGTGAGAGACAGACAGACAGACACACACACACAGAGTGACAGAGATGGGGGAAGGAGGAGAGAGAGACAGAGATACAGAGAGAGAGACAGACAGATAGACACCCAGAGAAAATGACAGAGGGAGACAGAGAGGGAGGGAGGGAGAGAGAGACAAAGAGCCAGAGAGAGAGAGAGAAAGAAAAAGAAAAAAAGAAAGTGGGAGAGAGAGATGAAAGAAAGAAAGAAAAAGAACTTATGACCACAATTGAGCCCAAAATTTTGGTTGCTATGCAAGAGCTTCGTTAAGTGAGTTTCACCACATTTTCCAAGTTAGCCATGCCCACCTGGTCACATGACTGCCAAGCCACTCCCACCAGGTCACATGGCTGGCAAGCCACTCCCACCAGGTCACATGGCCGGCAAGCCACTCCCACAAAGGAGGCCACACCCACAGAGTAGGTTCCAAAAAAATTTGAAACCCACCACTGGTCCAGAGGTATTTTACAAGAAGAGTACTCAACTCCTCTGCTCGTAATAAAATTCCATATACCACCAGGCTTGAAGTTTTAGGCCTGGATAGCATTGAACAACGCCATCTACATTCTGACCTGAGCTTAGTGCACAAGATAATCTGCCATAACGTCCTACCTATTAATGACTACTTTTGCTTCAACTGCAATAACACAAGGGCTATCCATAGATATAAACTAAATGTAATCCATTCTAATCTTGATTGCAGGGGAAATGATTTCAGCAATAGAATAGTAAATGTATGGAACACGCTACCTGATCCTGTTGTTAGTTCCTCTAACCCCCATACCTTTTACCTTAAGCTGTCTACCGTGGACCTTACGCATTTCTTAAGGGGGGCGTGCATAAGTGCCTACTGTCCCTGTCCTACTGTCCCATTTATATGTATTCTTTTTATGTGTTTATGGCTATGTTTTGCTTATTTATATCAATTCATTTGTGCCATTTTTTCATGTGTTTTCATACTTGTTTCCTTGTACTTATTGACAAAACAAACAAACAAACAAACAAAAAAACAAACAAATAAGATAAAGTCTAGTATAGATATCTGTAGTGAGTCAGCTGGGACCAAACACACATTGAAGTAAAACAAATGCAACTTGATTGCAGAATTAAAGTAAGCTGGGGCTACACAAACTATGACTGAGAACGTATGTCACTCTTATCCACCTTCTGCAAATCTTTCATATTAATAATTGCCCATCTCCCTCAGAGTGGTATATAGAAATATATGTATAGAGGAAGACTTTAAGGAGACTGAAGACTACAATTCTGAACAAGGCTATTGGAGCAAATAAATTCAATTCAAATCAGTTACACTATAAGTTTTATGTTCAGAAGAACTGATTTGAAAATGATCATTTTAGTGATAGGCTATCATCTTTACCTAAATGGGGAGAGTAAGTAAGAGCCAGGAAGAATTCATGATTTTTGTAAATGACATAACATCTTACGAATTACATGACATTATAATTTAAGTTTATAATTTATCTGTGATGGACAAATACACTTAGAGAATATGCCCTATAGATGATTAGACATCAGAATAACAATCTGGACATCATATAACTAACATGACATGGTCACATTTGCTACCTTTAATAATATATAATGTATTAGAAGGCTCTTTCATGGGTAGATATTGGCAAGAAATTTGTCCAGTTCACATATCAGTGTATTAAGTGTATTAAATTCAAACTTCTCATATGCAAACTAGAATACTGCATACAGATAGAACAATATTTCACATTTCAAAGTGAAGTTTGGAACTAAAAAAAGGGGGAGCATAAAAATACATCTATTAGGGAAAGTAGGCATAAAGCTGTATTATATGAGGAAATTCACCTGGAGGAAAATGGTATTGGTTAAAAGATGTGTTTACAGGTATAAATATTTCATGCAGACTTTTTTAAATGATAAAGAAAAGCAGTAATAAGCTTAGACTGGGAAAATGAGGACGTGAAGAAAATTGACGACTATTAGCTTTTGCTAAAATAACTAAAATTGCTGGCTTATTGTTTAGTTCAACCAATTTTGACAGACATTGTCATGCATTTATAGTTCATTTTGAAGCCATTTCCCAATCTGTCCTGGAAGGAAAGATATATTAATAACGTTTAACCTCAAGTTCACCAATGCAGTATCTTTCTTTTAAACATAAAGAGCTTCACAGCATCAATCATCTGGTCCATTTAATTATTCATTTAATAAATATATAATTTGGCTTCTAGAAGAAAACTAGTACAAAAACTAGTACAAGAAAACTAGTAGAGTTTCTATGAGCCTCAGCAGGCAGTAGTGCCCAGCTTACTTGTCTGAGCTCAGGTTTTGATTAGAATCAGACTTGATTGATAATTTTGACAGATAATTTCAGACTTCCTGGACACCATAGAAAAGGATAGAAGGTCTTATTTCTCTCCTTACCTCCTGCTTTTTTTCCTCCTCTCCTCTTAATTTTGTGTTGATGTTCTTGCTTTTCTTATTCATTCTTTTCCTGATCTGGGGGTACCCTAAATGTTGGGTGGAGTCCTTTTATTTACTCAAAGGACCAGTTAGCTAGGAATAATACTGAACAGAGTCGGAATCACACTAACAGGACAGAAGTTCAAAAGTAATGTTAACAGGTATTACTTCATAGAAAGAGTAGTGGGAGCTTGGAATTAACTTTTAGCAGAGGTAGTGCGACAATCATCAGTAACTGAATTTAAACAATCTTCTGATAAACACATCTATCACCCAACATAAATACATGCATACATACATACAATGAAATAATAATAATTACAAAATAATTTTAAAAAAAACCTCAAAAGGGCAGAGTCAATGGACCAGTGGGTCTTTCTCTTCCATCAGTTTTTATGTTTCGAATAAAACTTTTACTGAAAAAAATCTTATGATCTTATGAGCACATGATACCAGTAATTTGTCCTTAAAGAGGTACCTCAGCAAATTCTCTCCTCCTTGTTTGATTGCAGAATGTTTTATTTCATCGTGATGGCTACCAGTGTCTTCCTTTCCCTTTCCTTTATATAGATTATATTTTCCTTCTCCTGTTTTTATTCTTTCCAACCCAGCAGACTCTGCTAAAGAAATTATTTAAAGGAGCACAGGGCTCTGTGAACTAGAATGAGAAAAGAATTGCCCCAAATTTCTGGTGTTGGTGAACAGGAAATGAACGTTTGAAAATGGCCGGCCTCAGACCAGGGGCTGCAGAAACCAATTCCAGAAAGAAAGAAAGAGAAAGAGAAAGAGAAAGAGAAAGAGAAAGAAAAAAGAAAGAAAGAAAGAAAGAAGAAAGAAAGAAAGAAAGAAAGAAAGAAAGAAAGAAGAAAGAAAGAAAGAAAGAAAGAAAGAAAGAAAGAAAGAAAGAAAGAAAGAAAGAAATCTCCAATAAATCTTATTGGAGAAGTGGACTTGGAATGTTGCCAACTGCTCCATTTGGAAGGCCCCGTCCTTTCCCTTGATGTGAAGCGAAGCCACTTTTAGTTGCTTTTAGTGAGAAGCTCTGCTTGTATGTAACTCTTTTCAACACAAAATAATTACTTCAAAGAGGGTTGAACTCAAGTTTGTCAGCGAGTTAACTCTCCAAAAATAGGGCAGGACCAACTTTGGCATGTGTGGGGACTCAGAAGCTGGCAAAAGATCAGGGTAAAGCAATAAACTGAATCAAGCAGGAAGCTGTAGATTATTCTAGAAATAAGTATTTCTAGAAAGAAATTCCTTGACACATCTCTATGGTAAAGAAGATCAAAGACTGGTTCAGAATGCTTCCAATTGCTCCATTCTAAGAACACTCCCTCCACCCCTCCAGCTTTTTTCCCCTTCCTGGTCTAAGAGCAAAGCATATTATGAGAAGCCGGACCACCCCCTCCCCCAGAGAACAAAATATTTTGGAGAATATTAAAAGAGGAAGAATATTATATTTCCCAAAAGGAGATATGGAGAAAAATCAAAGGCAGAGAGCAGCCCCAAATCTTCCTGTTATAGAAAAACAACCTCAAGCAGAAGAGACTGGAAGGGAGGTTTTGTATCCCTTCAGAAAGATTGGTTCAATCTATTCATAAACAAAATGCCTTCAGCCAAAAGCTCCCACAGAAGGTTGGAGCTGATGGGATTAAGAATTGACATTCCCCCACCCAAATTCTAAGGACAGGACCTTTAGGACATAATAGGATTAACCCACCACCATTGAAATAGTAAAAGATACAAGGCTACATTGCACAACCCCACTGCACCTCAGTCACCAAACCCCAGAAACTTATAAAAATCCATCCACTCAGTCAGCCATTTTGTCAGCCACCTGAGAAACATGCTACTGTCACTGAAGTTTCTTGAAAACCAAATAACTAGAGACCTTAGTGTTAGATAGGCAGGAACTCAGACAGACGCCGTGAGGCAAATTCAACTATGTTTATTCACAGACAGCAAAATAGGAAGTACAGGAGAGAAGCGGGAGCTATTTATATGGAGCTGTCAGGCAGGGCGGCCAATCAGGATGCGAGGATCGCCCGTGTTCAGCCAGGTCGCGTCTTGACCAATCAGACGCGACCTGGCTGTTGCCGGCAAACTCAGGGGAAACTCCTGACGTCATTGCCAGGACTCTACACTTAGTTCCTTGTAGCCGGCCTCCATTTTATTTCCAGCGTTTTCAGGCTTGGAACCAGACTGGATTTTTATTTCTATAATATCCTATGCCAAGGGCAAACTTACGTGCAAATCAACACCATCCTACCTCAGATACAATACAACGGTCTCCTCTGGCCATAGCTGCTAGGGGAGGGGAATCAAAAGCCATATGCTGCATTCTTTCCCTAACTTGTCTATTCCCTTCAACTCTCGTCTGCTTCCCATTTCTTTTCCTCCTTTTCCTTTGTAAGGTTTGTAGCTTCCCAGCTGCTTTCTTTAGTAAGACATCTTCTGTGAACACTTTTACTTACATTTTTATGAGAGCAACAAATGACATTTCATCAAAGGGGCCTCTCTAGGATTTTATGTTCATCAGAAATACTTGAAAGACGGTCAACATATTTAAAAATGGTTTGAATTGACCACATATATTTTGTTTAGTCCCAAAGAAAATTGGGTATTTGGAACTAAATTTATCTCCCTTTCCCAGAATCAAATGATATGAGTTAGACCAATCTGAGTCAGTTTTGTACAACATTTCTTCCTCCCGGGATCCATTTTAGCAAGCAAAACAGGAGTATTGTGTCCTAAAGATTCCTGAGGATGGTGCTAGGCCAGTGATGGCTAAGCTTTTCCAGATCGAGTGCCCAAAGCCCCAAAGTGCAATGCATGTGTGTGTGTCCATGCATGCTCCTCGCCCCAAACATGTGTGTGCACCCCAGTGGTGGGTTCCTGCTGGATCGCACCGGATCGCGCGCGCTCCCTTTCAGCGCTCCACCTGGCTTGCGCGCTCCCTTTCAGCGCTCCACCTGGCTTGCGCGCTCCCTTTCAGCGCTCCACCTGGCTCTCGCGCTCCCTTCTGGCGCTGAAACCGGAAGTACAGTCTTGCCCCGCCCCTGGCGAAGCAACGACGCCTGTCTGCGCTCCACCAGCTCGGCTGGGAACGGAGATGTTTCCTCAGCGGAGCGGAGCGCTCCGCTCCGCTGAGGAAACATCTCCGTTCCCAGCCGAGCTGGTGGAGCGCAGACAGGCATCATTGCTTCGCCAGGGGCGGGCAAAACTGTACTTCCGGTTTCAGCGCCGGAAGGGAGCGCGAGAGCCAGGTGGAGCGCTGAAAGGGAGCGCGCAAGCCAGGTGGAGCGCTGAAAGGGAGCGCGCAAGCCAGGTGGAGCGCTGAAAGGGAGCGCGCGAGCCAGGTGGAGTGCTGAAAGGGAGCGCGCGCGATCCGGTGCGATCTGGGAGGAACCCACCACTGGTGCACCCCCACATGCGCCCCGCGCATGCACGACAGAAACCAGAAGACCAGCTGGCCAGCTGGAGGCACGCACGCATGCATGGTGGAACTGAACTGGGACAATAGCTTGCATGCCCACAGGGAGGGTGCTGCGTACCACCTGTGGGGCACTGCATGTCATAGGTTCACCATCACAGTGCTAGGCAGAAGAATTCATATCTGAGCAGGAGAATATAGAGTGTACATGTATAACCGATCTCCTCCTCAAGCTCCTCCAACAATTACAGTTATAGATCAAGGGGAAATGGAGTCCTATCTGATAGTGGTTATATTGCTGGAAGAAGGAGGAAACTGTGGCTTATGATAGACAAGGGGAAGGAACTTAACTAATTCAAATGAATCCAAGCCTCCAGGGCCAGATGGTTGCATCTCAGGGAACCATAAGAATTAGTGAATCACAGAACCATTTGCAGTAATCTTTGAGAACTCCTGCAGGACAAGTAAAGTTCCAGAAGATTGGAGAAGAGACAATTCCATTGCCATTGTCAATCTCCACAAAATCTGTTCCCCTCCAGCTTTTAGGAACCCAAATTTAGGAGTGGAGTAAAGTACCATATTTTTCCAACTATAAGGCACTCCGGACTATAAAACACACCTTAGTTCTCCTGGCAACGCAATCTCAGCGCCCACTTCCTCTACATCCAGCCCAATGACTCAACAGACAAAAATTTCATCATTTTTACAACAAGAAGGGACTGGAGAGAGTTCAAAGGACTTATCTGTTACCCAAATGTTCCAGGCTCTTATGAAAGGACAAAATGAATTGAAAAAAGAGGTGGCAGATTTTAAAGAACAGCTCAGACATGTACAGCAGCAAACAACAGAAAATAAACAGAGAATTGGTGTGCTGGAGGAGGGTGTGGTTGGGTTGAGGGAGGAGGTGAAGGCAATTCAGAAGGGGAATAGAGAATTGGAAAATTTCATGGTAAACTTGAAAGAATGTCCCTTTTTCTCAGATTCCAGAACCTACAGGAGACAGAAGATGAAGATCTTAAGGATACTATGTGTACAATCTTAGCAGAATATATTGAGATAAATAAAGAACAGTTGCGGTGGGATATGGACCTGGTTTACAGGATCAATTCAGAATATGCCAGAACACATAATGTTCCAAGGGAAGTACACGTTAAATTTCTTAGGAAGACCACAAGGGATGAGGTTTTAGGGGCCCAAGGGGGGGCACCACTAAAATATAAAGATAAAGAAATTGCCATTCTTAAACAAATTCCGAAAAAAATAAGAGATACGAGGAGGAAGTATTCCTCCTTATCAAAGAAATTATATAACAAAGGAGTTTGGTTTAGATGGTTATTGCCAGAAGGAATGTTGATCTTCTGGGAGGGAAACAGAATTAGAATCAATACAGTTGTGGAGGCAGAGGCCTTCATGAAAAAACATAGTGCTCTCCTAGAGGACGAAATCATAAGAGGTAGTGAAAAAGGTGACAATACACAAGATATGAGGAGGGAGGGGCTGTGGCTCCGCCGGGGGGAGGGGGGAGGGAGCAATATTGAAAAGACACAGGTTCAAAAATAAATGTATTTGAAATATTATTGTAATTGTTGATATATTAGAAAGTGGCAAAAGAGATGATTGAATATATGGTTGATACAATGTATAACAAGATGCTGTTTCTGCTTATCTTTTATTTATTTTTTTTTCTCTGTAAAAGTTGTGAGACTTGGAGAGATTTCTACCTTTAGCACGATGTAGCTGCCAAAAAATTTTGTACATCCACCTACCCTTTCCTATAAATGTTTAAAAACCAATAATTTTTTTTTAAAAAAAAAACACCTTACTTTTGGGGGAGGAAAATAATAATAAGAAAAATTCTGTCAGCATCCATGGTATTCAGCTGACAAATGGTAACAAGGTCAGCCAATGAATAGGCATAGCAACTAAGTCAGCCAATGAGGGCTATTTGGACTCTGAAATTTGCTGTGTGAGCAACAAAGAGACAGGAAGAGTCTAGCCGAGAACTGAAAGTGAAACTGCTTGTGTTTTGCTTGTATTTACTGCTACCTTGGAAAACCTGCTTTTGGTAATGTATTGTATATTATTATTATTTTGAATCCTGCTGAATCAGTTACTATGCTTTCTGAATGTGATTGCTGTTGCAAACTCTGACCAGCCAGGTCAGCTTCAGTACTTATTGCAGCCTGATTCAGCGCAGCTGATTGGCGGGTGGATCGGACTGCCAGAATACACCCAATCAGCTATTCCAGGCTGCAGGGATTGCCACACACCATCGCTGCCTCAATGCCTCGCATTTTTGGCCTCTGGTGTGTGTGTGGGGGTACATTCAGTGTATAAGATGTACCCTAATTCTCATCCTCTTTTTGGGGGGATAAAAGTGCATCTTATACTCCAAAAATACGGTAAAGTGTTTTTAAGGCCAGTTTGGGGTACATACAGAACCCAGAATGTGTAATAGGAATGGCTCAATATCATTGACAGAGGGTTCATTAAGACAAAATCTCTTTGAATACTTTGAAATGCTTTCTCCCAGATTTCTCTGCAGCAAAGCTGAGTTGGTTATAAAATAAACTGACAACTGGCTCGCCTGCTATTTCTTGTCTTTCTTCTCCAAGCCTTCCCACAGTCTCTCACAATCATCTTTTAAAAGGAGTAGAAGTAGTACCCAGGAAACTACAAACTGTCAGCCTGATGTCTAGACTGGGCATCATTTCAAAGAAATAATCAAGCAGGATATTTGTGAGCATTACCAGCACACTATAAACAAATTGTGCCAGATTAACCTTCTTTCCCCAGCCGATAGCTTTATTAGTTTAATAGGTCTGGATAATGCTGATGTAAGTGTTCCTGGGCCTCTGCAAAGAATGCCTTACGATATTTCCCTTCATAAACTGGATTAAGTGATACTATCACTTGATGGACTTACAGTTGATTGAATGACTAAACTCAAAGAATATTCATTAATGGCGCCACTTTATTTTTTAAAAAAGTGCATCCATTCAATATGGACAGATGCAGGAGTGGGATTCTACCAGTTCAGACAAACCAGTAGCTCCGATGATCAGATGGGCCCTCCTGCCTGCCCACACTATTTTCCTACCTTTATCTCCTCCACTGATTCACACTGCAGAGCAGATTGCCAAGTGAATCAGCTGTGTTACTTTTCTGAAGAAACCCGGAAGTGAAAATTTCTTCAAACTGTGCACGCGAAGCACGCACATGTGTGTTCAAATCATGCGATCACCAAACCAGGAGGATCACACCATTGGACAGAGGTATCAACAAGCACCACAGGCTGCAGATGACACAAAGCAGAGTAAACTGGCTTTAGGTGGAAGAAACAAGCTTCAAAAAGATCTGTATGGATGACAAGATAGCAGAGTTCAAATACCCGAATGCAACTAAGTATTTTGCATCCACACAGAAATTCTCTATTTGTCCAGAGGGCAGAACCAAAACTAGGATTAAAAACTATAAGGGAACAAGTTCAAGTTAAACATCAGCAGGAACTTCCTTATTGTATAAGCTGTCAAACTGCCTCATGATGTGGTAAGTTCTCCTTCCAGAAGTAGAGTTGGAATATGCAAACTCCATGGTCACTTCCAACTCTATTATTTTATAAGTCCATGACCATTACAAAAGGAATCGGGTTGCCTATATATTGATCTCCCACAAGAAGAGATCAATCCCCAATCCCCATAGCAGATATGTTTTTCTCCATATATTTCATATTTATATGAATTCAACTTTGGCATAAAGTTGATTACAACCAAAATTAGAGTCATGATAATGAGCCATCATATATAACATGAAGTATAAATGCTGTGATTCAAAGACTGTGATATTGGTTGACGTTTTAGATTTTGCTAAACCCGCGAATAAGGCTTAGTTGTATGGTTCATGCATTAAGTTACGCCTTAACAATCCTTTTTAAAAACGGAATCATCCTTCAATACATCTTGCAGAAAGCGTGTCGATTGGTTACAAATAACTTTCGTGCATTTCTTCCATAGTCATTACTTGTAGTTCATAATAGATTATACACTTTAAATCAAAAATCTTTATATATCTTACCATCAATATATCACAATTCTCATTTGACTACAATTATTTGCTTCTGCCTGAATTTATTCATTCTTGTGTTTTTGTTCAATTAAAATTTAAAAAATTTATTTATTTATTTATTTTTATTTGATTCAATTTATCAGTCGCGCCCTCTCTGCGAAGGGAGTCGGGGCGACGTACAATCAAATATAAAGGCATGTGGCATGGAGGAGGTAAATACATCAGCAATTAACAATACAAAAAGTAAAAGCCACAAAGTTAAAATAAATAACAATAAAATTAATACAATTAAAACAATTAAAATACCCCAAAGATTTAAATATACAGTTTAAAATTGCCAGGGAAGTTAGAAGTTCTGATTAAGCCAGGCCGGCTAGTTGGAACAGGTGGGTCTTGAGTTTCGTGCGGAAGGAGCGGAGATCCGTCGTTATCCTAATATCTGGGGGGAGGTCATTCCAGAGGGCTGGGCCCATCACAGAGAAGGCCCTACTCCTGGGTGCCGCCCTCTGGCACTGCCGGAGGAGTCCCTCTCTGTGAGAGCGGATTGGTCACAGGGATGTATGGGGAAGGATACGATCCCGCAAATAACTAGGTCCTGTGCCATGGAGCGCTTTAAAGATGGTGATTAACACCTTGAAGCGCACCCGGTAGACCACAGGGAGCCAGTGCAGCTCGCGCAGGAGAGGTGTTACATGGGTGAACCTCGTTCGCCCCATAATTGCCCGCGCGGCCGCATTCTGGACCAGCTGTAGTCTCCGGGTGCATCTCAAGGGGAGCCCCATGTAGAAAGCATTGCAGTAGTCCAGACAGGACGTCACCAGCGCGTGAGTGACTGTGCGAAGGGCATCCCGGTCCAATAGGTCCAAAAATCTTTAAAAAAAACAATCATTTTTAAACAAGGCTGCATTGTACAACTTACATTTTTAAATGTGTATTACAGCGGTAGGATTCAAATTTTTTTTTACTACCAGTTCTGTAAGCATGGCTTGGTGGGCATGGCAGGGGAAGGATACTGCAAAATATCCATTCCCTCCCGATCAGCTGGGACTCCGGAGGCAGAGAATAGATGGGGGTGGGGCCAGTCACTTTACCAGTTCTCTGAATTACTCAAAATTTCATCTACCGGTTCTCCGGAACTGGTCAGAACCTGCTGAATACCACCTCTGGCTTATTTGTGAAGTAAAGCAAGCAAGCAATAGATCATTGATTATTGTAAAACACATAACTGCAATGCGGGGGGGGGGGGAAATAAAGGGAGAAAAAGGAAACTAGGAAAAAGAGAAAAACAAGATCAATATTAATATTAATATGACATGGAATTGATGTCATATTTACACTTATTAAATGTAGGTCATATGTATCATTCAATCTTCTGATAACGGGAAAACATTCACAAAATGCATTAAACTTCACTGTTTGGGGGGGAGGGAGAGAGAGAAAGAGAGAGAGAGAGACACAGAGAGATAATCTACGGTTTATCATAGAAGATGGGAGCAAACTTTGGTTTATACATCACAGCAAATGGCAGCAACGTGGCTGATTTTGAAAAAAAATTAGAGAACTTGGCCTGGTTAAATAATATGACCAGAAGCCATAGACAAAACTGGAAAGTTGAAGAATGTCCCAGAAGAAGAAAAAGCAAACTATTTTCATAATATTACTAGAAAAACTACATGAATTTATATAGTTCCTAATTAAGGAGAACTTATTTATGTCTTGTTCTGTATTTATCTCTTGATTTGTTCAATTTATCTGTCAATATAGAATTTTTAAAAAGATGAATAAAAAGATGAATTAATCAGGTGTCTCATATTTAAAAAAGGATTTTCAGATGCGTAAGTGCTCTTTGAGTTGCCTTTTTGACCTTTACAGGCTTTTTAAAAAAATGGTACTACTTATTCTGAAACATATAAAAGATAGTTAATTTTTTGCAATTATTTCTTCTTGTGCAGGTTTTTTAAAATCTGGAATAGGTCAAGATATTAAGTGCAGTACAGCAACATAAGTATATTGGAGGCGTACTCGTACTCATAAGATTGAAATAAATATTAAATTACTTGAATATATTTTATGATATATATAGTAGATGAGATACAACAAACCTTGGTTTCAGGCATCCCTTTTACCTATTTTCAGCCCTTATAGAATGAGTTTGGAAGTTTCACTTATGGGCAACAGTTCCTTGATTGGCAGATTAAAACAGTGGTTAACCTTAACTATGGCTTATTTTAAAGCAAGTCAAAATCAGATGGTTTCTGAAGTTATCTGGCAGCTCCTTGTTTCTAAATTATTGTCCCAAATCTGAACAATAGCAAACTGTTTCTACTCCCACTTCTCTTTAAAATAGGAAAAGGTGCCCCCTGGCTTATCATAATAGATTTGACTTACCACCATGAACCGGGATAGATAAATATTTATTTTCCGTAGCAAGCTAGATAATGAAATAATATGGAGAGAAATTTGTCAGCCTTTCTCACCATATTATTCTTGGTTAACTTGCAGTCTGCAATTGGTTCTCCCTTGTGTGACAGAATATTCAGAACTAGACAGTCCTTTGGCATGATTCAGTAAGTCTGTTTTCATATTATTATACAACTTAATTAAAATATCTTCAGAAAAATATCCATCCTCAATAGAGTCCTTCCTTCCTTTCTCCCCCCTCACCCCACATCTGGTTGGAAATGAATGGGAAGTGAACAAGGAGAGATTCAACCCGGAAAGAAGGAGACATTTTCTGACAGTGAGAACAATCAACCAATGGAACAGCTTGCCTTTGGAAGTTGTGGGAGCTTCATCAATGGAAGCTTTCAAGAAGAGACTGGACTGCCACCTGTCAAAAATAGCGTAGGCAGGGTCTGCTGGGTGGGTGGGTGGGGTTTGGACTAGATGACCTATAAGGACCCTTCCAACTCTGTTAATCTGTATCTGTATCTCACCACCCAAAGAAATTCTGAGTGGTTTCTTTAGCAGTAATTTGAACAGAACCTCACCTCAGTGATGAGCATGACACAAGGAAGCAGTGGAATGAACAGTGAGGAAGCCACCTACAATACTATCTCTTTATTGCACTTTTTCTCATCTCACAACCTGCTCTAGATCAGTGGTGGGATTCAAATTTTTTTACTACTGGTTCTGTGGGCATGGCTTGGTGGGTGTGGCAGGGGAAGGATACTGAAAAATCTGCATTCCCACCCCATTCCAGCGGAAGGATACTGCAAAATCCCTATTTCCTCCAGATCAGCTGGGACTCGGGAGGCAGAGAATAGAGGAGGGCAGGGCCAGTCAGAGGTGGTATTTACCAGTTCTTCAAACTACTCAAAATTTCCGCTACCGGTTCTCCAGAACTGGTCAGAACCTGCTGAATACCACTTCTGCTCTGAATGTCTTTCTTTAAAATTATTCTTTAGATCAGGAGTGTCCAAACTTGGGAACTTTAAGACTTGTGGACTTCAACTCCCAGAATTCTGGGAGTTGAAGTCCACAAGTCTTAAAGTTCCCAAGTTTGGACACCCCTGCTTTAGATCAATCACAGTTTCCAAGCTACCTGAAAAGGTAGAAGCAGGCAGAGGATTTTACAATAATCTGACCATTTTTTTGCCGACCTTTTGGACTCATCTCTGCAATTTTCTTGCCAAGCTTTTTTAAAAGAAGTAGTTTGCACTTGCCTACTTCCTAAAGCTGAGAGTGAGTGACTGGCTCAAAGTTACCCATCTGGCTTTGTGCCTGTGGACTAGAAGTCACATTCACCACTTTTTAGCCTGATGCCTTAATCCCAAACTGGTTGGTTCTCTAGTGGATATTAACATTCTCTCCTAACTTTACCAGTGAATTTGTAAATATGCAGCTTTCCGATGATAGCCAGCCTGTAGCTAAAGAGTGTCATTAAGAAGTGGAAAAATTTGGCAGCTGATTAAGCCAAGAATATCTAAGTAAACGACTGTTTTATTCCTTCTGATTTCTAATGTAAATTTCACATTGCTCATACCATAGTGCAGCACAGCATGCAATCCCACACGTCAGTTGCTCAAAAACAGAAACTGAGATAAAAACCATTATTTATAGATCATTTTGGAACAACTGTATCCAGGCAACTTGTATTATGTTAAGCAAAATATCAATAGCAGGTAGGCCATGTGTTGTCTGTAACTGAGGGGACTCTTGATATACTGTTACCAACACCTCCCAGTGGCTTGGTAGAAATAGCTCAGGAATAGAAGACCACCTGGGAATTAGAAGAGTAGGGGGAAACAATCTCCCCAGTCCTCTGCTAAATGGGTCGGTTGCAAGCTGTGTGTCTACTTGAGTTGCCGTCTAGTGATTAAATAAGGTATCCCATAGCAGCCATTTTGTGAGATTGCTTATAACATGCTCCTTAAGTTCCCAGTGTATCATTGGTCAAATAATTATCTACTCATCAGACCAAAGAATGGGAGAAGGAATCTATTTGATATTCTGCATTTTAATTCCAAAATTCGAAAATCCATCCCCTCATACAATTACTTTCTTACACTTTACCCTCAAATCCACCTGACTGATTTTATGCGCTACATATTTCCTTGCTGTAGGTTTTATTCCTAAATCCAAGGATTGGTAATCACTACCTCCCTTTAGCCATATATATCCCCATATAACAAATGATTTCATAGGATTAGTCTGTCTAGCCTGGAGAAGACTATGGGGAGATACGACATCAGTGGTGGTATTCAGCCAGTTTGGACTGGTTCAAGCGAACTGGTAGTGGTGACCTGTGGGTGGCCTCCCACCCGCCCTGGCTCTATACCGCCTATTTAGCCACATTTTCTAAGCTGTGCACATGCGTGCAAGAGATGCTCACAGAAGACTGTGTACATGTGCAGAAGGCACACACGCTCACAGTTTCGGTGTGTAGTGAACCGGTGGTAAAATTATATGAAACCAATCTCTGTACAACAGCTATCTTCAAGTATTTGAATTAGACAGGATAAACCAGAGTTGCTTCAGAATATCAGACAAGAAACCATTGGTTTAAATCACAAGGAAGTCAATTTTGACTGGATTAAAAAAAAAACATGTCCCAACAGCAGAAGCTCTAGATAGATTTTCTTGGGAAGTGATCATTCTTCTCTGGTTGACTATATGTTGGGCAGATTGTAATAGTGGATTCTAGCACTTGGTGAGAGGTTGAATTAGATGCTCTCTAAGATACCATCCTCCTTTCTGTGGTATGATTAGTTATTTCCTTTTTGTACATACTGTAGTTATATACATATGGAAGCAAGGAGTATTCAGATACAAAGGCTTTGCTTCTGATTGCCAAGCTCTAGGACTACAATTTATCTCCACTCTGTATGTATTTGGGGCATAAATTATTGTCCAACTAATATCACTCCTGCAAAGAGCCTCAGTTCAGATTCTGCACCCAGCTAAAATATTGGATGAAACTGTTGCATTCATGAGTAGATTTTGAAAAATTGCTATTTTCTTCTACCAAGAGTTGCCATATGGTGATGCTGAGAAAATAGTGTTTTGTTGTAGTTTCCTTCCTGGAAGCCAGATGATGTTGCTAAGGCTGCTGAATGATAAATAAGATGGTTCTTTGCTCCTATGGTGCCTTCAACATTCCCTGATCCTGTCTCTCAGAAATCTTTTATTTTTTGAAGCTGATACAAAACGAATTCAGATTTTTAAATACATATACTCTCATGAATGTCTCTAAGTCCTCTAAAGAAAACCGTGCAAGATTTAGAGCTGAAGAATGTCAATCACATTGTGCCAGAATTGGGGGGAAAGTGTTCTGTGTAATTACCTACTTTCCCAAAGCTGAAAGATACACGTGTCTGACCTGTGTTCTACTAGCCACATCCAACCTTAACTGTGGCCCATTCCTCTATTAATCCCATGCTCTGTGAAATTATTTTTACAGCAGCGGTTCTCAACCTGTGGGTTGTGACTCCTTTGGGGGTCAAATGACCCTTTCACAGGGGTCGCCTAAGACCATTGGAGCACACATATTTTTGAAAAAAAATACGGAAAACATAAAATAATTTTATGGTTGGGGATCATCACAGCATGAGAAACTGTATTAAAGGGTCACGGCATTAGGAAGATTGAAACCCACTGTTTTACAGGAATTGTCTGCTGACTTGAATGGTGACTTTAATGGTGTGCAGGATTATCATGTGAAAGTGGTGCCGGGGAGTGACTGTTGCATGGGCATTCTTCCAAAATCTAGCAACTGTTTGGATAGGAATGTGATTGATGGGGAGAAAAGATAAGTCAAACCATTGCTGTAAGCTGCTTCTCATAAATCGCTACTTGCAAAATTTCAAAAACAGATACCATACGTAGGTAGGTGGGTGGGTAGGTAGGTAGAGATAGGAAAATAGGTAGGTAGGGATGGATGATAGATAGATAGATAGATAGATAGATAGATAGATAGATAGATAGATAGATAGATAGATAGATAGACAGACAGACAGACAGACAGACAGACAGACAGACAGACAGACAGACAGACGGGTAGAGAATAGGCAACTGGCTATGGTGATACCACAGTATTGAAACATGATGTGCTGTTACAACAGAAACCCTTTCATATTTGCTTTTCAAAGTTTCCTCCCATAGATGCCAATAGTCACCTGAACTTTTGGAAAGTAATAAGGTTGTTCACCCTGCTGTAAGTTGGAATGTTGAACATCATAACATTCTAGAAGCTAGTAAAGAATATTGCAAAATGATCTTAACTGTGCCTATACGAGTGACATTTATTTATACTTATCATGATTATCCAATGACAAATGTGCAAGACTCCCTGGCATTTTCCAACAACTTCTACCAACATGTTAAAGAGGATAGGGGTTATGGACTAGCTGGCTACCCTTGTAATTTTATGATTTGTTGTGTTACGGGAATATTTTGCGTTGGCACTTACTGAGATGGAGATTGGACTTGATTTTTGGACCTGTTCAGGCTGTTTCCTAGAGGAGCGAGCTGGAGGATGGAAGGCAGTTGCGCAACAGTTTCATAGGATCTTAGATGAACTCCCTTTCATACAGGACTTTAGGTATTGGATGGGAGTGCCATTGGTCATGTTTTTGACTGATCCCTTGTGAGGAGGAATGGGGATTACGCATCTATCCTTGCCTTACTTGACCTTATTGTGGCTTTTAGTGCCATTGACTATGGTATCCTTCTGAACAAGCCCAGAAGGGATGGAAGCATTTTGTTGTGCTGGCTTGCCTCCTTTCTTCAGGGTCAGTCTCAGTGGTGATTGGAGGGGGATACCCCTATTTTGAGGGGTTCCACATGGTTCAGTGCTCCCTCTGCTCCTATTCAACATCTACAGGAGGCTGCTGGGTGAACTCATCCATTGCCATTGAGTGGGGTCTTGCATCTCCACCCCAGTGAATCAAACAATGTCGTAACCATCTTTTCCTGGTGTCTGGATGGGGAACAACTGTGATCAGCTGAACCCTGGCAAGACTGAGTTATTTTGTGTTTGGGGGCTTGCTAGTTCTAATACCATCTTTGATATTGCATGGAATTGCAGGTCCCAGACAGTGTGGAACCTGGGCGGGTCATCCTGGACCTATGACTGCTCAAAGTTGCATGACAGGGTGCTATTTTAACTAAGTGAACCTTGGCACAGTTTGATATTGTGCTCCAGTTGTACCCATTCCTAACTGGGAGGCTCTGCTTACAATCACTCCAGAGGTGATATTCAGATGGTTCTCTCTGGTTTGGGTGAAATGGTAGCGGAGGCTGCAAGAGGCTCCACCCACCCTCCCTGACATAATGTGTGACCTTCTGTGCCTGCACAGATGTGATGCGTGTGAGCTAAGTGAGCATGCACGCGACACTCACATTTGTGAATCGGTAGGGAAGGTAAGTGAATCTCACCACTGAATCACTCGTATCCAATCACCTTCCAATTGAATTACTGCAATGTGCTGTACATGGGGCTGCCCTTGAAGAGTATCTGGAAAATGTGCAAAATAGAGGTGGCTTCTACCCAGTCTGCATGGGTCTGTGAGTTTGCACAGTGGTGAGGAAGATATGGTGCATGCTTTGGATAGCACTGATGGGTGAGCCAGGTTGCTCAAAAGTGTGCAAGTGGTCAGGGAGGATACATGAGTAACTGAGGAGACACAATGTGATTGCAGCAAAGCTGAATAATGGTATGCGGGTGAGAGAGACTTACTCAACCAACTTGAGATCTTCCCTGCCAGCTTCCCTGCTGACTTAGTTTGTAGGAAGCTGGCAGGGAAGGGTTCAAATCATGATGCCCAGATTGCAATCCCATGTCCTTTGGAATGCTAGGATACAGAGAACTTTAAGACTGATCATAACTACCATCCTGTTCAATGCCATCTTAGTTACATAGTTATCTTTTCCCAGAATCTTCCAGGAGTTTGATTTGACCGATGTGACCAAATGCTCTTTTCTTGGAGATCTATAATTTATTCGCTAATACACTCATTGAGATTAAGCCATGTGATGATGATTTCTTTGTTTGATCCCAAATAAATTTTCAATCAATAGATGTGAGAAAAATATCCCAGTTATAATTTCTACATACCAAAGAAACGGTCAAGGAGGCTATGGTCAACAGAAAGCAGCTATTTTATTTCACCTGTGCAGATGGATTCCCAAGCAAATGAGAATACCTACAAGGTGCATAGGTGCACATTAAATACACAAAATGACGTATCATATGCGTCATAACTTGGATACAAAAAATACAAGTGCAAAGTACATGAAAATTCCCTAAATTTTCCAAAAGCATACGTGTTCAGAAACCCCAAAGGACCTCATTTTCCCAGAACTAAACAATAAGGTCATTACCGGCTTCCTGCAAAACATGTCCTATTACTCCCTGTTACAAAAGGGAGGGATCAGACTTTTTCTGATCAGGTCACTATGACTTTCTGATTATGCTCCAACCTGTGATTTTCCAGAAAAGCTTACTTGCTGGTCAGATATTCAAGATGGAGTCTATCAGGTTCCTCAAATAACCTCATTTAATTTACCCAAATAGGATTTGGGTAAATTCAGGGGTCTAATCTTATTCTCTCAATAGAATATTAATAAAAATTATCACTCTGAGTTGCTGGAAGTCAGGCAGCATATATTTATTTATTTATTTGTTTGTTTGTTTATTTGTTTATTTATTTATTTATTTATTATTAGCGTTTATATACCGCCCCCTCTCCCGAAAGGGACTCGGGGCGGTGTACAGTCCGTATTAAAATACAACAGATTAAAACGTAGAAATAACTATATAAATACATGTATAAGAGGAGGGTAAAATATGCCAAACTGTACAGCTAATAAATAAATCAATACAAAAGTTTAAAATATCAAGTTAAATTTAAAACAATATCCCTCTAAAAACCAGTAAGAATGTGTATGTATATAAATTTAATTTAAATTTAAGAATGTATATAAATTTAATTTAAATTGTTATAGTATCAATTATTTACAAACTATGGGGAGATAGTCTGTAATAAAGTCTATTGCCATCTATTATTAAATGCCAGCAATAACAGGGCATATTTGGGGGGGGGGATCTTCCTTTTATATGTTAATATAGTATTTTGCATATAATTCACTTGCCAGAAGAAATTCCTGAGTAATCAAGTTCATTATACTGTTAAAAAAACCCTGAAAACTGATGCCTTTTCATAGCTGATTCATATTCCTAAATAATTAAGGACAGGATTCTTTCTGAGATCCTACAAGTTTATTTCATTTTTATTTTCCAGTTTTTCCTCCTAATTATTATATGTCATGTCCTTATGATTCTAAGGATTCATTTGACTTGATTTATTTGATTCTATTTCCACTGCTGCTGTTGCTTTCTCAATTGCCAGGAACCAGAACTTAACAGGAGAGCAAACCATTAATTGTATCACAGATCTGATTTTTCATTCTGCCAAGCACTCTTATCAAATATCATTCTACTCAAATTGAATTTCCTAACTGGCTTGTAAATGCATCACTCTACTGACTCAGTCGGCAGACTATTTGTGCCAGACTTCTAGAGTTTAGATCCATTGCTTGTGACTTAAGTGAGATAAAACTGGCTTAAAGTCAACTGTTCCCATTCAAATGGCTTTTGGTTTCTTATTTCCTGATATAACCACACATCAATAAGCTAAATTCCCTTTTCTCTACAACCCAGAAGCACACTGAACATTTTTTTTTACAGAGAAATAGCTGGTCAATCCAACTCTGTACCATTTTCAAAATTGTGCATCATATGTCTGTCTGCAAGAGGTGAAAACAAGGTGAGCATTTCAAGAGATGACACGGTGAGATTGGATCTATGATTTTTATTATTATTCAATAATGTATAAGTTCCCACACTGGTTTAGTAGAAGCATATACTGTACATGCTATGAATTTATATCTCTGAGAAATATGTATTCAAAGCTTAAGCAGTCCTGAAAGAGAATCTTTGTTATTAGATTCATGACTTGGGACATGGTGGAATGTTTAGCTGTTGGAAGAGAATTTTTTTTTTACCCTTGAAACTTTCCCATGCTATACTAAATAGATCAGATGAAGAACAGCCTTACCAGTGATCCCAAAGAAACTTACTTGTAGAAGAAATAAAATTGGGATAATTGTTGGACAGCTACATTGTTCTCTTATATATTCGTTTCCAATTCAAGGTGCTGGTTGTCACCTTCAAAGTTCTATGTGGAAGTAGGTTATTTGAAGGACTGTCTAATCCTGATCATATCTACCCAACCCACCAGAGCAGGGAGGCAGGGAATGCTACGGGTGTCCTCAGCTAACAATGGTGGGACCAAGAAGTACCTTCTCCACAGTGGCTCCCTCCCACAGAGATAACAGTGGCCCCCACTTTGACATTCTTTGCAAGTCCCCAAAGACCTGTTTTTTCCAATAGGCCTAGGGACCCTAGAGTAGAATGGAGCCCATCAAGTGGCTCATTTGATTGTTGTCCCCAGAGGGATGGGGTTTTGTTGTTGTTGTTGTTTTTATATTGGGTTTTTATTTTTGTAAACCAACCAGAATCGAGAGTAAGTTGGGCAGCCATATAAATTTTAATGAATAAATAAATAAAATTAGACTAATGCTAGCTTCCAAGCCTTTCCCTGAAGAACATCTATAGGGCAACCTTCTCCATCCTGACACTTTCCAGGTGGTTTGATTTCCTATTCATCATCCACAGCCAGAAGAGTCTCATGCATGAAGTCTTCTGGATATCGCAAGCTGCAAAGAGAAATATACACAGTGTTTTATCCAAGTTGATAATGTTTGTAAGATATCCAACCACTCAAGCTTGATATTTGCACAATTTGTAAAAACCCAGAAACCCCTGCAGATGATATTATAATCAAAAAAATTCTGGAATGTGCAGAGATGGATAGGTTAACCCTAAAAATTAAAAGAAAAGAAGATTTAGACTATTTCATAACATAGAAACTATTCTATAAATGGTGAAATTATAGAAATTGAGGTTAGAGCTGTGGAATTAGGTGAAATATGGTTTATCTTTCCATGACTATACATTGAAGCACACAGAATGCTGTTATCTTCCCACTGAAGAGGTATCCATTGATTTACTTGCATTTGCATGCTTTCGTATTTCTCCGTGGGCAGTATCTGGGGAAAGTAACAGGAGCTCAACCCATCGCGCAGTGCTCGGGTCTCAAACTGGGCTGTCAGCCTTCCAGCTGACAAGCTCAGCGTCTTTAACCATGAGTCATCCTTTCCCGTTAACATTGCAAAGCATGATTTATTTAACAAGCCAAATGCATCTGAATAATATTCTATGTCATCATCCATAGCTTACTAAACATGCTGGCTGGGTTCCCATAATATCGTACACTATGCTATGGCTTATGAGAGTATGTAAAACCATAGAGGGAATAAGTTTCAAAGAGAGAATAGGACTTCATGAGAAATCACCAACATTGTCAGAAGAGCGAAGCTGAGGCAGCGGTACTTAACTAAAACTAAACTGAATTTGAAGCAGCTGCATTGTAAAAGGTGGCTTTTAAATGTCAAAAAGTGGCTTTTAAATATAAATTTTCCTACATAATTGGAACAATGCTTAAGGCTTGAATATTACATTCAGTCAAATTTAATCTGCTAGTTTTTTTTCCGTTGTTGTTGCTGGATTACTTTAAGGTTTCCAAAAGTTTGCCTAGAAAAGCTTTTGGAATCACTGTAAGAAAAATGCAATTGTTTTTAATTATCCACATTTTAGCAATAATTGGGGAAGCTAGGAATAAAAAGTAAAGTGTAAGGCTTCAAACAGCTGCAATTCAAGCTGTCTAGAATGAGTAATTTTCAGAAATATCTTGACTTTGCTGTTTCCTGTAGCTGTAGATGTGGCAGATTTAACAAGCCTACTTTCCCCATCAACAATATGTAACTCATATCTCTGTAAAATGTAGTGGAAGTTATTGGTACATTTATTTTAAAGCAGTGAAACTTTATTGTGACATTTGATGTTGTGGCAATATCTACAGATATATTTGCGGGGGGGAGTTAACAGAAAGATCCAAATTTCCTTTCGATGTATGTCATGGGTATCAGACATGGCTTTGATTGTATGATTTCCCCCCCACTCCCCTACAGACTCCCCTGGCTATTCAATACAAGGACTAAATACAGATGTAAAGCATTAAGCTTCCTGTTTATCTGTACTATTTTCTATGCAGTACTAAAATACTACAATTACCTGATCAAATAAATAAAATGGATGAAATGAAATAATGAAATAAATGGTAAAATAATAAATGAAATAGAAAGAGAGAGAGATAAAAAAGAAAGAGAAAAAGAAAAAAGAAAGAAAAAGAAAAGAAGGAAGGAAGGAAGGAAAGAAAGAGAGAAATATATCACTCTGGTAAGTGATATATATATGGTGCATATATATATATATGTTGTATTTGTGCTGATAAATAAATACAGGGAGACTAGTATAGATCTATTTCAAGCTATTTAGCTCTCATCAGCTAGCCATACCCTTACTGGGATTTGAACCTGGGCTGTATTACATATTAGGCAGATGTATTAGCCACTAAGCCACAGGCTCTCCTCCTTATCAGCTGAGCCAGGGAAATAGGTATGTATTTGTGTTACAACCCCTGGTATGCCCAAATATGGGAGGGAACTCACTACTCCCCCTTTCTGTCTATCGGCTCCCTTTATTTATTTATCAGCACAAATACAACACAAATATAATAAGGCAACAGTAAAAATATGGTTTTCTGCCTGGATGGTCTCCTGTAGTGAGCCAATAGACAGAAAGTGAGAGTAGTGAGTTCCCTCCCATATTTGGGCATACCAGGGGTTGTAACACAAATACACACACACATTTTTAATGGCATTATAAACCAGAACATGGACTATAAAATCCATAAAACAACAAAATCAAATAGAAAAAAACAAACACACAGACACACACAAACACACACACACACACCAACAGTGAGACATAATATATATTATATGTGCAAGATTTTTATTTTATCTTTACCTTGGATTGTCACATTTGAACTACTGACATTTGAGCTTAACTGCTGAACTGTCAAGAAAAATTCATTAATCATAACTGTTATACTTGCTTTTAAATCCATTTGATCTGTTGAACTAGTAAATATTATAGGTTTTGTATTTTGTTTTGTTTCAGAACAAAAGTTATGTTTTTATAGGACAAAGTTGACAAACCATGGTCCATAATATCAAAAGGGCAACTGGCTTGATTACTGTGCTCTTAGAGTCCACGTAAGCTTCACTCTAAGCACTTAGATTTCAAATGAAAATAAAATACAATACTCTGAAATAATACTTTATCTTGAGGGAATACTTGACAATAAAACTAAAGACATTAACACTATGGAACACTGAATGGTAAAAATGATCAGACATACTTTGAATCCACTGACATGGTGCAATATCTCAGAAATTACAGTGTGTATGTGTGGGTGTGTGGGTGTGTGGGTGGGGTGGGGGGTGGGGGGTGTTCGTGCACATACATATCTCAATGTATATAACTCAGAAGTATGGTATATCTCAATTAGAAGTATGCATATTAAAAGCATCTTTTAAAAAGAAAGGTTTAGAGTAAGAGAAGTTGTAACTTCTACATATCTTTTAAAAAGTCATTATCTTCAAATGCCAAACTCTAACAGCTATTTACCTCCTCTCCCAGGTAAGACATGGGCAGGCCAACTTGCAAATATACTTATTTTATAGTAAGACTGAATTTACAGAATTAAGTGACAAGAATAGGAGTCTGTTCCTCTGACAAATGAAGACTAATTGGATTCATACATAAATTAATAGATCACATTTACTCAGATTTGAGGCATTAGCATTTATAATATTCTCCATTATTTCTCAGAACATCTTTTGCCTTATGAAGGAGGTTGTTCTTTTTCAGTCTTATTCTTGAGTGCTTTAAATATTTTTCAATTTTGCCTGTGTGTGAAACTTCTGAATATTAACAGTTTTGCATAATGGTAGCAGATGCTGATCATTTATTTTCCTATCACTTATATATATGTTTTCGTAGATTTTCACGGGTACAGGTATGCAGGTCTTGGCATATTCGGGTCTTTTCCCGTGTAAGATTGAGAGTATCTTGGTTTCGACAAGGTCCTACTTACCATCTTGAGGCTGGTGCCTTTGGCTTCGTGCTTGTGTGAGCAAACCATGATCGGACCTGCTGTCTTTCTATAAATATTGGTGGTGGTGGGGGGGTGTAGTGCTCGCTTTGTTGCTGTAAGCTGTGTTGTTACATCATGATTAGTTGATGGAGTTGATATACAGACTAATCGGCTGTTTCGTAACATCCTGTGTGGCTGAGGTACTAGCTGTGTGCCCATTAGTCCTTTGTGTTGTAACGACCTGGGTAATGGGCTGTGTATTGACATCCTGAGCTCTAGTGTAGTGACCCCCACACAAAGCAAACTGACACATGCCATGAACACATGGCAAGACTGCAAACTCGGAGCCAAACCAAAGCCCGGGATGTTATATCACAGCCATCTGCTCAGGACATTACATCACAGAACTCAGGAGGTTACAACGCAAAGGCTCAGGATGTTACAATGCAGCCAAGCTCCCAGGATGTTGCAGCACAGGACTCAGGATACCCCTAAAACCTCTTGGGGTGTGTGTTCTGTTAAGATGCAGCCTGTTGTGCCTTAAAATGGCTTCTACTGTACTGCTGTAAAATGGATTCTACTGTACAGTGCAGTGGGGTTGCCATGGTAACAACTTCACAGTACTCCACTAGGGGGCTCCCTCTGATAAGGGAGAAAATCCAACTTTAGAAATTACATTTGGTACGGTCATTTTCCCCCTATAAATAAATACCCAGGCAATGCCAGGTTGTCGGCTAGTGGTCAGATAAGAAAAAGCATAGCTCACAGCTACATAGTGGGCAGAGCAAGAGACTCAGGAGAGACCCTCCCTAAATTATCAGGCTATAAACATGAGAATTGTACTTTTGAGACTTAAAAGATTCTGTTAATGTGGCTTTACAATAAAGTAGTATTAACTTATCCAGCCATGTTTCTCATCTGGTCTGTTTGGTAAGGTTGACATACATCACTTTGCAGCCATTCAGATTACCCATGTTTCCAGATTTAGAAAACTCATGAGAAAGAATTCCCTATCTCGTCTTCTGAGACTGAACTGAAGTGTGGGTCCTGACTGTGATTAACATTAAGCAAAGATAAGGTATATTGTTTTTCATCAAACTGAATGAGAATGTTTGGAACAGCTATAGAATCTATTGCTGATAATGCGCTGCTTAGAATACGTGGTTGATAGTTTGGGCTTAAAATTCTAACATCAAATTATGATTCTGATTTCTTAAATTTATATGCTGTCTGTGAGTGTCATAAATACACACTGGTTGCCAAATGCCCAGATAACGTTCAGGTAATTGTGGAGAGTCTGTGATGGTGCCAAGTTCAAAGACTGGTTGTAAATCTTCCTTTTCAGTATCCTTGTCGATGTGAACAGCCATTCAAGAAGCAGCCAGTAAGTGAAGACTACCTGTCTTGATTTTAGAAGACAATTTTTTGCTGTTTCTGGTTCTCTGATTCATGACTAGGATAAAGCTTCAAAATGGGGCAAATGGAAGCAGCTCTATCTGGGAAAATATATAGAGAATTTATCTGGCATTCATCAATTCAAAGGCCCTTTCTCCTCTGATATCAGTTTGCCAGCTTCACTTAGAAGTCATCCCTGGGTAGAGGGTGCAGCTGCCTATAGGAAGGAAGAAGGAAATGAAAGATTTAGCAGAGCTATAATTCTATAGCTATGTATCTCTTGGCTTGTTTCCTTCCTTTTATGCTTTATAACTCTGTTTCCTTTATCTTTTATCAACCAAGGGGTGGGGTGTTACTGAATAGTCATTCTGCAAGCATCATTGGCTCTTTACAGCCATATAATCTCTATTTTATATCCAACCAAGTGTGCTGCCCTCTATAAAAATGTAACCCAATACATCTGTTAATCTTTATGGTCCAGCAAGAATTGAAATATGGTCAAATTAAGCCATTGATCCAGTTAGTTCAGTATTATCTTTACTGACCACTAGTAGCAGGTTAGTCTTTGCCAACTCTAGGTAAAGCTGCCAAAGTTTCACGCTTAGCTTTGTATGCAATTGTGTTGGCCTTGACCCAATTTTTTTTAAAAAATCATACATCTAGATAAGCTATGTGTAGTTAAAAGGGTTTCTCTTTCATAATCAAAGTGTAGTAACCGTGATCCTGCTTCCTAGGAAACCAGGGAAAGAGAGGACAATGGCTCTAATAAATATTAGACCATCCTAAGGTTACGCATTTCATGAGCCATATATAAAAGAATGCATTTGTGTGTCTTAGTAATGGTGTAATGATTGACCAAACCATACATTAAATGCTATTTTCTTCCAGAGAAAATGCAGACATAAATTAGCAGAAGGAAAGAAATAGCACACAACTAAATGTTTAATTTTCAAAGGAATCACAAAACCTGTGTAGCTTCTGGAATTGTATGAGGTAGAAATCAGGAACTGAATCTCTTAAACCAAGGAAACTTATAATTTAGATAGATCCTTTTATTGTGGCATTCACACAAAAAAGTTCTTCTATGACTCCTCCAAGAAATTTGTCTTGATTCTTCCGCTTAAGCCCAGTGCTTTGTGCACTTCAGTAATGTTCAGAAATCCTTCCAAGTAAAGATGTAGCCATCTTTTATGCCAAACAGCTAATTCATCATCATCAGATTCAGTCAGGCGATGATGGAGTAGCCCAGGGAGAAGGGGAAGATAAAAAACTAGAAGTTTACTAATCATCTTAAATCCAAGGAAGCATAAAAGGTCAGCACAACTGGAAAAAAAAAACCCCAAGGCCTGTTATTTATAAGTTCATTTGTCCTCCTGGTATACTGGTTTTCCTCTGGTCAGAGTAAACCATGTCGAAGCAGTGCACAACATTAAAGAAAATCAAAATCATTTGGATGTAGTTCAAATAATAGTCAGTGAGCCAATCAATGGCAAAACAGTCACAATACTGAGAAAACAGATCAACCAAATACTATTGAAACCAAGAGAAATCAGCTTTTCCTGACCTCTCTGGGGAAAGCATATTACAGTTTGCTGTCTATCCATTCCTACACTCTTCTGTTTATTTATAGCTTATATTTTTGAGCTCTGTCAATAATTGGCATTATAAGGACACCTTGGAGGAAGGCATCATAGGTTGTTTACTGGTGATTTATTTATTAATTTTTATACCACAGTTAGATTAATTTTCATTATGCTCTCATAGAAAGCACCTTTAGAACTTTAAATTTGACCCACCAGTAAACTGGAAAACAAGGTTGCAAAAAGTAGGTAAAACAAATGCTGTGTTGCAAGAGTAATCACCGCAGCTAAAAGGACCGGCAGTGCTAGAATCAATCCAATCAAGTCAGAAACAGACTAACAAAAGAAATCCCAAAGGAATTCCATTCCATAGATACACAAAATTTAATATTCAACAACCCATAGCCACAAATATATAGGAAAAGAATTTCTGACAATCTTCAGAGCCATTCTATACTGAGCTAAATTTGTTTCCAGAAAAGGAATCTGCACATTTCTTTGAAAGAAATTCTGAATGGTTCAAATGCTTTCTTAGTGGGCTGCTATATATATGCATCAGTGGTGGGTTCCGGATCCCGTTGCAACCAGTACGGTGCAACGGGGCCTGGCATCCACCACATGAACGTGCACAGTGGGCAAACATGCGCAGAGCGCGCATGCATATTTACCGTCTGCGATACTCTACGATGCCTCCGCAATGCTCCAGCTGATTGGCAGAGCATCATGCAGGCGCCATACGCTCCGTGTATGGAAGCCCCAAAGAGCTCAAATACAGGAAAGGACGGCTGGTGGGCAGGTGGGCCCTCTGGAGTGCCCAGTGCTCCGGGTAGGCACCGGTATGCTCGTATCGACGTACCGGTCGTAACCCACCACTGATATGTGATAGCTACAATGAATTTAACTAATGTCCTCTTCTATCCTGCTAAATCATTGCTTCTATAGGTAAAGGTTCCCCCGCACATACGTGCTTGTCGTTTCCAGCACTAGGGGCGGTGCTCATCTCCATTTGAAAGCTGAAGAGCCAACGCTGTCTGAAGACGTCTCCGTGATCATGTGGCCGGCATGAGTAAACGCCAAAGGCACCCAAGCACTGTTATCTTTCCACCAAAGTGGTCCATATTTTTCTACTTGCATTTTTACATGTTTTGAACTGCTAGGTGGGCAGGAGTTGGGACAAGTAATAGGAGCTCACTCAGTTACGTGGTGCTAGGGATTCGAACTGCTGAATTGCAGACCTTCTGATCGACAAACTCAGCATCTTAGCCACTGTGTCCCTATGGCTCTATACCCGCTTATTATAAAGTATTCTGGAGGCCAAGATTATCTTCTGGTTCACCATGTTTCACTCTTTTTCAGAGCCCTGGATTTGGTAAAAATTGAAGCAAGTGGCTGGCATGTTATATTAATTGATGATCGATAGAGTTCATCATAGCTAATTTTATCTCTCATCAGACTTCCCTGAAACAAGATAATGCCCTCTATTTGCATACTTGCTTCCTACTGTTAGAAGAAATGTCCATGTGGGTTCAGTTCTAAGTGGGGAGAAAGACACAATAAACCTGGAAGCTGTTTGGAAAGATGGTTTAATGGTGGACAGGGCCACATGGTTTGAGGTCCTGGGCAATCGAGCACATGAGTTTAGTTTATTGTTTAGTTTAGTTTAGTTTATTGTCATTGCACTCGGTACAATGAAATTAAATGCCATCTTCAGTGTATATTACAATTATAAAAATGAAAACACAAACATACATTATTTGCATTCTATATAATTGAAATTGAAAACCCAATATTGCACTATGTTGTAGAATTCAAATTGTGTGTGTGAAAGAGAGATACCCTCTCTTGGGCCCCGCCCTGGGGCTTCCTCTTCCCGTGTAAGAAATGTATTCTCATTGGTTGTAAGTTTCCCATGGGACCATGCAAGGGTAACTTTGTAGGTTGTCTTGAATCCCAGCCTTGGATGAATCTTGCTGGATGATGTAATGAAGGAGCTTTGGGCAATTCCTATTATGGCTTAATGGCTATGTCCTGTTTTGGATCTTGAGTGAGGATAATCTTATCACCCTGGAGCTGAAGTTCTTTTGTAGATAAGATGGCCCAATCTTTTGTCTTGTAGATAGGTTGGCACCAGTTTTCTGGGTCTATTAACAAGAGTGGGGGCTGCTTTCCAAGAGCATGTTTCTCCTTTTCTCATCCAGGGAGGTATAATATTCTGCCTTTTTAACATTTCTTAGAATATTTCATTCTTCTAGGAGAGGGGTGGGTGCTAACTTCCTACACTCCGAAAGTAAGATATAGTTCTTTAGGAAAGCTTAATTGTTTAAGGGTTAATAGAGAACAAATACAATAAAAAGAACTTTGTAGAACAGAAGTTAACAAGATCTGAAGGAAAGTTCTATCATACGATTTCACACATGAGTGCATACATACAAACATACATCCAGTCACCAAGTTTGGTACAAATATCATGCCTTCTCTAAGATCATTCACTTAAAATAACTGGATTAAAGATAAATATTGTTAAGGAGTTCAATGCTTAAATGGAAATATGGAAAAGGGTGAGAAGTAACAGGACAACTTAAGGTAGTTCCTTTTGAATGCAGACATATAGAGCTAAAATTAAAAGTCTAATAACATACAGTACACATATACTTATAGATCCACAGAAAAAGAGAAGCAAAAACTCCACTAAAATCACTTGTTCCTATCTTCTCCAGTATGAATTTCCTGATAAAATTGACAGAATGGTGCCAGAAACTTTTCTTGTTGTTGAAAGAAGAGGCCTGAAATATCTTCAAAACTTTGCTGTTTTTCTCTTAGGACTATAGAGTCCTAAGAGAAAAACAGCAAAGTTTTGAAGATATTACTAGCAGAAGAAAGAAAATGGTAAAGGAAGGCAGCATAAATAAATCTAGTATTCAAATATTTATCTTTCTACATTTCATACTGTAATTTGTCACCTCTCTTTTATGATATTTATTTTACAATATTTATTGCTAGCTTTTCTAGCTTACCTTATAGCTTACCTTTGTGTTAAAGACACTTTAACACCAATCTGCCCCCTTTACGTATATTTCTTATACTATGTCAATTTTTGTCCCCTTGTATACAATCTAGTGATGCCAAATTTTATAGTAGAGAATGATGAAGTAAGACTGGTGCTACACTGAATTGTCACCCTTTAGTCTTACAGAAATCCCAGTTTATAAACTCAGTTATACACTTAAAATGAATTTCCTCTTCTCGTTTTTCCAACCCTCTGCAAGGTTTCTGTGAAGGAAGAACTTTTCGGACATGACTGACAAATTAAGATGTTAGCCAAGCAACATATAAAATATAGTGCAGTATTTCCAAAGTAGAGAAATGGTCTTTTCATCAATGTTAATATGGGAATTGTTAATTGCACTTAAATTGATCTCAATCCTCACCCCTTGAAATGTCCAAACATGGCATTCTCATACAGTTGTCTTGAAAGCCTCATGTTGTCTGACTATTGCTATGCTTGCATCAATGACACTTCCACCAGCTTCTCCATGGTTTTGCATAATTCCAATACAAATAAGGTAGGTTCTACATACATACAACATAAGGAGATATTATGATTAATTGTTAACTGTCTAGAACTGTGGTTCCGAAACATTTTCACCTCAGGGCTTCCTTTTTATTCTTAAAAATGATTGAGGATCTCAAAGAGCTTTGGTTTTTGTGGATTATATTTATCAATGCCTATGATGTTAAAATGAAATCTAAGAATGTGTGTGTGTGTGTGTGTGTGTGTGTGTGTTCTGTCCCGTGAATCCAAGGAATATGCAGACCCAGGCTTGGCTGTCTGCCACGACTAATTACATAGATAAAGCCACCCCTTGGCTGGGAGCCTAAAAAATTCTCTTCACAAACACAAGATAACACTTACAGAAGGCTTTCGCAATGGCTTGAATATGGACTGTTGTCTCCTGCAAAGATCCCCTCCCTTCGCTCCACTTATAAACTCTTTGGGAGGGGCCATACCCTTAACCAGTTGTCCCTACTTCCTTCTATGATGTCTTCTCCACAGCTGTTTCTTTCTTCTATCAATTCTACGCATACGCACATCAGGGACAACCTCCCTCTGTTCCTCCTCACTGCTCCCTGACTCAGATGCCACCTGGTGGCCAACAGGCTTCTCTAGTTCCTGCTCTGACTCCAAACACCCTCCAGAGTCTTCCTCATCCTCCAGAGCAGTCCCATAATGGTCTGAGCTGTCAGAGTCCACCAACAACTCAGCCGGGTACTGCTGCTGGACCACAACAGGATATATATTTGACTTAAGGAACTCCAGACCACTCTTTGAGAACTGTCGGTATAGTAGGTGGCAGAAACTGGATGACTTTTTTGGACTTATAAATTAAGCAGGCTCTGGGTGAGATAAAGCTTGGACTGAATAATGTGAGAGATCAAGATTTTAGGCTTCATCAAAAGGTAAAAATATTTCGAAAGAAAGGAATAGCAAATTACTTTTGAATTGTTACCTAAGAAAACTGCTTGGCTATATCAATGAGATCACAAGGAGTCAAACCTTTACAGGAAGTCCTCGCTTAGGGACTAGGATTATCTGAAGTTACGACATCACTGAAAAAATAACTTTACAACTGATCCTTGCGTTTATGACACTCACAGCATCTACATGGTCCCATGATCGAATTCAGACACTTCATAACCACAGGGGATTTAAAATCAATGCAGTGTCTAGTGATTACATGATCACCATTTGTGTGATTCTGCTTGTGTGACAAGCAGAATCATTAGAGAAGCCAGTAGTAAAATCACAAGTAGTTATAACGTGAAACCTTGCTTAATGACCATGTAGCTTAGCAGCAGAGTTGCCGGTCCCACTTATAGTCATTAAACAAAGACTACTTGTATTCAAAGAAGATTTTACTGTGTAAGTTCTCCTGAGCTGAGTCATCACACTAGCGATAAATGCCTGAGGGAGTTTGAATCCAAAATAGTTGGTTGTACTGCCTATCTCAACAACGACATATGGGACTGCATCTTTTTAATCTATCTTTTTGTCTCTGAAAGCCAGTGCTTGAAAGGTGCAAAAGCTTCACACTTTCCTGGTTAGGATTTATTGGACAATAAAAATGAAGGTTATTACACAATTTCCTATTTCAAATGGCACCGACTCAAAGACAAAATTTTGCAGGACTGGCAAAGAACAGTTAACCTATTTATATGGAGTGGGGGGGGGGGGGAACAAGAGTCAAACTCAAAATTTTGCAAAACTCAAAAGAGAGGGGTGGATTAGCTTTTTAAAGCCTTAGACCAGGGGTGGGTTGCTGCCAGTTTTACTACCGGTTTGCAACCTGTGCATGTGCACTGTTGAATGTAAATTGTTCTTCTTGCATGCGCAGAACAATTTACAGTGAACTGCACATGTGCAGTTACTGAAAACCAAAATGGCGGCCGCCTAGCAGGAGCGAGGGAACAGGTTCGGGGGCGTGGCAGGCCTGGGTCGCTGCCGGTTCTGTGACCCAGGCCTGAATTCCACTACCAGTTCAGCCAAACCAGGCCAAACTGGGCCAAACTGGGAGCAACCCTGCCTTAGACTATATTATACAGCAAGCTATTATGGTTAACAGAATGGGTAAAAAATTCCTTAAAACTAGAATTTCAACTATACAAGGAGAAGGCTTAGTCAAGAGATTTCATAGATTATCTGTAGTATAAGGGAACAAAAGAAGACAAGAATCTGAAGGAACACACTGTAAGAGAATGTTGAAAATTTGGAATCTCTTGAAAGCATGTATAAATCAATTATTTCATCATTAGCATCACCTTCAAATGTTTTTTTTAGTTCAAATACAATTATAATAGGAAGAATCTGATCACATACTGTCAGTCCTTTGAGACCGATCAGACTAGGAAACAAAAGTTATGAATGATAACACTACTTTAATCATAATATTACAGTAACATAATATCGCAAATTGGAATATATCTGCTCTTCTTTTCCATTATCTTAAAAAAAAAAATAGGGATGATCCTATCTGAGATGCTTTCTCAAATTACATCTTGGTCTCAAACTCTTTCTTTTTTGGTCTTGGTTGTTTCTCAAGGTTACCCTTACACATAAGCCAATATTATATATTAAGACCCAATAAAAGACTATAGACACAAGTCAGTGACTGGACAAAAAGAAATAAAGGTGGAAAATAATAATTAAAAAGAGAGGAATTACTTAAATTACTTTTTTCTAAAATCTCCTTTTATTATTTTTTATGTATTTATTCATTTTTATTCATTTTTGAAAATTTCAATGACTATATCAAATTTGTTCTTATGCGTTTTACTTCAACCGTTACATGAGGTGCAAAGCCCACACAACATAATTATATTTTAAAAATCCACAAAGAAATAAAGATAAATGACACCATATGTGAGGCAGGGATTAAATTACAATGTCATGTATGTATTTTATGTATAGATATGTATTCATTCCTTTTTGGTTTTTTCATTTCTTGTTGTTTTGCCCCTCACTGATTTCTTCTTTACAAAATATGCGAGAATAGGAAAAAAAACCACCCCGGATGTAGTACTTAATATCCAAAGAATGGCATAGCCACTACATGAGGTCAATGTGCTTAACTGCACCACTGATATTAAAACTCCAGCAAATATCAGGACTATAATCACCTTGTGAAATGAACCATTTTTTTAAACAGCAAGTCTCTGGTATTTCTCTTTGTATCTCTTGAAAATGGTTGCTTTTGCCTCTCATCCAATTCTGCTATTTAATAACTCTTTATTTTCCCTTAAAATAATAGCAGTGGTACAGGTAGTCCTCGAACTACGACCACAACTGAGCCCAAAATTTATGTTGCTAAGTGAAACATTTGTCAAGTGAGTTTTATCCCATTTTACGAACTTTCTTGCCACAGTTGTTAAGTGAATCATTGCGTGTGTTACATTAGTAATACGGTTGTTAAGTGACTCTGGATTCCCCACTGACTTTGCTTGTCAGGAGGTTGCAAAAGTGGCTGTGGGACAGTGCAAATGCCATAAATATGAACCACTTGCCAAGCATCTGAATTTTGATCACATGACCATGGGGATGCTGTAAGTGTGGAAGACAGTCATAAGTCACTTTTTTCAATGCTGTTCTAACTTTGAAAAGTCACTAAATGAACTGCTGTAATTCGAGGACTATCTGTATAGCAATTGAAGAATGAAGGTTAAACTAACAGAAGCAATCTTTGAAACAAGCCTTTTGCCTCCATGTTTTCTTCTTTGAAACAAAATTATCTTCTTGTCGATCCTTTGATCAAGGTTTACTCACATGCTTCACATTATTCATATAACATATACCATGGAGCATTTGTATCAGTGGTGGGTTCCGGATCCTGGTGCAACTGGTATGGTGCAACGGGGCCAGGCATCCACCATATGCACGCGCACAACGCGAGCATGTGTACTTACCACCTGCGATGCTCCACGACATTCCAGCTACTCGGCAGAGTGTTGTGCAGGAGCCGTATGCTCCATGTGCGGAAACCCTGATCGGCTCAAATACAGGTAAGGAAGGTGGGTGGGCAGGTAGGCCCTCTGGAGCACTGTACCGAAACGGTACCTGGTGCTCCCAGCAGGCATCGGTATGCCCGTATTGGGGTGTACCGGTCATATCCCACCACTGATTTGTATCATATAGTATCTGTTTCTTTAATGCCAAATGCTGAATTCAAATTTATTATTTGATGATGGAGCAATATAGCTTCATGCATCTCCAGGAATGGAATGGAATCAGAGATGGTATTCAACAGGTTCGGGCCAGTTCTGGAGAACTGGTAACGGAAATTTTAAGTAGTTCGCAGAACTGGTAAATACTACCTCTGATTGGCCTTGCCCCCATCTATTCTCTACCTCCTGAGTCCCAGCTGATCTGGAGGAAATGTGGATTTTGCAGTAACCTTCTCCTGGAGTGGGGTGGGAATGGAGAGTTTACAGTATCCTTCCTCTGCCCACACCCACTAAGCCATGCCCACCAAGCCATGCCATGTCACACCCATCAAGCCACGCCTACAGAACTGGTAGTAATTTTTTTTGAATCCCATCACTGAATGGAATGGAATGGAATGGAACAGAGCATAGCATAGCATAGAGTAGCGCAGCATAGAGTAGCATAGACTACACTAGACTAGACTAGAATGAATAGAATAGAGTAGAATACTGTTTTTGGTTTTTGTTGATTGTTTTTTTTTTCTGTTTTCAACGTTAATTTTTTTTTTTTGTTTTGTTTTCCTACTTCTATTGAACAGGTAGAAATGAAGAGTTCCCATATGCCTATTTTTGGGACAGATGCTGATTGACTTCACAAATTACATGCTCATTTTGTCACAACAAAATGTTTTGGCAGTTATACCATTCTGCTTGAGAAACACCTGGTTACAGATTTTCTCCAGTTTATATAAAAAGTACTTCAATAAAAAGTGAGCGATGGAAGACCTATTTGAGCATGGTTTTCATGAAATGTATGCAAGTTAATTGCTCATATGTCATTGGCTCATATGGCATTAAATATATATATTTTGTCAATTTAGTGCTGCTGGTGGGGGAAGAGAAACTAAAGTAATTTCAGTGGAGCATCTCAGTTTTGATTTTGAAAGGGGATTTTTAAAATTCCTTTGAATAGTATGTTTATATCATGTCTTTTCGCAAGGATCTCAAGGATCTGCCTATAGGGGCTGTCCTCTCATGGAATTCCCACACTAACAATCAGTGAAGTCATTTAGTTGAAAGACTTCTTGGTTAAACGAACTTTGTACTCTTGGTCCAATACCTTAACCTCCACAATGAAGTGGAAAAGACAGATTTTTTTTTAAAGTGCCCATGATGGGTTCTCCTACTTGAGAAGGCAGATATGGATGGTGAAAAGTATGAGCCCTGATGGCACAGTGGCTAAAGTGTAATATTGCCAGCAAAAACTCTGCCGACAGCCTGGATTTCGAACCAGAAACCTACCGGTTTTGACTAGTTCGGCCGAGTAGGTAGTAACTCGGCCTGCCATGCCCCCGAACCGGTTTTCTTGGTGGCACAGTAGGCGCTGCCATCTTGTTTCTTTATTTTTTATTTATTTATTTATTTTCTTCGAATTTCTAGACCGCCCCCTCTCCCAAAAAGGACTCGGGGCGGTGTACAGTCCACACAACAAACAGTAAGTATCAAATACAAATATAAATACAGATATAAATACACATAAGGAGGAGGTTAAAAATTTAAAAAGAACTGTACGGAAGAATATAAATCTGGTTCTAAAAACCCTAAAATCAGTTAAATTTAAAACCGTACCCTATAAATAACCAGGTAAGAATATGTTTCCAGGAGGTAACAGTTGTCACAATTATAATTATGCCAGGCCAGCTAATCGAAACAGGTGAGTCTTCAATTTTTGTCGGAAGGAGCGGAAGTCTGTGGTGGTTCTGATATCAGGGGGGAGGTCATTCCAGAGGGTTGGGCCCATCACAGAGAAGGCCCTACTCCTTGGCATCGCCCGCTGGCATTTCCTAGTGGACGGCACCTGGAGAAGCCCCTCCCTGTGAGAGCGGATTGGCCGCAGGGATGTATGTGGGAGGATGCGATCCCGCAAGTAACTAGGTCCTGTGCCATGGAGCGCTTTAAAGATGGTAATCAGGACCTTGAAACGCACCTGAAAAACTACAGGTAGCCAGTGCAGCTCGCGCAGGAGAAGTGTTACATGGGAGTATCTAGAGCTCCCCATGACAACCCGCGCGGCCGCGTTCTGGACTAGCTGCAGTCTCCGGGCGCGTCCCAAGGGAAGCCCCATGTAGAGAGCGTTACAGTAGTCTAGGCGAGACGTCACCAGCGCATGAGTGACTGTGTGTAGGGCATCCCGATCCAGAAGGGGGCGCAATTGGCGCACCAGGCGAACCTGGTGGAACGCCCCCCCTTGCCACAGCTGCCACATGGTCATCCATTGACAGCCGGGCATCTAGGAGGACGCCCAAATTGCGCGCCCATTCCACAGGGGGCAATTGCTCGCCCCCTATGGCCAGCGATGGGGTCAGCTGGCTGAACCGAGGCGCCGGTAGCCACAGCCACTCAGTCTTGGAGGGGTTGAGTTTGAGTCTGTTGTCCCCCATCCAGACCCCGACGGCTTCCAAACACCGGGACATCACTTCAACAGCCTCGTTGGGGTGGCTCGGGGTTGAAATGTACAGCTGAGTGTCGTCAGCGTACAGATGGTATTCAACCCCAAAACCACGGATGATCTCGCCCAGCGGCTTCACATATGTATTGAACAGAAGGGGCGAGAGGACCGACCCCTGCGGCACTCCACAAGAGAGTGGCCTCAGGGTCGATCTCTGCCCCCCCCCCGTCAACACATATTGCATCCGGCCGGAGAGGTAGGAGCTGAACCACCGCAAAACGGTGCCTCTGACTCCCATCCCCTCCAGCTGGCGCAGTAGGATACCATGGTCGATGGTATCAAAAGCCGCTGAGAGGTCTAATAGGACCAGGATAGAGGAATAACCTCTATCTCTGGCCCTCCAGAGATCATCGACCAACGCGACCAAGGCTGTCTCTGTGCTGTGTCCTGGTCGGAAGCCGGACTGGCGTGGGTCTAGATAGTCGGATTCATCAAGGTGACGTGGAAATTGCTGCGCCACCACATTCTCAACAACCTTCGCCAGAAAGGGAAGGTTGGAGACTGGACGATAATTAGCTAGCTCCATTGGGTCAAGCGAAGACCTCTTGAGTAAGGGCCTCACCACCGCCTCTTTCAAGGCAGATGGTAAGGATCCCTCCCCCAACGAGGCATTCACCAGGCCCAGAAGCCAGCCTCGTGTCACCTCCCAGGATGCCAGTACCAACCAGGAGGGACACGGGTCCAATGAACATGTGGTGGGTCGTAGCCGTCCAGGCAACCTGTCTAAATCCTCGGGGGCAACAGAGTCAAACTCCTCCCAGAGTGGATTCACAAGACTCGCTGTTGACGGCCCGTCCAGACCACTGGAGGGGGGCCATCCGCTTCGGATCTGAGCGACTTTGTTCTGTAGATATTCTCCAAACTCCTCTGCTCTTCCCTGTAAGGGTGCCCCCCGCATCTCCTGAACCAAGAGGGAGCGGGTCACCCTAAACAGGGCGGCAGGGCGGTTATCCGCAGACGCAATAAGAGCGGCGCAATGTCTACGTTTGGCCGCTCTCAATGCCACAAGGTAGGTCCATAAATAGGCTCTTACCTGTGTTCGGTCAGACTCGGAGCGTGAGGACCTCCACCTGCTCTCTAGACGTCTTCTATGGCGCTTCATCACCCTGAGCTCCTCGGTATACCAAGGTGCCCGGGTGAGTCGCTGCCGTAGGAGAGGTCGCAAAGGCGCAACCCGGTCTAAGGCCCCAGCCGTCGCCCTATTCCAGGCGGCCACTAGGTCCTCCGACCGAGCGCGGGTCAGGGCTACAGGTAATGGCCCAAGCTCCATCTGGAACCTATGTGGTTCCATCAGGCGCTTGGGGCGGTACCAGCTTGGACGAACTGGCTCCGCCTCCTCACGGTGGGGGGTTTAGTACTGCACATGTGCGTGCAGCACGTTCCTGAGTGAATCGGCAGTAGCAGGAGCTGGAATCCACCCCTGGTTCTATCCTGATGAGGTTCAAGGTTGACTCAAGCTTTCCATCCTTCCAAGGTGAGTAAAATGAGGACCCAGATTGTTGGGGGAAATATGAAAATAATGCTTACATATTAAATTGCACAGATTAAACTGCTGTAAAACGCTATGGGGCGGTTTGTAAGCCTAAATACTATTGCTATTTTCCATTGCCATGCCAGGTAAGGGTTGAAGCTAATCAAAAGTAAAGATTCTTAAATCAGACAGGGCTACTATCAAAACACATTGCAGCCTCCACGTCTAAGGCCAAGAAATAGTGGCAAGAAGTCCATTACTGTTTAATGGTCCATTACTGTTTAATGGCAGAAGAAATATGTATGGTTTAAACCCTGGTGGCTGATATATCAGAGGAGGCTTAATTGCTTGATTCTACTATAGCTAATCTTATTTAAGGCTTATTGTATCTTCAATAAAAGCAATTAATCTATTCAAATCTCATCCATGACTCTTCCCTTATTGGCTCTGAAGGCTGTTGAAACTTCTCCAGAAAGGTTTCTCATCACTACTGACCCTCTTGCAAATCCCTTGACCGTGTGTAATGCCATCTTGCACCAAGTATCAGAGTTCTGATACTAGGCAGATGACCTACTCCAGGCAATAAATTATCTATCCTAGTAAGTATGACAGAATAGTTCCCCTGCTTCCCCTACTTAAGATGCTGCAGCAGTAGCACCACCACCTCCAACAGGAGCTTTCCATTACAGTGCCATGCATTTGCCTCCCTGCCTGACCAATACAATAAGAATCATAACAACTGTACAGCCTTCCTCATCAACCTGATATATACACCTATGTATGTATATATCTAGGTATGTACTAGAACATTGAATCTAGATAGATTGTGCTAACTAGAAAATTATCAATTAAGTTTACAATTTTTGATGGATTGAAGAAATGTCCATAGATACTGCTCAATATTAATTTTTTGCAATAATATACAACTAGTGAAATCCTCCCGGTTCAGCGTGGTTCAGCAGAACTGGTAGGGATGATTGTCCCTGGTTCTGTGAAGCGGTAGTTAAAAAAAGCTTTTGAGGATAACGCCGCTCAGTTGTGAGCCGTGTGAACATCAGAAGCTTCCCCCCCTCCCCCGCTTTTTAAATATTTTTTTCCCTGCCTATTTGCCCGAACCGGCAGGAAAAAAATGCTTTAAAAAATGGGAGTGGGGGGAAAGCTTTCAATGAAGGAAGCTTCCCCCACTTTTTAAAGCATTTCTTTTCTGCTGGTTCAGGTGAATAGGCAGGAAAAATGCTTTTAAAAGTGGGGAAAAAAGAGCTTCTGATGATCGCACGGCTCAGCTGTGCGCCTTGCGATCATCAGAAGCTTCCCCCCCCCACACTTTTTAAAGTATTTTCTTTTTGCCTATTCCTCCGAACCAGAAAAATGCTTTAAAAAGTGAAAAAAAAGTTGGCTACGCCCATGCAGTCACATGACCACAATCACCACCAAACCATAGCCACAGAACTGGTGGGCAAAAAAATTAGATTTCACCACTGTCTTCAATTTACTACTACAATTAAGACTAGAATTTCCATGATTAAGCAAAGAAGTTTTCAAGTGAACTGTGCCTGATTTTAGAACATTTTTCCCATGGTTGTTAAGCAAATCAGATGGTTGTTAAGCAAAACCAACTCCCCCCCTTGATTTTGCTTGTTGGAAGCTGGCTAGGAAGGTCATGAATGGTGATTATATGACCCCAGGATCAGTGGTGGGATTCACATTTTTTTACTACCAGTTATGTGGGTGTGGTTTTGTGAGTGTGGCAGGGGAAGGATACAGCAAAATCCCCATTCCCTCCCCACTATCAAAATTTCCACTACCAGTTCTCCAGAACCTGCCAGAACTGGCTGAATGCCACCTCTGCCCAGGATGCAATCATAAAGACCTGCCAATTGCCGAACACATGACTTTTGATCATGTGACTATGGGGATGTTGTAATGTTTGTTAAGTGTGTTACAACTCACTTTTCAAAGTGCCCGTTGTATATCTGAAAAGTCGCTAAACTAATGGTTGTAAGTCAAGGATTACCTATAATAGAAGTAACAATAGAGAAGAGACAAAGAAAAAGGAAAACTTGTTCAGTAAGAAATTGGACACTTGCACAACAAGAGATCAGTAGTTTCAATAGTTTATAATAACTGCAGAAAGCACACATTTTACCAGGTTGGATCTCAGAGGGATTTACAGTCTAATTCTTTTAATGGGCATCATGAATATATGACAGTTTTAACACCATTATAAGAATTTGCACAAAGTGTGAATTGTCTGGATTTTTTTTCACTCTTCATGAGAATTATGAATAATATTTTTCACAACATGTTGTCAATATTTTTTATTGTTTATTTGAATGATCTCCTCTGAAGACCTTGGAAATTCTTCGCTGGCTTTGCAAACATAACCTTTAAGCAACATGAGAAATCTACATGTGATTTGCCTGTTGGGAACTCTTTGGGTTACTGAATTTCCTTGAAAAGAATCCAGATGGATCTTACTAATGCCTGGTAATAATTATAAAAAGGTTATTTGCAGTCATAAACAAAATAATATATAGGAAGACACAATGTCATCTAATAAAAAAGATTAGATAAAAATAATTTAAAAGAGACATGTTTAATGTAAAATATGAAATGCTAGCAAACATTTAGAGGCAGGGGTGGGTTTCTGCCTGCATTACTGCTGGTGTGTGCAATTTTTCTGCGTGCACAGTTGTCTATAAATAGGTCTGTGCTTGCGCAGAATATTTTAAAAGGTCCAAAAAGGATGTTGTGGCGACCAGAATCCCTACTGGTTCAGAGACCCAGTCGCCATTTCCACTACCAGTTCCACCGAACCGGTGCATACTGGTAGGAACCCACTTCTATTTAGAGGAGAATTAGAGTGACTGAATTGGGAGAGAACATTTGAATATTAATATAAGAATTCCTAATACAGAAAATTGCTTTATCTCATTTTCAAAATCAAATGTAAACCTTTAGAAGTTTATTTAAGGGGCTGCCACAAAAAAGGAGGATCAACTTATTTTCCAAAGCACCAGAGGTCAGGACAAGAAACAATGGATGAAAACTAATCAAGGCTAGAAGCAACCTGGAATTAAGGAGAAACTTCCCAACAGTGAGAACAATTAACCAGTGGAACAGCTTGCCTTCAGGAATGGTGGGTGCTTCATCATTGGAGATTTTAAAGAAGAGACTGGACAGCCACTTGTCTGCAATGGTATAGGGTCTCCTGCTTGAGCAAGGGGCTGGACTAGAAGACCTCCAAGGTCCCTTCCAGCTCTATTCTGAATTGAATTGAGAATACAATCATACATGGGAAAGAAATGAAATTGAAAAGTTGTTTGGAAGTACAGAAAGATCTATAACAGAGACCCTATTACAAACGTAATGAGCTAGATTTTCTGCCTTTAGGGTGCCTTTAGGGTGAAAATCCTAGCTCATTACGTTTGTAATGTAATTCACAGTCAAGTACTATATTATCAGGGATTGGTCTGATAGACTAGAGTAAATCCAATCAAAGTCTTTACCATTTTTCCAGGAGGAAACAATCTTATTGCTAAGGATTGAATAATCCAAAGATACCACAACCCCTAAGTAGTTTTACCCAGTGTTTCGGTGAACTCAATTCTTATTGAGGCAAAGCAGAATCCCATGCAAAGAAATGCATTTTCATATGCAGACTGGAACGTGAAAATTATTTGCTGAAAAATTAGACTAAACTGTTCCTAATGCTCATCAATTTCATAGATATAGAAACAACTCCATCTAGCAAAAAGGCTCTGAAACACGTGACTGCTACAGGGTCAAAGTTATTATCACTTTAGGTTCCAAATCTATATAAAGAGGGGTGGGGAACTATGGCCCCTTTATGACCTGTGGATTTCAACTCCCAGAATTCCTGAGCCAGCATGGAACTCTTGGGATACAAATTATGTTGTATTTTGCTTGTTTCTCAGAAGAAGTGGATGTTTAGGGAGGAAATATACTGAATATTTAAAATCTTTCATCTGATCAGTCTATCTTGAAAACTCCCAGGAACATTCAATGGGCATTTGTTTTATTTGCTCATTTGTTTGTATCCCGCCTTTATTATTTTTTTTACAAATTCCTCAACAATATCCAACACATCTTCCTCCTCCTATTTTTCCCACGGCAATAACATTGTGAGGTGGGGTGGGCTGAGAGTGACTGACCCAAGGTCAGCTGGCTTTCATAGCTAAGGTGGGACATGAACTTACAGTCTCCTGCTTTCTAGCCTGATGCCTTAACCACTAGACCAGAGGTGGTATTCAGCCAGTTCTGACCAGTTCTGGCGAACCGGTAGTGGAAATTTTGAGCAGTTTGGAGGACTGGCAAATACCAACTCTGCCTGGTCCTGCAACCACCTATTTGCTGCCTCCCGAATCCCAGCTGATTGGCTGGGTGTTGTTTTGTCGCCTGCAGAGGAGAACGGAACTGGAAAGCAGGTTAGTGAGGTGGAGAGGGAATGGAGATTTTGCAGTATCCTTCCCCCAGAAGTGGGGAGGGAATGGGGATATTGCAGTATCCTTCTCCCAGGAGTGGGGAGGGAATGGGGATATTGCAGTATCCTTCTCCCAGGAGTGGGGAGGGAATGGAGATTTTGCAGTATCCTTCTCCCAGGAGTGGGGAGGGAATGGGGATATTGCAGTATCCTTCTCCCAGGAGTGGGGAGGGAATGGAGATTTTGCAGTATCCTTCCCCCAGGAGTGGGGAGGGAATGGAGATTTTGCAGTATCCTTCCCCCAGGAGTGGGGAGGGAATGGAGATTTTGCAGTATCCTTCCCCCAGGAGTGGGGAGGGAATGGGGATATTGCAGTATCCTTCTCCCAGGAGTGGGGAGGGAATGGGGATATTGCAGTATCCTTCTCCCAGGAGTGGGGAGGGAATGGGGATATTGCAGTATCCTTCTCCCAGGAGTGGGGAGGGAATGGGGATATTGCAGTATCCTTCTCCCAGGAGTGGGGAGGGAATGGAGATTTTGCAGTATCCTTCCCCCAGGGGTGGGGAGGGAATGGGGATTTTGCAGTATCCTTCTCCCAGGAGTGGGGAGGGAATGGGGATATTGCAGTATCCTTCTCCCAGGAGTGGGGAGGGAATGGGGATATTGCAGTATCCTTCTCCCAGGAGTGGGGAGGGAATGGGGATATTGCAGTATCCTTCTCCCAGGAGTGGGGAGGGAATGGGGATATTGCAGTATCCTTCTCCCAGGAGTGGGGAGGGAATGGAGATTTTGCAGTATCCTTCCCCCAGGAGTGGGGAGGGAATGGAGATTTTGCAGTATCCTTCCCCCAGGAGTGGGGAGGGAATGGAGATTTTGCAGTATCCTTCCCCTGCCACGCCCACCAAGCCATGCAACACCCACCAAGCATGCCACACCCACCAAGGCATGCGACACCCACCAAGCCAAGCCCACAGAAGCAGTAGTGAACGTTTTTGAATCCCACCACTGTACTAGACCAAATGTCATAATTTTACTGCACCCATCACCATTCACCTTTCTTACAAAGGAAGTGTTAATTGAAGTACTGTTCAGCACCTCAAATGCTACATACTGACCACAAAGGGATAGAAGAGTATAGATAGAAATGTATTCTCTGTCTCTTCTTTGTCTAGCACTTTGCCTGCTCTTTGTCAAAGAGATTGCTACTCTGAAATCACTTCCTTCCTTTTTCCTTTAGAAAATAAGTGCCTTCGTGTTCAATAATTTTTGGAAGAATCAGTATAAATGTTAGAGATTGAATACATTTGATGAGGTCAGTATAAACATTCAGTTGACTCCAAAAGTGATTTGTTATTGGACTTAATGTTCATTTTATTTTTTGTTAGTATTATATTGTACACTTAATAAAATGCAAATAAAAATATGCATTTAAGCATTTGGAAACAATGGAAGAAATAGCAATCGTGGTTTGAATTCAATAAATTTGAACTGCTACTGAGACAGCGCTCAATAGCTATTTAAACAAACCAAGCAGTATGCATTGAAAAATCCAGGATAGGATGCAATTAGGAAAACATGAAACTGGCAAACAGATCAAAAACCCACTAAAGCTAATAAGTGGTGATGTTGTTTTACCTTGTGTATCATATAGTTCAATCAAATTAATCCGACTTGCACTTCTAGAACCCCCCAAATGTCAGAAACAATGACAACAACACTTAATGGGATAAGCGCTAATACAGATATGATAGATAAAATTAGAAACAAGTTTTAACTAATGCTTTAATCGGTCTGTTATTTTACCTACTCAAAGGCATAATTCCAAATAATTAGTGGCTTATTTCAAGACGTACAGTACTTATGAACAAGTTCACAATATGTAATGATTACTTTGTAATATTTCTCCTATAGAGAAATATAATAGATACATTTGTATGTAAACAAAGGTTACAAAACATATATGCTATGCAGTGGTTTTCAGCACTGGCAGAGTGATGTGGCTTTAAAGGTTGAATTATGTATCAAATGCAAGTGAACAAAAAACTCCTAGAGACATAGATACAGATACAATCAGGAGAAAATCTGGAATATTTTTTTGACTTCATATTTACTGTACTTTTTGGAGTATAAGACGCACCCTTTTCCCCTCAAAAAAGAGGCTGAAAATCTGGATGTGTCTTATACACTGAATACAGCATTTTTTGCCTTCTGAAACGCTGCCCCTTCACCAAAATGGCCATGCATAGCTTGTAGGAAGTTTTCAGAGAGCTCCTGGGGGCTGGGGAGGGCAGAAATGAGCAAAAAACGGGCTGTTTTTTTGCTCAATTCCCCCCCCCCCCAGTCCTCCAGGAGTACTCTGTAAGCTTCCTAATGCACTTTTTTTTTGCTCATTTTTGCCTCCCCCGGGAACATTGTACAAGCCTCCTAAGGACTATTTATGCCCTTTTTGAAAAAAAAAAAAGGGGGCCTGTTTTTGTGAAAAACAGGTCGTTTTGGGGAGGTTTGCAAAGTGCAAAAACTTTTTTAAAAATTTCCTCTTCAAAACCTTGGTGCGTCTTATACTCCGGTGCGTCTTATACTCCGAAAAATACAGTATATGTCATTTTTAAACATAGTGCTGTCAAGTTTTTAAAAAATATTTATTTTTGAAATGCTCAGGCATATTAAAAAATCTGTCTCCTGTGATTAAGAGCATGATCTTAATCTAAGATTGATAATCTTAGACCAGGGGTGTCAAACTTGATTTCATTAAGGACAACATCAGGATTGTATTTGATCTTCGGGGGCCGGGGTGGGCATGGCACGGTAGTTGTGGCCAGCTTGACGTCACTCATGTCGGGGCATCTGTGGTGGTCTGAACGCTGTGGCAGCAAAACCAGGCTCCCGAGTTCCGTTTTGGCTGCAACAGTCTCCTGTAACCCTCTGCCTGCAAATACAGAGCTTGGGAGGGCCCTCCTGAGCTCTGTTTTTGCTGGCAGAGGCACCTTGGGCCAGTCATCCACTGTTAGGGCAGCCCTGTGAGCCAGGTCTAAGCACCCCAGCTGGATCCAGCCTGCGGGCCTTGAGTTTGATACCCTTGTCCTAAACCATTCTGACTGGAATATGTTAGCATTTACCCTGAAGGCCTATTCATGTAGCTTGATGACAAAGTGTTTCAGATATTGTAGGATGGCTTTCAGTTAACTGTATCCTGTTCCCTTCCCTACAAAAAAACTTTGATGGGACTTCATATTTATATCAATCTTGAAATCACTAGAAAGGTGAAAAAGTAGAATCACTCCCCAATACATTTTGATATCTAGATGTCGCACTGCCTACAGAGAATCTCCATTGGACCAACCCAGGATTCCTCTGTTAATGATAACCCAGATATATTTCGTTCGAGAGGGTATTCCACAGATGGTTTGGAATATTAACATTGAATAATAATTTAGGAAAGCTCTTTTGAAACTGTGATAGGTTCTCTCTAGATTTCACAGATAGCCCACCAAGAGAAGAAACACAAAAGCATTCTGTTACAATTCTAGCATCCTAAGTTTATTACAGTATATCAGTGTTCTTAGACATGGGGGTACCAGTTAAGACACCAATGAAGGACACTACTTGGATTCTGCAATACCATTATTCCCATGACCTCCCTTCCTATGACCAAGCAAGCAGTGTCTCCGCAAGTATATTCTCCAGCATTTTATTAAACACAAAACACACTTATGCTCAGACTGCATCTATAATACAATACAATAGCAGAGTTGGAAGGGACCTAGGAGGTTGTCTAGTCCAACCCCCTGCCTAGGCAGGAAACTCTATACCATTTCAGACAAATGGCTATCCAACATCTTCTTAAAGACTTCCAGTGTTGGGGCATTCACAACTTCTGGAGGCAAGCTGTTCCACTGATTAATTGTTCTAACTGTCAGGAGGTTTCTCCTCAGTTCTAAGTTGCTTCTCTCCTTGATTACTTTCCACCCATTGCTTCTTGTTCTACCCTTGGGCCTTGGAGAATAGTTTGACTCCCTCTTCTTTGTGGCAACTCTGAGATATTAGAACACTGCTATCATGTACTCTCCTAGTCCTTCTTTTCATTAAAATAGACATACCCAGTTCCTGCAACCGTTCTTCATATGTTATAACCTTCAGGATTCACTGGAAGTATTACATAATAAATTGTTTCCATAAATGACAACCATAAATAAGCTTTTTTTAAAAAACAATTTTTATTTGTTTTTGAACAAGGACAAACAAACATAAAAAACCCATCTTCCAATTCTACAAATTGTAGAAAGTGTGTCAGTTGGTTACAGTATTTCCATGCATCTCTTCCATAGTCACCACCTGCTTTTCATACCAAATCGCATATTTTAAATTCACCTATATTCATGCATATCATAATTATTATATCTCAGTCTTAATTTGACTATAATTGTTTTTACATCCTTTTATATATAATATTCAAAATTTAGACTAGAATTATATGATAACATTCCATTAAATCATCCTAAAATCATCCAATCACAATACATCTTTATAACATATTCTAGATAAAACTTTTAAACCTCCTCTCATAATTTCCATGTGTTGTTTATATACAATTTCATATTATCAAACTAATATATCTATATGTATTGTTATCATTATTAATCATTATTTAACTATAGCTATTGTTGCTTCATTTTATACATGCTACTAGTAAACTAAATTTAGCTTAATTTTTATTATACATTTTCATTGCACAAACCTGTATCTTTCCAGTAATAGTACGGTCTTATATGTCTTGCCATTTGTAGCATTAATGTTCTAGTTACTTTCTTAATAAATCTTGTATAAACTTCTCTTGGCAACATGTTATTCCTTTCGTATCTCATAAAAGCTTGAAACCCAACATCTGTTCTTTCCATCAGCTTATCTTTGGTTATCGCTAGTGCTTTTGTTAAGGTTTCTCTCCTTATCTCTGTCAATTTTTCTCTCTTTTCTTCTTCTGTCCTTTGAAATCTGAGTAGAGTTCCAATCCATCTATCTCCCCTTTCCATATTCCGCTCTTGCCATTACCAACCACGGCCACTTTGTTATCAGTATCCACAGTTTTCTTATCTCTTTACTCATTTTTTTCTTCCATCTTTGGAAATCTATCCTCCACTTTCTTCATTTAGTAAACATCCTCAGTTTCTCCATCAGATTTTTCTATTTTGTATTCCATATTCTCCAATCTCTTTTCAATTCTCTCTGTAACAACTAATAGATTTTGAATTTCAAACATAATCATTTGCAATGTTACAGTTTCTTTTTCCTGCTGAGCCAGTCTTTCAGTTTTGCAGACACTGCCACTATAGGGTTCAAGGCTGTTTTAATAAACTTCAAACAGCTTCATTTATTATCTTTCAAGTCAAAATGTTATCTTCCCTCCAATAGCTAGTGATAGAACTTCCAAAAGGCATCTGTATAAAAGACTTGTGCTCTTCCTACTATCACTGTCAGTAAACAAGCTGAAAGAACCTTGAATCTCAGGGTAATCACATTCTTTCAACCAGAATCTTTCAGGATACATCTTTTCACGTAGAAGGCTATAGTTTTAGTCTGGTAAGATTCTGTTTATTAGGTGTCAAGTAAATAAGCAATTCGCTTTCACTGTGTCTCCTCTGGACATGGACCTGATTACTCAATCTATGCAGAAGAGTATAGATGGGACTTTCTCTGTATTCCCTAGCAAATATGTAAATTGAGAGAGAACTTGGCACCAATGGGTTCTTTCAAGACTAGTCATTAGGCAAAAGACAGTAAATTTCCAGTTGACTCATCATGGAGAATTTGATAGAACTATAATTCTACAGCTAAAACACTAGATTCCGTTAGTTGGAATCTTTGTCTTCTCCCACCTTCAGTCTCCTTGACTTTTCCACTTTTCTGGTGGAGTTAAGGTGTAATGATGCCTCAGGTACCATTCTCATCTATCTATGTATGCAAGTATTTTTGAAAAAACATTGGGTGAAAGATAAAAAAAAGTGAACGTAACTCTTCCTCGGGCCAAATTCCTCACATAGAGAAGAAGAAGATAACACAATGTATGGAATCAACAGCCAATCAGGCAGTGCAAGATGGATGCCCCACCTTCATTTCAGCTCCATCCTCTGTCATTGATTAGCATGACCAACACTGTATCCATAATGAATCCTAGCTTGAAATCTGACTGAAAAGGTTCAGGATAATCTACTCTTTCCAGGGGTCTCTGAAGTGTCTGACTACCTTCTCAAACCCTTCCCTAAAAGGGAAGTAATGGGATGATGGTTACTCAAGATCACTGAATTCAAGGATAGTGATTTATTAAAATGTGAATGCAGGGCCTGGTCATAACTGTTTCAACTGACAATTACAAAAACTGAGGGAAACCCATCATAGAAAATTACTGGTAGCTACCAAAGCTTCATAATGGTCATCTTTTGTTCTAAATTGTTCCCAGTCACTACATGCCTGCCAAGTCACTTGAATTGCTTTTAATGTAGCCAAATATAAAAATAAACTGAAAAGCAAAGGGGCCTATGTCTGTCTATTTAATAGTCTTTCCTCACATTGTTTTCCACATGATTTATAGATCTGTGTGCTGCAGATAAACTCAATTAACTCAACACTATCAGAGCAAAATTGTCAAATAAAGGTATTAGAGGTGAGACCTCTGCATCTTTGTCAGCTAAGTCAAACTGTTAAATGTTCTTTTATCTTTGCTATGACTGTATATTAACATGGATTTTTTGTGACATACTGAAGAAAATTGGGGCTATGAGTCTCCTTCTCTATGAATATTATCAGTCTAGTTCAGGTACAAAATGGTTTCCATGAAATTATCTTAGAAAATTGCTCATTGCTAGAATGTGTTTATGACCTGTTTAGCTAATGTGGAGACCAAATTTGTGTTAACAGTACTTCAATTAGCATAATACCTTCACTTCCTATTATTTTGCTAATTATGTTGTAATTGTTATTCTTTTTTTATTTCTTACTATTCCTTCTCTCAAAGTTGCTTTGAGTGCTACACGGAATAAGAACAATTAAACAACATAGAGGAACGTTATCTTCAATGAAATAATCTACAATAAAAACAAAAGCAATCAGGGCCCAATATACGTTATTATTAGTTATTCAGTATGCAAGGTCAGAATTTGGGTATTGGATAGCAGTACTTGTGAAGGTAAATCACACCTAGTACTTGTAAATGAGGAAAATAATAGCTTGGCAACTATTGTTAAGAATATATTTCTTAAACACAACTTTTCCTCAGTTGATGCATGGCAAAGAATAAAATATAGTGCCTGCTGGGATTAATTCTCTCACTCTCTCCCTCCCTCTCCCTCTCCCCCTCCCTCCCCCCTCTCTGTCTCTCTCTCTTTCTTTCTCTCTCACACACACACGTCAGATTCACGAAAACATACTATAATCAGTTTTGAACATTTTAATAACGGTACAGATAAATGAGAAGTAATAATTTAGATGTTACCCAAGAACCAGGGTGATTTTCATCCAGCCATGGAAGCTCAGCAGTTTTAACTTACTTCATGGGGGTCTTATTGTGCATAGAAATGGGAAAAGAACATATTATGTACCTTGTAAATAAATAATGGACAATACCCAGATGTAGGCAATGAAGATGAGCTGGAAAGCAGTCCTGTTGAATGAGCTTTATGTATTTTAGTTAGGAGGAAAGAAAATGTCTAAATATGACTGATGCCTATTGGAGGGCTGAAGACTGGGCCTGACCTCCAATGAGGACATGTAATTTGGAGGTGGTTAACAAGCTAAGATAAGACCTCACCTCCTTCTCATGTCCATCTTGCTACCTTCCTTTCCCTCTTGTTAATTTTAAATAAACAATATTATTGTTTTAATGTTCTTTGTGGTTTTTAATGATTATAAGCTGCCTAGATTGTAAGGCTTCCAGTAGAGATGGATGGCACATAAATTAAGTAAATAAAAATATAGTTTATTATCAAACAGAATATACTTGAAAGAGGGCTGAACAACTTGGGAGAAACTGAACCCTGTTTGTCTCAGAAACATTTTTTTCTGTAGCCCGTAAAGAACATACAAAACTCTATGATCATTATTGCCAAAAATGGCTAATGAAGTTTCTTTCACATAAAACACGCAAAAACCTTAAGTGTAAGCCTTAAAGTATAAGAAGCATTACAAGAAGCTTGTAATGGATGGAAACTCGTCAGAGGAAGATTGACCTTGGAAATAAAAGAATTTCTTGACAGTAAGAACTATTAATCAATGGAACAGTTTGCCTCCCAGAGTTTTCGGTGCTGCATCACTGGAGGTTTTCAAGAAAATAAATTGGACTACCATTTGTCTAGGATGGTATAAAGACTCATGCCTTGGTCACAGGGTTGGACTAGAAAACCTCCAAGGCCCTTCCAGCCCTATGATTCCCTTATTTTAAGTAGTCATAAAGGTAAAGGTTCCCCTCACACATATGTGCTAGTTGTTCCCAACTCTAGGGGGCAGTGGTCATCTCCATTTCAAAGCCGAAGAGCTGTTCAAAGACGTTTCCGCAGTCACGTGGCCTGCATGACTAAATGCCGGAGGTGCACGGAACACTGTTACCTTCCCATCAAAGTATTTTTCTACTTGCATTTTTACATGCTTTCGAACTGCTATGTTGGCAGAAGCTGGTCCAAGTAACAGAGCTCACTCCGTTACACAGCGCTAGGCATTCGAACTGCCGAACTGCTAACCTTTCTGATTGACAAGCTTAGCCACTGATCCACCACATCCCTAAGTAGTCATAGTTTACTGTAAAAACAATGAAAATCCCCCCAAATGTTTCCAAAATAATTTTTTTTTAAAAAATCTGAAATTCCTACCTTACCCACATTTCTAACAACCTAGCTCAATTTGTGATCTTGTGACTGTCCACTCAAGTTCCCTTCCTCCTCTCCCATTTTAAATGACCTCCCCCTAAGGTTATTCATCTTTGCTTTCAAATCAGCGACCCCTGTAATATTTTTAAATTTTGAAATGGCTGCTGTGTGGTGCTCAAGGATGACAGCTCAGCATTAAGATATGCGCTTGCGCTTTAAAATGTTGAAATCAGAATTTCCTTCTTTATACAAATACTCTCCAATACAGTACTTATGTTAGTTCCAAGCAGTGAACCATTTGTGCTAATTTTTTGTAACTAGACACTAGAAAACCCCAAGATGATTTTTTGATACAAAAATGTAATGTTTGATACAAACATTAAATGCACAATGAAAAGGGAATACACCCCGTGTTACAATTTTATACAGTCACAATCCAAACCCATTCATGAAAAATTCTTGTTACATCTTTGCTTCTCCAGATTGAAAACATCGCAATGTATTATCAGGGAAACATCACATAGGGATGCCCCAAGTGAGAAATGATTGCTTTGGGGAAAATAACATGCAGAGTGGGAAAAGGTTTCCCATTTTCCATGTTAGTCTTGCAATACCAGGTAGTCCTTACAACTGACTTGCAGCAGTTCATTTAGTGACTGTTTAAAGTTACAATGGCACTGAAAAAAAAGTGACGTAAGACCATTTCCCCACTTACGACCATTGAAGCATCTCCATGGTGATGTGATCAAAAGCCAAATGTTTGGCAACTGACTCATACTTATGACAATTGTAGTGTCCCAGAGTCATGCAACCTTCTGAGAAGCAAAGTCAATGGGGAAGCCAGATTCATTTAACAGTCATGTTACCATCTTAACAACTACAACGATTCACTTAACAACGGTGGCAAGAAAGAGTGTAAAGTGGGGTTAAATTCACTTAACATCTGCCTCACTTAGCAACAGAAATTTGGGGCTCAATTGTGGTCATAAGTTGAGGGCTACATGCAGTAGGGAAGTTGTATTTCTTTGGATCTTGGTATGTGAATTTAATCATTACATAAAAGTCATAAAAGTCTCTTGTTTAACAGGTGCCCATTTGCACATGTAAACATACTCAGTAAGCACCACGGCAATGGTGGGATTCAAGATTTTTTACCGCTAGTTCTGTGGGCGTGGCTTTGTGGGCGTGGCAGAAGAAGGATACCTCAAGATTCCAATTTCCTCCCCACTCCTGGGGGAAGTTTACTGCAAAATCCCCATTCCTTCCCCACACCACTCACCTGTTTTCCAGCTTTGTTTGCCTGTTCAGGGCAACAAAAGAAAAACAGCTGGGAGGCCAGGAGGTGGCGGGGACGGGGCCAGCCCATTTGCCAGTTCTCCAAAACTACTCAAAACTTCCGCTACTGATTCTCCAGAATCTGTCAGAACTGGCTGAATACCACCTCTGCACCACAGCTAAAACCTGTATGCTGATTTGCTCATACTTAGGCAGTTCCACTGATGTGCACTGATATACATTTAACTTCCCCTTCCCCCAAAACTGAAAAAAAAGAGGCTCTGATCTCCAGTATTTAATAGCCCAACTATCTCATTGCTATGCATGCAACATAAGCTTGTCAGTGTAGGCTTTCCCATCCCAAGTGAAAGATTCATACATTTTTACATTTCATACATTTCTGCATCTTCAATCCCTTTTGCCTCTGTGCTGTGTCCTACAATGTACTTATGACAACCTAACCCTCTTCACCTATTGATTCGGTAGTTTTATTTTACAGGGAGTTTTAAACATCGTTTTCACTTTGAGAAAGTGCTGATTTATTTCAGGGAATGCCTTGATAGGTGGGTGTACAGTGTCTCCCGCCTCCCCCTTTTTTTCATCTTCACAGGTTTTTTAGTACTTTCCAGTACTTAGTTTCTCAAAGCAGTTGAAAGTTCAGCAGCTAACCGGAGCCTTCTGAGTCTGTGAAATTGGAGTTTGTGCGAAGGCTTTCCTTGCTGCAGCTGCCATGGCTCTTCAAGCAGGAACTGTGAAACCATGAAGATCTCAACTTATGTACCACAGAGCCTAGCACTTTCTCTTATTCTGCTCGATATTTATAGTATGTGAGGCCTCTTGTTGACACAATCCAATCAGGTAGTAACCTGGGTTTTCCAGGATAGGCCATCAAATTCTTGTCCCAGAGGCAAGAGGTTATGTGTTTGAATGAAGAGGAACATGCTTAGACTAACCTGTGAGCAAGTTGCCACCAGATCAGAGGTAGAATTCAGAAGGTTCTGACCAGTTCCGGAGAACCGGTAGCTGAAACTTTGAGTAGTTCGGAGAATCGGTAAATACCACCTCTGACTTGCCCTGCCCCCATCTATTCTCTGCCTCCCGAGTCCCAGGTGATTGGGAGGAAATGGGGATTTTACAGTATCCTTCCCCTACCACACCCACCAAGCCACACCCACCAAGCCACATTACACCCACAAAGCAATGCCCACAGGACCGGGAGTAACATTTTTTGAATCCCCCCACTGCCCCAGATATCATCCTCTGCCTGTCACAAACTGATGTCAGCATCTGCCTTAACTCCCCTAGCTTTCCTGTCTGTGAAGATTCTCAGTCCTGCCAGAACCTATGAAGCTTCTTGGATAAGAAGCAAAATGTCTTTTTCTTCTTCCTCAGGGGAAAAAACCCAGTCCAGTGAATTGCCTGTCGCATAATTTTCCTAAAGCCTACCCTTCATCGCACCTCTGGCTCATACTCTCTGAATCAGAGTTATTGATTCCTTTGGTAGATTTTTGGACACCTATCAAGTTAGTGGTGGCCCCCAGGCTGTTTGAGTCCAATGAAAGCTGTGTCCTTCAAACCAAGTAACCTAGTAACTGGGCCATGAGAAACACACAACTCCAATGTCTGAAAAGTTAGTCTAACTGACACAACTCTCGCCACTGGCTGTGAAGCTGGAGCTTCTAGATGACAGTAATTAAATATAGTCCCATTTTTTGGTGCTTCAAGTGCACGGGTATGCCCCAGTCTCACATTGTTTGCATTCTGCACATGAAGAACTAGAAACATGGTGAAATCTTGGAGCAAATGCAAACCATTCGATGGTGTGAGATTTGCAAAGCAATCAATCAGTCTCAGGAGTCTCTGAAGCACAACTCTTCCTCTCTTTTTTCTGGCCTTGCAAGTAGCAGGCAGGAGGCAAGCAAAGTTTGCAGAGTGCCTGTGTGGGGAGGCAATGGAGGAAGTTTACGCTTGGCTGAAGTAGCAGCAGCCAATGGGGCAAGAGTAAAGAACAAGGAGAATAGACAGAAACCCCTCCACCATTTTGCATGTTTTCAGGGGAGGGGAAAACAGGTGGATCATGTGGTAAAAGGTACCCTCCCCTCCACTCACATGAACTTCATTCACCACCTTAATGCATGAGATGCCACCACTCCCATATACATGAAATGCTTAAAGTGCCGTAAGAAATCATTTATGGCAAGCTGAATTGACAGGAGGAATCGGACAGGAACCAGTGGCCAGGAAACCAAATGAGTTTTATTCTCTGGCCATCCTCCCTGATAGTATAGTTAGCATATTAATTTGGTAGGAAGATATAAATAATAATAAGAAGGCCATCCAGAAGTGTTTATCTAAAAAAAAATCCAAGATCATGGTGTAATTCACACTTTTTTCTTTGGTTGCATTTGAAATGAAGTAGAACAAAGGTATATAAGCTGAGACTCTGCCTTTGCTCAGTGCGGCCAACAAGCTGCCAATGCTGTGCTGGTGTAAACTATTGTTGTTTGCATGGTTTAAAGTGGTTTGGTTGTTTTAGGGAGCCAGGTTTTGGCCACAAAGCTCCCCCTCCTACAGCACATTTTTTCCAGTCTGTATCTGATTTACCTTTATGCAGCCTGCGAGTGATTGAGTGAACACTGGGCTTCACCTGGATTGCTAATTCATCAAATATTTTCCTTACCTGTGGAATGTGATTTTCAGCCACTGTGTCAGTGTGTTTAGAATTTCTTTAGAATTCCTTTGGTTATGTTCTTGAATTGTTGTTACAACTGTTGCAAGTGTGAGCAGGCCAAAGTTGCAAGTGTGAGCAGTTGTTTGTGTGTGTGTTTTAAAAAAGATATCGCTTCATCTACTTACTGTATGGCTGCTGCCAAACCCATCCTTATAATGTTTAGCTTTGGAGACTGTACGTTACCTGAAATACAGGTGCTCAATGAAAGACGACATGCTTACACAATCCCTTGCCTTGTTTTTAAATAATCTGCATCAGGGGTGAAATCCACTTACCTTTGCTACTGGTTCGGTAGCAATATGAGCACATTTCCACGCATGCACAGAGCGTCAAAATGACGTCTGGGCAGGTGAGCGAAGCCTGCTACCGAGCATGCCTGCAAGGTAAGGGAACAGCGAGGGGGGGGAATTTGCTGTGCCACGCGATTTAGATTAGCTAGAAAGCAGGAAATCCTGCTTTCTAGCTAATATAAATTGGGAGACGCAGCTGATCGTCAGAAAAACTGGTAGCATTTTTTTTACTACTGGTTCGGGCTGGCATCTTTGCTACTGTTTTGGACGAACCAGTGAAAACTGGTAGCGTTTCCCCCCTGACCTGCATGCACAAAAGCTTACCCACAGCCCACCTCTGTGACAATTTTCTCCTTGGGGATGGGGATATAATTTATTTCTTTCCTGTCTTGCATTAGGAAAAGTCTGAAAAAAAATTAAGCTTCTGATTCCAAAACCCGGAGCAAGGAAAATCCACCTCTGCTTAAAAAACGACAGGGATTGGGGAACAAGGTGTGTTGAGAGTTTTATAAGCAAGTGTGGCTTTAGCGGTGGAAAAAAAATCATGACTCTAATGCTATGCACGGGAGTATCACATAAGGGCGCACACACATATCAAAAGACTTAGCAAATTGCCAACAAAAGACTTTTTTTTAAAAAAAAAAATGCCAGACCTCAAAGACTTTTCTTGCATAGTGGTTCCAGAAACTTTTCCTGGTGTTTGACAGGCTCTTTGCCCTCTGACTTTTTTTTACGTTAAAAACATTGTTTTGTTTTTGTTTTGAAGTGTGTTTGGAAAGAGGGGGTGGAGGGATGTTAGCAGGTTACAAAACAAAACGCCAAGCTTCAGCATTCTCTTGATTTCTCAGAATGCCTCTGGCTCCAGATGGCTACCTAGGTTTCTTTGAACATATAAAATGATGGCTGGCAGCTAGCCGGTGGTTTCTTTCAAAAATCTCATTGTTGGGCCGGGAGAAATGAGGGATGGCAGGTCACATTCTGGTTAATCAATGTTTTGTCACTGATTATGAACCTCATAGTTACAGCAGGTAGTCTCTTGAGCTGACCTTGTTTGCTGATCTTGAAAAACAAATAGCTAAGTCCTCAGATGGGACACCTGGAGAAAAAAGATGAATGCCGGGAAACTTGGACTGTATGAGAAGGGAAAGAAATAATAGTTGAGCTGGAACCAAGCCTCAGTTGACTAAAATATACTAAGCTAATTGCCATACAGCTTGCTTTGATTTATAGCAATTTTGATTGCAGTTTATGTGAACCATCTCACTATAATTATTTTTTAAATAATGTTTTATTAAAAGTTTTACAATGAACATAAAAACTAACAGAGAGTAATAAAAAGAAAAAAGCAGAAAAGAAAGAAAAAACGACAAATGCAGAAAGTAAGTAAGGGGAAAAAACAGAAAGAAACCTCTTCTATCCTTATTTGGAAATATAAATACAATTACAAAATTATCTCTTTGTCTATGGTTACCCATTTTCTTCTAATCATCAAAACCACCAATCATAATTAATCTCCCCCCCCCCAAGTCTATAAGGTGTTTCCAGTCAGCCATAATGTAGATATTGTTTTGTCTCTAAGCAGAAAATTTAGTCAAAACTGGCTGATTTTACGCCATTGGAGTGAGACTTATTATTTGTTAAGTTTATATGCTGTCTATCTAATTGTCAAGCGAATCTGGATATTTGCTTTCCCCCAACACCTTTCAGTGTTAACAAGATCAAGGTTTTTTTAAAAAAATTCCTGAACTTTGCTAGAATTAAGGTTTTTGCCTTCGAGAGCATTTTATGAGAGAATGTTCTTTTAGCCTTAAGAGTATAAAATCAAGGTGCATGAGAAGAAATTCACTAAATGCAGGCTTGGTCACTTGAGCTAAGGACATTCACCTACTGAAGCTGTTCTACCATGAACAGACACATCTCTGGTGACTATCCTGGCACAGGGACCTCTCACAATAGCTAGCAAACACACGTACCTTCCCTACATATATCTTTTTCATTTCTTTCTGTGAGTCAATCAATATTGTTTACTTCCCACATTGTGTGGGACTCTTTCCAGTTTCAGAATCTAAACTGTAAGTGTAGGATTGGACTGGGAAAATGAAAAAAACAAATTCTTGGAAGAAGGCAGTAGCAAAAGCACTTCTGTGTTGTTGCCAAGAAAACAACATGATCTGTCCATGTAGCCAGCAAGAGTTGAATTCAATTCAAAAGAAATATTAATTTTATATTGTCCACAGCATATTATTCCTTGTGTGGAGCCCAGCAGTTCTCAACACTTCAGATAGGCCCACCTGTCCAAAAAAGCAACTAACTTTTTCATGGAAGCCATATTTTTAGAATATTTTACAAGAATTTTAGAAGACATTTTAGATTTTTTTTAGAAGAAAACCTCCTATACTACCACCTGTTACAATACTAGACAACACAGTATCGATGGTAGAGACCTCCAAGTCTCTAGGTTCTATCATATCTCAAGACTTAAAATGGACACCTAAAATCAAAAACGTCATCAAAAAGCACAAAAAAGTTCTTTCTATGCCAACTCAGAAAGCTCAAACTGCCTAAGGAGCTGCTGATTCAGTTCTATAGAGGAATTCTTGAATCTGTCACCTACACCTCCTTAACTATCTGGTTTGGCTCTGCAACCAAACAAGACAGACACAGACTTCAATGGGTAATTAGAACTGCAGAAAAAAACAATTGCTACCAATCTGCCTTCCATTGAGGACCTATATACTGTACGAGTCAAAAAGAGGGTTGTGAAAATATCTACAGACCCCTCACATCCTGGACATAAATTGTTTCAACTTCTGCTCTCAAAAAGACGATATAGGTCACTGCACATCAGAACAACTAAACACAAGGACAGTTTTTCCTCGAATGCCATCACTCTGCTTAATAACTAATTCCCACAACACTGTCAAATAATTTGCTAAGATTGTATTACTATTCTTCTTCTCTTCCGTCCTAGTAACTATCTCTACCCACTTATGACTATAAGCATGTTGCTTGTATCTTTTCATTTACTTCCTCTCTTTAGCAGAAGTGTTTATAGGGTTCAACTTATGATTAATTTAGCTTAATTTAAATTAATTTACATTCTCAAATACAAGCCCTATTCAGATATTCATATAAACGCATTGATTGATTGATGATTATGTGCCATTATATTGCTGTTGACCCTTAGTGACCATTTTCCATGACAATCTTTCCCTAATCTGGTCTTTCACATCTTCTAATAGTGCATCCATAACCACCGTAACTAAGTCTTTCCATTTTGTTGCTAGCTGTCCCCTTTTCTTTGCTTTCCCATTTCCCAGCATCATAGACTTCTCCAGAGAGTTCTGTCTTTACATGAAGTATCTAAAGTGTAATAATTTGAGCTTGCTTCAGATTCTAGGAGCCCAGGTTCAAATCCCAGTAAGGGTATGGCTAGCTGATGAGAGCTAAATAGCTTGAAATAGATCTATACTAGTCTCCCTTTATTTATTTATACAACACACACACACACACAATGTTTTATATATATAAAGGAATCTGGCTTCCCCATTGACTTTGCTTCTCAGAAGTTTGCATTACTCTGGGACACTACAATTGTCATAAGTATGAGTCAGTTGCCAAACATTTGGCTTTTGATCACATCACCATGGAGATGCTTCAATGGTCGTAAGTGGGGAAATGGTCTTACGTCACTTTTTTCAGTGCCATTGTAACTTTAAACAGTCACTAAATGAACTGTTGCAAGTCAGTTGTAAGGACTACCTGGTATTGCAGGACTAACATGGAAAATGGGAAACCTTTTCCCACTCTGCATGTTATTTTCCCCAAAGCAATCATTTTTCACTTGGGGCATCCCTATGTGATGTTTTACTGATAATACATTGCGATGCTTTCAATCTGGAGAAGCAAAGATGTAACAAGAATTTTTCATGAATGTGTTTGGATTGTGACTGTATAAAGTTGTAACACGGGGTGTATTCCCTTTTCATTGTGCATTTAATGTTTGTATCAAACATTACATTTTTGTATCAAAAAATCATCTTGGGGTTTTCTAGTGTCTAGTTACAAAAAATTAGCACAAATGGTTCACTGCTTGGAACTAACATAAGTACTGTATTGGAGAGTATTTGTATAAAGAAGGAAATTCTGATTTCAACATTTTAAAGCGCAAGCGCATATCTTAATGCTGAGCTGTCATCCTTGAGCACCACACAGCAGCCATTTCAAAATTTAAAAATATTACAGGGGTCGCTGATTTGAAAGCAAAGATGAATAACCTTAGGGGGAGGTCATTTAAAATGGGAGAGGAGGAAGGGAACTTGAGTGGACAGTCACAAGATCACAAATTGAGCTAGGTTGTTAGAAATGTGGATAAGGTAAGAATTTCAGATTTTTTAAAAAAAATATTTTGGAAACATTTGGGGAATTTTCATTGTTTTTACACTAAACTATGACTACTTAGGGATGTAGTGGATCAGTGGCTAAGCTTGTTGATCAGAAAGGTTAGGAGTCTTAGCCACTAAGCCCCAGGCTCTCCTCCTTGTCAGCTGAGCCAGGGAAATAGGTATGTATTTGTGTTACAACCCCTGGTATGCCCAAATATGGAAGGGAGCTCACTACTCTCCCTTTCTGTCCTTTCGGCTCATTACAGAAGACCATCCAGGTAGAAAACCATATTTTTATTTTTAATGTTGCCTTTTTATATTTGTGTTGTATTTGTGCTGATAAATAATTTTATTTATCAGCTGATAAGGAGGAGAGCCTGGGGCTTAGTGGCTAAGATTCCTGCCTAATATGTAATACAGCCCAGGTTCAAATCCCAGTAAGGGTATGGCTAGCTGATGAGAGCTAAATAGTTTGAAATAGATCTATACTAGTCTCCCTTTATTTATTTATCAGCACAAATACAACACACACACACACACACACACACACACACAGAGAGAGAGACAGATATAGATAGATATTTGTGTGTGTGTGTGTGTGTGTGTGTGTGTGTGTGTGAATGGTTTGGAAGGACTTGCACAGTTTTAACCATCAATTTCATCCAATATTTCTAAGGAAGAAAAATACAGCATGCAATTTTATTAAAAACAAAAGGGAAAAGAAACAAGTAACTAATGCCTGGTAATTCAGAGACCACTGCAGCTATTGTTTAAAATCTGATCATCTTCATCCACTTTGAAAATGCAATTCCTCTGCATTTCATTTACCCTCCAAATTCCAATTGGTGAATTAACATTATTTTTCAGCCACCCAACTGGGTGTTAGTTGTCCTTAAAATTATTCCCCCTTTTATTATAATCAGTAGCATGGATTTTTCAAGAAAACATCTAATCTTTTAAATGTTTATGGTTTGGTGACTTCATAGATTTGTGGACTGGAAGTAATGTTCCAGAACTGAAGTTGAAATGAATATCCACTAAGCATTCAGTTCTCTCATCCAACGATGGACAGAGTCAATGCTCAGTTTGAGATGAATGCCTAAGTAGGGAGTGGTGTTGGGTTCCTTCTCTCATGTTTAATTCTCAACTAACCTCACAGGATTATTGCAAGAATCTAATAAGAGAAGACCTTTCCAACAATGTTGCACGAAGGTCCTAAATGACATCCATGGGAGGTTATCAATGCAATGATAAACATGGGCCAAAAAAGTGACGGGCATTTTTCTATGAAAGCGATGATTTTTAATGGAAACAATCCATGACCCATTGGGTCATCCTTTCAGATATATTTCTTTAGCCAAAGAACTTGCAATCTTCTCTGCAAGGTTCCGCACGGACTTCCAGGGAGGAAATTGCAAGTCCAAACCCTCCACCACACTCTTGCTGTCATCCATGGTCCCATGATCCCCACTGACTTTCTCCATTGACTTGTTGGAAGGTGTCAGGGAATGTAATAAATGAAGATCATGTGAATGCAGCAGCACAGTGGCAGCACTGCACAGCAGCAACACGACAATGGCAAGAACTTCCCAAAATTTCATTCCCATGGGACAATGAGTCCTGACAGTCTGTAAGTTAACCCAGTTGACTCAAGGTTGAAAAGGTTTTGGCACACGATGCATCTGTTTTGCCTAGTTTTATTTATTTATTTGTTTGTACCCTGCCTTTATTATTTTTACAAATATTTCAAGGTTTCAGACATTTATCATCAGCTATAGGTATCCCTGCAGGGACGCGGTGGCTCAGTGGCAAAGATGCTGAGGTTGTTGATCAGACAGGTCAGCAGTTTGGTTTGAATGCAAGTAGAAAAATAGGAACCACCTTTGGTGGGAAGGTAATAGGGTTCCGTGCGCCTTTGGCATTGAGTCATGCCGGCCACATGACCACGGAGACGTCTTCAGACAGAACTGGCTCTTCGGCTTTGAAACTGAGATGAGCACCACCCCCTAGAGTTGGGAACCACTGGCACATATGTGCGAGGGGAACCTTTACCTTTACCTATAGGTATCCCTGCTTGTTAAGCATCCAGAGAATCAAAATGGAACCATCAACAATTTCTCCATTCTCCTGGGCCATTTATAATGCAAATACAATAATAAATATGAGAGGGAAGAAAAGAGTTTTTCTTAGAGTAAGAATCTGAAATACCCATTTTGACCCCTTTTGTTAATATTTTGTATGTCTGAGCCAGTAAGCAAAGAAGTTATTCTGCTATCTTGCAAATTAGCTTGGATACTTGAACAAACTCTGAATGTCATTAGTTATTAAATCTCTCTCTGTCACTGAGCAGAATGGGAACTCCATCTTTTCTGACTTGGATTCTGTTCTATAACTGTTGTTCAAAAGAAGCACGTCAAGGATCCGAAACAGGTTACCAGGATGCATTCTTAGAATAGCATAACAAATACATCCTGATGTGAATTATTTGATGGTTCCATCCTAAGACTAGCCTGTCATTGTACAAGTGCCACAAGTATTATGATGCACAACATTATCCCAGATATTTTGGGTGATCGTGTAGACTGTCTGCACTGAAGCATGTTAAGTTGAGCTGATGGATAAATTCATTTGGCTTAATTTGATCAAATTACTATTACTTGCTCCTGTCCAATTGCTGAGTAGAACTATGAAATCACTCTTACGAAATCACTATTATTTAGCTCCTTATCAACAGAACTTGAATCACGTAATGTTCTAGTTTTGCTACAGGTTTAATGTGTTTTCAAAAGTAACATTAAAAATATGGAAAAACATGCCAGTTTCTATTCCAACTAATAGCTATAATGTTCAAAAGTGTGGGCCTCTTCATAACATTTGTTAGGCAGAAAAGGTACTACCAGGCCTCTGCTAATATCTTGTTCTCATAGCTATCTTCCTTCAGCATCTGCAAAGTAATATTTATTGAGGATCCAGAAATATAATTTCACTTTGTTTCATGACTCAGCTGCTGTATGTTTTCTCACATCACTTCTCTTGGCTTCTGATTCAGGTGCCACTCTGGGAGTCAGATTAGATAACACTTCAATATTCATTGAAAATTGCTCTATCCTGGTCTGGACTCCAATGTCAGAGATCACTTTTAGTGGAGTCCTTGGTGGTCTCGGACTTGGTTGTTTGATAATCAGGTTACCCTAACTTCTTAGGCTACCTAGGTTTTTTGGTTTACTTAAATTGTTTCTTCAAGGCTTTAGTGGTTTGCATGCAAGAGTGATGCCACAAGTCTGTACTAGTCACTTAGTTGTTTCTGAGATTTTTTAAATGCATGGAAGTGTTGCCCTTTTCATGGATTGTGTTCGTTGTGCTATAGAGGTTTGAGTGGTCTGGCACCTTTTGTGCTCATTTTATTGGCACATCTGTTTCTTTTTCTGGCATTCCAGGTTGTTGTTAAATTCCTTAATCCCACAATAAATGAGCAGGATCAATCATACTTTTAACTGGGAAACTGTGAACATCCTAGATCAAGCCAAAGCCACATTTAACCCTAACTCAAACAATCAAACAGAAAACAAAAGCCTAAGCAAGGAACTGTTAAAGAGAAAACCATGTCCCTGCCAATCCAGGCAGGACAAGCTACTATATATAAACAGAGAACGACCTCAAACTCCCTAGCACGAATGACATTAGCTAGCTGAGTAATAAAAATTTGCCATTAACAACTATGCTCAGACAGCACCAAGGATTCAACAGTTTATCCCTGAGCTACAAACATTCTCTTCTATTATAACCCCTTTTAGTACTTGATTTGTAGTTCAGCATTCTCTGGGATTAATATTATCTATTTGAACATATGGACATTTTCCTAGAAACACACAAAGGCAGGTAGCTTGACATGAGTGGGCATAGAGCTATACAACAGATTTGGGCATATAGCTACACAAAAGATTTGGATCAGAATTATTGGTTTTACTGCATATTAAATCAATTCCTCTGTTTTTTAAAAAAATAAATTACCCCACTGTTCCACAAATATTCTGATTATTATACATCCCTGCGACCAATCCGCTCGCACAGAGAGGGACTCCTCCAGGTGCCGTCCACCAGACAGTGTCGAGGGGCGGCGCCTAGGAGTAGAGCCTTCTCTGTGGCGGGCCCAGCCCTGTGGAATGACCTCCCTCCGGATATTAGGACTACGTCTGACCTACACTCCTTCCGAGTTAAGCTCAAGACCCACCTATTCCAAGTAGCTGGCCTGGCTCAACCATGATCTAACTATATCGCTCCTGACGGGTTTTTATTAGTGTAATTCAATTGAATTTATTTATTGGGGTTTTTAAATATTGTGACTTTTTAATTGTTTTTTATCTATCAGCCTACCTCCTCCTTGTTTACGTCTTGTATACGTCTTATATACGTCTTTGTTATATGTATGTCCTGTCCAGATTTGTATTTGTATTTTGTATTTTATCTGTTTTATTGTACGCCGCCCCGAGTCCTTCGGGAGAGGGTGCGGCTAAGAAATAAATATTCTATTCTATTCTATTTTTCTATTTGGTCTGAGTATTGTATATTTTGGAAGCATGGCTAAAATGAATTTTATTATCCCAAATAAAATTTTTGCATAATAGGGCAGGGAGAGTAGCTTAAGGCACTGATTGCACTTGGAGCCAAGCTGTAGGTCACTGTAAGATTCCAATTTTAAATATCCAATATTCTTTTTTACATGACCTCTGTTTAACATAGTATAATTGCAAATTCTATAGTAGAACTCTTCAAGTGACTGCACTTTTAATGGTAGCATGAATAAAGGCACTTCAAATAGATTCAAATAGTAATAGATTTTTACCTTGGACAAAAGACAGTGCTAAAAAACAATCTGCCTGGAAAAAAACTGAATTACATACATGGATTTAACGGATATGACTAAATGTGACATTGTTTTCCCTCATCTTCCTTCCAAAATTCAGTACAGATTTTAGTGTTGTCTTCTTTTACTTGAAATAGACCAGAGGTGTCAAACTGGTGGCCCACAGGCCCGGATGCGTTCATGTGCAGGCCATTCCCCCCCCCCCAGCTCCATGAATGGGGAAACGTTGTGGAATGTCACATGACACCAATGTGATGCGCCAAGTTTGACATCTGTGAAGTAGATTGTTGCTTTTCTGGATTTCTGGAATTATCTATGAAACTTTATCATAAACAATAACTACCATAAAGTTAAGATGAAATTAGAGCCTCTACCAAATGTATTTATTTCAATTTGGACACTAACTCCAACCAACTCCATGCAGTTTACAAATATGCACATTTAAAAAGACAGGAAGGGATCCAGATACATTATACAGTCAGAAAACAAAAATAGCAAACACACCCATTCATCTTACTCCAAACTGGGAGAACACGCATTCTTTACTTCAAATTAATTTGATTCATGTCCTCAGATTAGCGAAAGCCTTTTCTACGAGGATTTATACCTCTACTTCAGTAATTCAGTTAAAAATTGTCTAGGAACAGTATTGTGTTGATATGAAGGTTTATTGTTTTACCTTGCAGGAGTGCGGGAGGCAGCCTGTCCCTCTGTCCTGCTTCCTGCTGACTGTCAATTGACAGTGGGCATGTATGTTATTTGCATGAGCAACTGATAAAAATACAAGTCAGCATCTTTTAACCGAACAATAAAAAACACTTACATATTTTAGACTTATCACACTCTCAATATCCTCTCTTATGCACATAAAGAATTGGCTTGCACACTTATTTTGGCTGTTCTGTGATTTCCCATTTTCAGCAAATGTCTTCATCTAATTTAGCAATCCCTTTATTTAACCTAAGCCCATGTCTCTCTTGTCTAACAATCATGGGTGATTCAGCTGTACAGATGACATTTAGGTCTCAAATCCATTACAGGGTTTTATTAGAAAACATATCTTGGCCCAGCCTGAATGGGAGCACAAAATGGTCTGGAAAAATAATATATTTGTATGCATAAATAAGGATACAAAAATGCTTAATTATGCTATATTTTATCTTTTCTTGGAATAGTTACTCATACACAGGGTTGCAATTTAAAGCTGATACCTGTTTTAAAAGAACCCTGGGGCCCTGTTTCTTGGTGCCTCTCATCTTTCTGCCCCTCCAAGTGGCCTCATGGATGACTTTATTAGCTTGGTGTAGGCATGATTTTAAGGGATGAGGTGGCTCAGTGGCTAAGACGCTGAGCTTGTCTATCAGAAAGGTCGGCAGTTTGGCGGTTTGAATTCCTAGAGCTGCCTAATGGAGTGAGCTCCCGTTACTTGTCCCAAGCTAACAGTTTGAAAGCATGTAAAAATGCAAGTAGAAAAAATAAGGACCATTTTGGTAGGAAGGTAACAGCGTTCTGTGTGCCTTCGGTGTTTAGTCATGCCGGCTACATGACCACGGAGACGTCTTCAGATAGCGTTGGATCTTTAGTTTTGAAACAGAGCACTGTCCCCTAGAGTCAGGAACGACTAGCACATATGTGAGAGGGAAACCTTTACCTTTACCTTTACCTTTAAGCCTGATTTTACCAGCTTTGGAACAATACTGCATGAAAGGGGATTGGGAGGAATTAAAATGAGGAAAAGGAGATATTGCAATTCATGCTTTATTTATTTATTAAATTTACATGCCACCCATCTCATCAACAGGCCGACTCTGTTGATACCAGGCTTAAGGAAAAATAAAGAGAAGGAGAAGTATCTTGAATGTTACTACACACTGATATGCAATAGGGAACTAAACTAGTTTTAATACAAAGATAAGACTCAGCTAGCACATCTATTTGCATCTGAATTTTGAACTCAGTCTAGAACTGTAAGAGCAATCTAAGAAGTCAGTGCAGAATAATCATCATTCTTGTCAGACCCCAGATTTTACCAGCGAGTCCCTACACAATCAAGTAGTTACTCCCATTGTGTATCTGCTGTGTGTGTATGCATATGTGTACAGGATGCAAAGAGTCAGAAGGAGGTTATAAAGAATGATGATGTTGCCACAAAAAGTCTGAAATTATCAAATACTACATTAATACTTCCAGAGAAATGGGAATCAGAGCATCTACTTCAGTCTCTTTCCAAACATAGTGTACAATAGCAATGAAGTGTTTGCGGGAAGCTCTGCCTACATGGCACTGAAATCAGTGCATATACAGGTAGTCCTTAACTTACGACCACCATCGATCGAGCCCAAAATATATGTTGCCAAGTAAGAAGTTTGTTATGTGAGTTGTGCCCCATTTTACGACTTTTCTTGCCACATTAGTTAAGTGAATCACTGCAGTTGTTAAATTAATAACATGGTTGCTAAGTGGTTTCCCTGTGGATTTTGCTTGTCAGGAAGTTGCAAAAGCTGATCACATGACACCGGGACATTGCAACCATCATAAATGTGAGTCAATTGTCAAGCATCCAAATGTAAATCACATGACCATGGGGATGCTGCAATGGTTATAAGTGTGAAAAATGGCCATAAGTCATTTTTTCAGTGCCATTGTAAATTTGAACTTCAAGCAAATTGTTGTAAATCAAGCACCGCCTGTAATGGGGTTAGAAATATCCATACATTCATGGTCCCTTTTGCTCATGGCAGTAACTGCACTGAAACTTCACACCTAAGTCTCATCTGGTCTTACCAGTGCTTTTCTGTGAATGAATTAAAAATGCCCTTTCTCCATGGGCTTTTAAGTCATATTTTAATCAGAATATAGGAAAATGTCACATAAGAGAGAGAATGTTGCTGAAATCAAATCTCTTCACTGGAGGCATCCTCTGACATTTTGCTCATGATGGTCATAGAGGCCTTTATTACTCTTTTATTGTTTGCATTTTGTTTTATAGTAACAGATGGCTTTAAACGTTCATCAAAGGGCAGTATCTAAATGCAAGAGCTTATCATTACCACCATCATCTAGCATGATAACATTTACACTGGTTAAAAGAAGCTCTCCGGTGCTTTAGAAAACCTGATTTCCAAAGGACTGAACAAGACTTTCTAAATATGCTTTCCTGGTGAATTGGAACCCGTCTTTATAAATGATACCCACTGCACCTGTGGCTGGTGTTTGTATTGCCACGACTACATGGTACTGAAAGGATGCTTTTAAACAATTGACTAATACCGAATGAAAAATTCACATGTTGAAGTGTACAGACTTTTCCTTCCTTCCTTCCTTCCTCCCTCCCTCCCTCCCTTCCTTCCTTCCTTCCTCCCTCCCTCCCTCCCTCCTTCCTTTCCCTTCCCTTCCCTTCCCTTCCTTTCCCTTTCTTTTTGTTATAACATTTGGGATCCTGTTTTTATATTCTGTTTTAATTCCTATTGTCATTGTCAGCTTATTAGCTTTATAAAGGGACTTTCTGTTTGTTTGTTTGTTTTTAAAGGATGAAGAAATAAGAGAGGAATGCTTTAGCTTTAGTATTTTTCATTTTTAATTGTCAGGATTGAAGGAATGTGTTGAGGGAAGACAGGATCTCTATCGTGTAACGTGCAAGATACATGAAGAATGAGTTGTTTAATGCATAGTAGATAATTGAAAAAAATTGTCACTGATACAATTTCCCTTTTTTAAAACCTATTTTCCAAACATTGGCAAAGTTTGGATGAGGAATAACATGATTCATTGAAAAAGAAAGTCCACTTTGAAACAGGAAATCTTACCTTACCTTCATTAGTTGTGATTGGCCAGAGAAGGAACAAATCCATATTTTGAAATCACTAAAGAGGGAAAATGAGCAGCTTCCCTATGTTTAGAGATTTTTAGTTTAAAATAAAGTGTAGAAAATTAAGGAAAATGACCTTGACAGATATAGGTCAGCTCTGTTACCAAAGTGACAAGTAGAGAAACATGGCTGAAATCCCAAGCAAGCAGAAAGTATACAAAAGTGGCCATATATCTCCCTAATTCACATGAGCATAAGAAGAAGAGGAGGAGGAGGCACAACACAAGCAGACTTTCAAGATTTTGTTATTATAGCCATTCTCCATAAAAATAGAACAGCTTCCAGTACAGTTGATTTTTGGCCTGGTCTACCTGGTGGAACTGACAGGAAAGGAGTATAATTATAGAAACATAATTCTTCTTATGTGACATGGCAAATGCTCTGTCACAAGAGACAATGATGACTGCCAAATGGAGATTAGACAAATCATGAAGGATGTTTATGGATATTATAATGGCTATATATTACTTCCAACAGTTGCAGAGATAAATTTCTCTATGTTAGTTACAGTTGTAACCATACCATATTTGTGGGCTTCTCTAAGGCATCTGGTCAAAAACTGTGAGATCATGGACTCAATAAATGTCTGATCCAGCTTGGGTCTTCTTATATTATTCAGTAAAGTGAGATCCTGGGTGTTTTGCAACACATTGTGATGACATAAGGAGAGAAGTAAAACAAAGCCATAAATCAGTGAGATTAAAAATGGCAATCTGGAGAAGAAAATTACACGAGAAGAGGAAATGGAAATTGGAGGTTTAGAAGCCTGGAAAAGTATTTGCAGATCAGAGAATAAAATAGGAAAAGGCAAAAAACTCATTTAACCATTCCAATTTCATACAATCTACATGACTTGCAAATGCTATTTAACATCTCAAGCATAGGTGTTTGTAGCGAGATCAAATAATTGCTAGTGGTATCACATATCATGATACATTCACATAAAAGATGCAGATTATATAATTGTGATGATGTCATGATTTATATTACAATCTGAGACTTTTTACAAATGCCATGTCAGGGGCTGGCCTCAGGTTTTGATAGTTTCCTGCAGCATTACAACTTCAGCATAGTAAGAGACTACAGTGGTAATAAGTATTTGTAGCAAGCCATAATGACATGAAAATGATAGTTGTACAGTGCTGTAATAATGCAGATGGTGCAATGATGTGATGATATTGTGACTTGTTCTTATAGATAGTCCTTGACTTATGGCCATAATGGTATTTGGAATTTCCATTGTAAATCATGATGGCTGGTAATCAAATGACTAACTCAATTTTATGACCATTTTTGTGGTGGTTAAATGAGCAACGTGGTCGTTAGGCAAATCCATTTAATCCTATGAGTAGTTTTTGCTAGAAACCAGCTGAAAAGGCCAGGAACCAGGGAAAAACATTGTAAATTGCAATCACCTGACCACAAAATGCTGCAACCAGCTGTAAAGGTTAGCTGGTTGCCAAGCTCTCAAAATATGACCACTTAAACTTGGGGCAGGGGTTGCTACCATCAAAACTCTGGAACTGGATCATAAGTAGTTTTGGGGTGGGTCTATTGTAACTTCCAGTTGTTAGCTGAGGAAATCATGTAAATCACGACGTAAATATGTAAGAATACATAGGTCATTCATTTCCTTCCCCACAGGAATCCATAAGCCAATCCTTTCCTCCACTATCCATCTGTGTATCTTCAAACAATCAGCTACTGTTTGTCATATTGAATTTGTTTAGTATTCATTCTTAATATTTTGTATTTACCTGTATTTTTGGGAGTATAAGAAGCACCTTCCCCCACCAAAAGAGGGTGAAAATCTGGGTGCATCTTATACACTGAATACAGTATTTTTAGCCTCCCAAAACTCCTCCTCCTTTGCAAAATGGACATGCAGAAGGTTTGGGAGGCCTGCAAATTGCTCCTGGGGGCTGGGGAGGGCAAAAACAAGCAAAAAAACCAGGGCATTTTTTGCTTGTTTTTGCCCCCCACCCCACCCCAAGGTGCACTCTACAAGCCTCCTAAAGGCTATGCATGCCCTTTTTGGGGGGGCGTTTTTGCTCCTTTTTGCACAACCATCCCCGCCGCACTTGCAGGCCTCTCAAACTCTCTGCATGCCAGCTCCACCATGTCTCAGCTATGGGAAATATTAAGACTGAGAGTTCAGTTGATATGAATTTGTTTTCCCACACTGCATTAGGAGAACATTTAGGAACATTAAGAAAAAATCCTGACTGCTTAGAATAGGCCAGTGGCTTCCACAGTGGTAATTGCAACATTTTAATGAAAACCCACCCATGTACAAAGGGGCTTGGACTTTGGTGACAATGCCATGATCACCATGTTGAGAACACACCCACACACATCCAATACAGTGGTGAGTTGCCAAGTTTGTTACGACTGGTTCGGATGCGCTCCCGCGTGCATGTGCAAAAGCATCCGGGAGGGTGGGCAGAGCCTTCCGCCACTGCTACTACTGCTTTGGCTGATGCATGCCAAATCGGCAGCAACTCACCTCTGATCCAAAACTATTGGAATAGGTAGAACAGGCAGAATTATCTCAATGTTGCCCTGGTTGTCTGTCACAAGTGGCTAAGGATACAACATGTAAACATTCTAAGTAATGGGAGTGCTCAGAAACACGATTGTTACTTCATTCAAAATGACAGCAAATCAGCCATTTCCTGAGAAAACGTTTGTGTTGTTCAGATGTTTGTTAACTCTTCAGTCAAAGATACTGACCCTCCATTTCACAGCTGAGATACTTGCTTTTCACTAGAAAGTACGAAGGTATATCCTCTCTGCTGAAATACCATATAACAACTGCGATTGTTTTTTCAATAAAGACTTAGTCTTGTTCAGCTTATCAGCAAGTTATCATCCGAAACCTAATGCATTGATTCTGAACAGGCCAAATTGTTCTTCAAGCAACATGCCAGAGATATTGACCTACAAAATATTTTCAGCCAAGCTTATGTCACCCTACTGAGACCAGATAGAAGTGTTGCTCCTGCCCATAGCTTGTTCGACACTGCATCCAAAAATATCAGAAGAGCTCTGCTATTGGCCCATTGTAACGCCCTTCCATCTGCTCTTTTGGAAGGAATGGTTTGCAATTTTTCTAAAAAGCAACATCCCTGCTCATGTGGTGAGGAGGAAATAAAAAAAATGTGGTTCACAGTTGTTGTACTGCCTTTCTTACAGAGATAATTTGGATTGCTTCCTTCCTTCCTAGATTTTAATACAGCATCCATCTCAACCTTGTGATTCTGAAATAATAAAACATTACCAAACATGATGCCTACCTCAGATTGTGAGTGACCTACCTCAACCTTCTACTAGCTGATCAAAAGTGAACATTTCAGATAGCAGAGACATATTTTGTACACTGATCATGATGGAATGCAAATGACTACTTCAAGTAGGGTGAACCTAATTATTTTATTCATGTTAAAATTATGTATATTTTGGTGTGCTCTTTTACGCAGATCCTGCTTGATTCCTGATGTATCATTTTTATTATTATCTGACTTCTTAAATTATTCTGGCCTGCGACTGTAATAAACCAGACTAAATCAAACTGCAATAAACTAAACATCAAAAGTTTTAGAAAGGAGTTCTATGAATTATTTTGTTATTTTCCAGCTACAGAAAAAAAATCTTTCTATTAAAAAAGTAAATGCGTGTTTTCCCAGGATCAGTTAAACTATTCAGCTAAAAAAAAATAGTTTCTATTAAGAGTAGTTAAAATTTTCTAAAATTATATTTTCATATAGAAATCATTTATAGCATGCAAAATTATTTCCAGGAGGATCTGCCACATTTAGAAAGTTTTAACAACAGAGAAAGGATCAGACTAATGCATAATTAGCAAATGAATGAAAATAATTATTTTAGATAATCATCATTTTCTTCAAGCCAACCATCTCATTCATAAAAATCAACTTTATTTGGACTGAAGGCTGTATTATAAACAATAGATCTTAGCCAAGGCATATATTTTCTTTGTGATGCTCAATGGTTTTAGGAGAACCTTTGGTTAACGCTAAGTTATTTATTTTTATCTTTATACTATAAAAATATGAAAACAATTTTGTACCAGCTTTATCAACCATAAGTAATCAAAATGGAATGGTTTTCCTCTGGCTTTTTCATGGCCTTAATTTCGGGAAGATTGGCTGCAGGTTGGTTGCAAAGCATGATAACTCCGTCTATCTGATGTTCTGCTTGAGACAAAGATTATTAAATCACGGACCTGTCTGCCTGCTCAGAGGGAACAATCTGTAGCTCTACAGAAGGCATAACATTTAACAGCACTATTGGGAAGGCTACATTTACCTACCTTTTTCCAACTGTCAGGTTTACAAGCTTCTTTTTTTTTCCAAGGAGGTGCTCTGAGCTGCTGATGGAAAGCAGAACAAAAATTAGCCAGATGCTCCTGTCATTCTGAAAAGGTTCAATATAATATTCAGTTGTGACAGGTTTCGCATCATCCACCATGCAAACCCATCTTTTGTGGAGAGAGAAAAATGGCTGATGTGCAGATTCTGACTAGCATCATACACTGGTTTCCTTGTTGTTTCTGTTGCTATTAGTCATGTACAGTAGTGAGATTATACTTGGAAGAGAATGATAAACTTTGATCAAATTACCACTTAACTTCAAGTGTCTCAACATAAACATTTATTTTACAATTCAAGGTGCTGGTTATGTTTGAAGCCCTTTATGGCATGGGTCCAAGATTCTGTATCTAAATAAATAAGCAAAACATAGCCATAGACGCATAAAAATAATACATATAAATGGGACAGTAGGACAGGGTTGGTAGGCACGCTGGTGCGCTTATGCACGCCCGTTTAGGGACCTCTTAAGAAATGTGTAGACAGCTTAAGGTAAAAGGTATGGGGGTTAGAGGGACTAACAACAAGATCAGGTAGGGTGTTCCACACATTTACTACTCTCTTGCCGAAATCATTTTTCCTCTAATCAAGATTAGAACGGATTACATTTAGTTTGTATCTATTGATAGCCCTTGTGTTATTTCAGTTGAAGTAAAAATAGTCATTAACAGGTAGGGCATTATGGCAGATTATCTTGTGATGGCCTAGTTCAAGGTTATCCAGGCCTAACATTTCAAGTCTGGTGGTATACAGAATTTTATTATGGGCAGAGGAGTTGAGTACTCTTTTTGTAAAATACCTCTGGACCCTCTCTAATGTTTTAATGTCTGAAATGCAGTGTGGGTTCCAGGCAGGTGAGCAGTATCTGTATAACTGTCTTTCTTCAATAGGATTGGACCTTCCCACCTGTGCTGGCAAGAAGGACCTGCTACAGATTTTGTCTGGTGGGATCCAGAAGAAGAACCTTTTCAGCCATGGCTCCTGCCCTTTGGAACATGTTGCCACAGGAAGCAAGATCTGTTTGTTCCCTCTCTTTTAGCTAGAGGAAAAGGCTTAAAACATGGCTATGCCAGTTGGCATGGAGTCCCGAAGGAGAAGTTGTTGGCAGTAGATGGTTAGTTACAGAGAAGGCATCCCCACTTCTCCCTCCAAACCCTTCTTCTTTGGTTTGTTTTAATTTTGTAATTTTAATGTTTCTGTATTCATAATTGTCAGATGTTTGTGTGTTTTATCCTGCTGTAAGTCACTTAGAGTTGTCTTAAACCCAAGATGGGTGGCAAATAAATGTAATAAACAAACATATTTTGGCATGAATAACTTATACTAACATATACACTTATATAATGCTTCTTAGTGCTTTACAGCCCTCTCTAAGCAGTTTTCAGAGTCAGCATATTGCCCTCAACAATCTGGGTCCTCATTTTACTGACCTCAGAAGGATGGAAGGCTGACTCAATCTTGAGCCAGTCAGAACTGAACTCCTGGCAGTGGGCAGAGTCAGCCTGCAATACTGCATTCTAACCACTGTGCCACCACAGCTCTTACAACAGTCATTCATTCATTTTCATTCCCAATTCAAAGACCCACATGATCTGAACCCTAAACATTTAAACAAATGTGCTCTGTGGGGAGAACCAGGTGGATAAGAACTGAGGCAGCCCAGGTGGTAAAACAACAACAATTTATTTAACAACAGAATAGCTAACAGTAAGGCAACTCCAGAAACAGGCAATTCAGAATTCTCCATCTGACAGCTCTTTATATAGTAGCTGTCAGACCGGACAACTAATAAGAATGCTGCAATCTCCCACCTGGAGTCTAAGAGGCTCCCGCCTGGAAGCTAAGACGCTAACGTGTCTTAGCCAATCAGTACAGCCTCCGGGCCAGCTGGCTTTGACAGGCATTGTAATTGTGAGGACTTAGCAAAATATCTCCCATTATTTAGTTCTTCCTGTAATCTTTCAATGCAATCCTCCTATCATTTTGTCTTGTACAGAATATCATCCCAAATCCCCCCCCCCCAGTATTCAGGTCTACAAAAGCAACTTTGTCCAGCTTCAACAAAAACCCTGTAGTTTCCTGGCAATGTGACCCTTGAAAACTACAGAAGAAAAGCACAACACAATATTGTACTTCTCATGCTGGTGACCAACAGGTCTCTTTCTCTCTGACACGAACATCTGCAGCAGAGATTGTGAATACTAGTTTCAGCAGAAGCCTGAATGCTGTATTTCAATTGGGTAAGCAAAGATGCTAAGTGTACAGGTACCCATGCTCTATGTATGAAACAACATTAGCAATGCTATCTGTGAAATATTAGGTCAGGATTATTCTATCCAGTTTTTGCAATGAATTTCCTTTTTGAAGGTAGTGACTAAATAAAAGCTATGATACTGTCACCATTATTTATATGATGGAGTAACAAACCCAATTCAGAGGTAAGAAAATACTTGTTGCCCTTACTGGACAAAAAGTTCCCAACTGTTTTGCTATTGGCCTATCACCAACTGGAAATATTTTCAAACTTGTGAAAGGTTTTGGTTAAAAAGCAACATTCATTTCATCTTGGCCCTGAACCTGTTCCTTTGGGAATTTCTTTGCCTTTATCTAGCTAAAATTATTACATATAACAGAGGTGGGTTACTGCCAGTTTGCACCGGTTCGGGCAAACCTGTAGCTAAGATTCCACACAGTTTGGCAAACTGGCAAATGCCACCACAGACTGGCCGTGCCTCTGCTCATTTTTTTGGCCTGTTTTGCAGGCCGCTTTCTGGCCTGTTTTCAAGCCATTTTTGGACCATTTTCAGGCTGTTTTTCAGGGCATTTTTGGTCTGAAAAACAGCCAAAAAATGGCCAAAAAACCAGACTGTAAATTGGGCAGGGGTGGGGCCAGCCAGTGGTGGCATTAGCCCCAATTGGCTGAATCCTACGTCTGCCTTTGAGGCAAGTGGCCAGGAGATGGTCCTGGGTGTTATGAGTGACATCACCCACCTAGTCACATGACCAACTGGCCATGCCTACCCAACCAGAGAACCAGTTGGTAAGTTAGTCAAGTTCTACCTCTGCATATAAATCTACCAAAGCAACATTTTATGAGTAAGGTAGAAAGTTTTGTGCATCCTAGTCATATGGCAAATTAATATAAGCAGGTTTGATTATATTACCAATATATGATTTAAAAAAAAACATTTTTAACATAAACTATTGGCCTTCTCTCTTCATGATTTGTTGAACTTCCTTCTCACCATTGGGAAGTAAGTGGATTTAGTTAGATTTCTACCATCTTGATGTGTATATAAATAGTCTGAGACTTAAAACCATTCATTTAGTGACAATTTGAAGTTACAATAGGAAAAGGACTTATGGCCATTTTTCACACTTACGACCGGTGAAGCATTCCTATGGTCACATGATCAAAATGCAGACACTTGACATATATTTATGAAGGCTGAGTGCCATAAGGCCATGTGATTATCTTTTGTGATCTTCTGACAAGCAAAGTTAATGGGGAAGCCAGATTCACTCAACAATTGTATTACTAACTTAATAAATGCAGTGATTCATTGGACAACTGTGACAAGATAGATTGTAAAATGGTGCAAAATTCATTTAACAACTGTCTTATTTAGCAATGGAATTTTGTTTATATATTATCCTTTTAATTAGTTTATAATATAAAACACAAAAATACAAAAGCAAATAATAGGAAAAATAGGGGAGGGAAAAGGTGAAGAAAGAGCATAGAAAAGAAGGGGGAAAAAGAAAAGTTGTTGACTTCTGACCCCCTTTCATGCAGTAGAATAAGATAGCATCCCAGTTCTATGCCATCCCATTTAGGCACTTTTTAAAGCTAAAGCACATGCGCAGAAGGCTGAGCGCATGCACATAAGGTTGGGTGCATGCACATAAGGTTGGGTGCATGCACGGAAGGCTGAGCGCATGCGTGGATGCATGTGTGCTCACATTTGCAAACCAGTAGGGAAGGTAAATGAATACTACTCCTGGTCAGATGGCATTCAATGTGCTACTGAGAAATAACCAAGGATCTTTCAGGGGTACTAATAACGTTATGGTATTTATTGTATGGTTAGATTCAGAGGTGGGTTGCTCCTGGTTTGGCCTGGATCAGGCAAACTGGTAGTAGCAGCGGCGGGAGGCTCTGCCCACATGCCTGGATGCTTCTGCGCATGCGCAGAAGAATTGTGCACGAGCGCAAACACACATGTGAGCGCACTCAAAACAATAGTAAAAAAATTGGCAACCCACCACTGGTTAGACTGTAAAGCCCTTTGGGATGACACAATCAGACAGAACATGGTAAAACAGAATGATGCCAGGTCAGCAAAGAAATGACAGAATATACATACTTCTTATGTATTCAGGCTATATGCTGAATATATTGTGAGAGATGCTCGATTGGAAAAAAGTTGAGTGTGGATTTAAAACTGAAGACAAAAACATCAATAGCTTGCTCTAGGGTGATCATACTGATGAAAATGTAACTAATAACCAGTTTGGTCTAAGGTTAAGGCACCAGGCTAGAAACCAGGAAACCTGGGGTTCTAGTTCTCTCTTAAACATGAAAGCTAACTGGGTGACTTTAGACCCCTTTCAGCCCAACCACTTAATAGGGTTGTTGTGAGGAAGATAGGAGGAGAAAGGAGTATTAGGTATATTTGCCACCTTGATTTATTTGTAAAAATAATAAAGACATAATAAGAATGAGTGAATGAATGAATGACAAAATGTATATGCAATATCTAGTAATAAATGACAAGGAACAGAATGAAAAAATAGGATCAGAATTAAATATAAAGAAAACTAAATTAAAAACTACAATATGAATCTCATCCTTAGAACTGAAAATGAAGGAATTGAGGTGATGCATAATATCTGCCTTTTAGGATTGATTATTAACAATAAAGCAACCAGAAGTCAAGGAACAATCAAGAAAACAATAAAAGCAGAGGAAAAGTGTTTTAGATTTTGTGACATATCTATCTTTACAAAGATCAGAAGCCTGAAGGCATGGTTTTGCCTGTGATGTCTTATGGAAGTGAAAGTTGGATTTTGAAGATGCACAAGTAGAAAGAGCGTTGATGCTTTCGAACATTGTTGTTAGAAAAGACTCTTGAGAATATCATGAACATCCAAGAAACAAACAAATGGATCACCAAAACAATCAATCCAAAACTCTTACTCAAAGCACAAATTACCAGGATTAAATTTTCTTATAGAGAACACATTAAATAGAGATCCAGCTCCTCTGCAGAATCTATAAAGCTGAGAAAGGAAATAGAAGTTAATGACAAGTCATCAAGAGCAATTGGATGGATTCCATTAAAATGGTATGGGTGCACCAGTGGAAGACCTGAAGGCATATGCGAGGGTTACATCATCCTGGAGAAAATCTGTGTGGTGCTAAAAGTTGATAATGACATGATGACACACAATCCATCGACAGGTGCATAATTGCAAACTTCAGTAGGAGGTTTGACTTTATGGTTAAAATTAAATTAAACCTGGTCTTACGTACTCATTCCCACATTTAAACTTTTCATAAACTTTGTAGATATAAAGATAAAGGTCCAGTTATCTCCTACTCTAGGGGTGGTGCGCATCTCTGTTTCTTATATAATTTGGTTTAAAGTTGCCATTGTCTTTTAAAAAAGAGGAACCACTATGCTTATCAAAGTTGAATGGATAATAATGCACCATATTTTCAGTCTTAACTACTGATTAACATATTTTGACTGTAACAAGCCATTTTATTCTGAACAGGAATAGTTGATAGGCATATTGAAAATGCCAAGGTACCCACTAATATGAAAAAAAAAAGTTCTCTACCAGATCTTTGAAGTTGTCTTTCCTTGGTGACAGACTTGATTTAGTAAAGTAGACTTAAAGAAAGAAAGCATTCTTTGAGCAATGTTTTCCGATCCTTCTGATCCAAATTTCTATGTAGAAATCTGGATTACTGTCCTGTCTTTTCCAAACTGATATATTTGGAAACTGTTAGAAAATTCAAAACCACTAAAAATAGAAATGCAAACATGCAACCACAATTCTGCCTTGAATCAAAAAGTTTATTTTTTCATAGTTCAAACATGAAAAATGCCAGAGATTTATACTAATACTTCACTAAGACTGTGCTTACTTATAAGTATTGCAATACGGTCAGAAATAGCAGCTATGTCCGGTGAGGAGCAGCTACCATCAATGCCCTCTACCTGATCTCAACCCATCATTTTTATACCTTTTTGTCATCTTCCTTGTTCCTACTTGGAATATTACTAGAATTAACTTCCTCTTTTTACAGGGTCCTCCCCTTACCACACTTTAATGTGTCCAGCTAAGATTTCCTGCCCCTATACTTTCACTTCCTCATTCACTTTATGTTCCAGACAGTCTATTTTTGAATTATTTCAAAACTGATTATACTGCATTTTAAAAACCTTTACAATAAGGATTGCATTTTTATATGTAAGCTACAATATGCCAATTTATAAATCTCTTAAGAAAGGCACAGGCCTACAAGAGCATAACTGCGAATTCAAGCAATATAGATACAGGAAGACGCTTTCTTCTCACACTGTACATAAGTAAAAGGTAAAGGTTCCCCTCGCACATATGTGCTAGTCACTCCTGACTCTAGGGGGTGGTGCTCATCTCTGTTTCAAAGCTGAAGAGCCAGCGCTGTCCGAAGACACCTCCGTGGTCATGTGGCCGGCATGACTAAATGCCGAAGGCAGATGGAATGCTGATACCTTCCCACCAAAGGTGATTCCTATTTTCCTAATTGCACGTTTACATATTTTCGAACTGCTAAGTTGGCAGAAGCTGGGACAAGTAACGGAAGCTCACTCCCGGCACTAGGAATTCGAACAGCCGAATTACCGACCTTTCTGATTGACAGGCTCAGTGTCTTAGCCACTGAGCCACCATGTCACTTATACTCTCCATACAGACTAGCATATAGATTGCTTCTGGATGGTAGATGTCCAAACTGACAGGCTGGTATTTTCTTCATCTAGAAATTAGGAAGAAAGGTCTCGTTGGTTCCATCATACTGTAGCTACATTGACTGCAGAAGGGCATGTTTAAAATGCTTTGATTCCTGAAGCAATGAAGCAAAAGATACCCCTACCCTCAAGACTGCATTTTAAAATATGCAATTGCTAAATAAAATCTTCAGAGTATTAAGAATATAAAAGCCAAACAACCTCACCCATAGAAGTTTATGCATTACCAGATGCATAAAATGAATGTGCATGTACATGTGTCTATGTGTGTAAAATATATTATGTCTCCATAAACATGAGAAGTATGCAACCAACAAGAGTATAACTTTTTTGTTTGTTACAGCAAAAACTTGATTAGATTTGCTAAGGTCATTTTCAAAGCTAATGAAAACTGTTAGACTGAGTGCATTAGACTAGTTTCAGAGGACCAGATTAACAAGAGCAGAGCCCCAGGGCTCATTTTTAAAATATATGATAATGAAAGTAATAAATAAATAAATAAATAAATAAATAATAAATAAATAAATAAATAATAAATAAATAAATAATAAATAAATAATAAATAAATAAATAAATAAATAAATAAATAAATAAATAAATGAATGAATAAATAAATAAATAAATAAATAAATAAATAAATAAAATAAGTAACTAAGTACTTGACTTAGAACAATCAACTCATGTATTTTCCCCGAAAAGAATATGGAAGTGAAATTGAAAGCTCAAAGGAGGTCTAACTTTTGCCTGGTCCAATATAATATAGAGGAATTAAATGAAATAAGGTTTCCTGAAAACGTGAGACATAATCGCTACAAATTCTAAATAATAATAATAATAATATTGACAAAATCACTATCAGTCAATTGCAAAGGCAGCCTTACTTGGAACAGCTTGCATTCTGCAACAATGCCATCAAAACAACATCTGCCTATCTCAGGTCCTTGGAAGATCTTGATAAGTGGATAAAAATGACAAATCCATCTAAACATCTGGCTGACTGTGCAACCAATACTAATATAATTTATTAAGTTTGTATGCTGCCCAACTCTCAATTACGCCGGGTGGCTCATAACTATGGAAGAAATTGCAATCAAATCAATAATAAAAGATACAAATAAAAAAATATAACACATAAGAGTAGACTTAAAACACAAAAGATAAACTTGGAATTTCTGTTGTTAAGTAAATGTTGCACCATTTTACAATCTTTCTTGTCACAGTTGTTAGGTGAATCACTGCAGTTGTTAAGTTAGTAACACAGTTGTTAAGTGAATCAGGTTTCCTCATTGACTTTGCTTGTCAGAAGGTCATGAAAGGTGATCACATGACCCTGGGATACTGTAACCATCATAAACGTGAGTCAGTTGACAAGTGTCTTAATTTTGATCATGTGAGATGCTGCTATGGTCGTTAAGTGTGATGAATCATCACAAGTCACTTTTTTCAGAATTGTTGTAACTTGGGATGAACACTAAATGAACTGTTGCAAGTCGAGAACTACCTGTACAGATGGACATTGCAATTGGCTGGCCTTACACAAACTAATGACAGGAAATATATCACATTGAAGTGGTTTATCATGTCCTAGGATTAAGCCCACATTTCTCAAAGTTAACTTAGATGATGTTGCTTTACATTCCAATTTCCTTTTGATTCCTTGCCCAAATCTTTATTTTGAAGAGGCAGGGGGAAGAAGTCACCTTTAAGGAAGACTTGTATGCAACAAGGCCTTTGTTGTATCCCAAACTCTATTCTGGTTGGACCTTTCATTTCGTTTGCCCGTCTTATCTGCAAAGTTTGTCACCTACAGCAGGTCCCCATTGTGCTTCTGAGAGGCCGAGGCTGGATTCAGACCAATCGGCCATGAATAAATTGCCCAGAGAGGGATTGCTCTGCACACCATTGGCACACTTGCACACTCTTGCCAATGGCTGCTTCGCTCAAGACTAAGACGACATTGGTGCTGCCCTCCAACCACTCCACAGAGGCAAACTGGGAACCTCAAATGGGGAGGTGGCTGCACTGGCGGCTCAATAGCACATAATGGCAGGAAGACAATCCCTCAAAAGGACTCACCAGCAGGCCGCCACCGCTTCCACCTCAGAAGAATGGGGGCTCTTGCCGGGGTAGCATGGGAGAGGCTTGTCTCCAGGAATACTGTGCAATGGCCAGCGGGGTGGAGGCCTGGTCCCACTCTGCAATCCGGGCACCGGATGGCTTCTTCTGATGCTTCCTCTCTCCTGTCCTCGCCCACTCACAGCTAGTGCCCAATGCGCTCACCCAGTCCAGGCCGCCGTTACCTCAAAATGTCTCAAAGGTCCTTTTTCAAGAGGCAACTGCACTTTCTGCTATTTCCCCCACTTTGAAGATGTTTTTCTTCTCATCCAAGAAGCTTTTTAGATGATAAGTGAAACGTCTTCCAATGAAAAAGAAAAACAGGAAGTCCAGTTGCCTCTTGAAAAAGTACCTTTGGGAGAACCATGACTGAGAATCCCCATATACATTTACCTCAAGGTGTTTCCTCCTTCTTCAAACTCTTCACATGGTTGTCTCAAAAGTGCTTTTCCAAAAGGCAATTGTAGCTTCTTTGTTCTCCCTTTCTTTTGCTTCTCATCCAAAAAGCTTCATTGGTTCTGGCAGGTGGGGAGGAAAAAGCAAAGAAAGGATTAGGGGTGGGGGGAAGTCCAGTTGCTTTTTGAAAAAGCATCTTACAGACAACCATGATCTGGATGACTGAAATTTCCATAGACAGTTCAGTTGTTTCTTACAAAGGTGGCTTTCAGAGACAATCCACTGGCCTCTTCCAAAGAGAATGGATGTCCTTTTTAAATACTTTTCTTTCTTACGGGACAGGATTTTGACACCTGGAAACTTAAAATCTTAAAATAATTAGAATACTTTGAATTAAGCAAAGTGGATATTCTCTCCGATCCCCCCCCCACCTAATTCCATAAGTGTCCCTTGAGCACTTTTCTTCCAAATGCCTTGTCAAATTTTGATTATCTTCCATTTTGAGATTCTGACCATGCAGAAATTACAATCTAATCCTGAATAAGGGCAAATTTATTACAGGAATAAAAGAGACTGCAAAGGTTCAGGATTGCACTTCTAAGATGCAAGGCAAGAAGCAAAAGGGGGAAAGCATTTCAATAGAGTGTGTCATATTTATATGCATCTCTGCACTTGCCATCCAGTACGTGTTCAGCTGCTCTTAAAGGAAAATTTAATATTGGTTGCAAATGTTGGCAGGTGGCTTTCCGGGAGAGAGGCTGCCTGTAAGACCAATTTTAGTATTTTTCAGCAAGACATGAAAGAACACTCTCTTCATACTTTATATGTTTTCATTTGCTATAGTGCAATGTCTGTTTGGAACAATGCTCCTTCTGCAATTGCATTCTGGCAGAAAAAAAGCCATTAAGAAATGTCATTGTCACTTTTCTCTTTTCCTCGAAAAACTCCCTTTGAATAGCAGGGCCAATGTAACCTAGCCATTCCAAGAACCCATGGGTGAACTTCCTGTTGTTTTTTCTGGATTGACTCAGAAAGAAAAAAGACATACTGTAAGAAGAAGGATCCAAAAAATGAAGATTCCCCTCCAAGAGATATGGAGACCTGGGGAATGAAGAAACATTGAAAGATGGGGGCAGGTTCACATTTTTCTGAGTTCTTTCCATATTTTTCACTTTATTTTATTTTTTAACTTCAAAAAACAAAAAAAAAGGTTTTGTATTCTTGGCCTGTACTGCTACAACTGTTCACCAACTCTTAAAGCACAATCCTCTAGTTAGGAGATTGGAGGGAAGTGTGTATTTTTCTTTTCCACTTTCTCTATTATCCTAACACACTCTGCAGGAGCGATTCCATGCTTTTCTAATGTCTGAATAGTACACGATCTCCAACTGGCAGATTTTACATCTCAAGAAGCAGCAGCATAGCTTTCAAAGAAAGAAAAAGTCAACCAAAGCAGTTCCTGATGGGGCAGCAAAGAGTATCAAGAGAAGTGAAGTAAGGTAAGAAATTTCAGAACACCATAGTTCATTTAAAATATCCCATTCAACATAGATCTGTACAAAATGTTCCAGTCTTCACTTTAACTGGCATGCAAGTTTCTCTCTCTCGCTCTCTTCTTGTCTTATCAGCTAGCTTCAGTAATATTTTTCCCTCTCGACTCAAAGAGGCAACATGTGCCCTGCTATGTCAGAAAATAAAAGGGATATCCTTGTACTTAACAAGACCGATACACTTACTGAGAGGGGATGTAAGGCTATAAAGATAAAAATAGAGGGAGCTTTCAGAGTTCATTTATGCTCCTGCTTAGAATACATGCAGTTAATATAAGAAGAAGGGGGAAAATCCCTGCCACATAGGATTGCTTGACTCAAGGCTGTGAGAGAGTTAACTAAGAAAGACGGATTTCAGGTAATCCAAGATATGTGCCAGTTCTAATTGAGGAATGTTGTATTTTGCTTTCTGACAAAGTTCCAAGGAAAGCTTTGGAAAAGGCAGAGAGTTGTTAAAAGATTTTATGATGCCACGAGTTCCCTATTAAGGCATTTTTAATTTTCTAATTATAGAGAAATCATAGAGAATTCCTAGGTGTCTCTAGCAGGGTCGGCAGTTTGGCGGTTCAAATCCCTAGCACCGCGTAACAGAGTGAGTTCCTATGACTTGTCCCAGCTTCTGCCAATCTAGCAGTTTGAAAGCATGTAAAAATGCAAGTAGAAAAAATAGGCACCACCTTTGGTGGGAAGGTAACAGCGTTCTGTGCGACTTCGGCATTTGTCATGCTGGCCACATGACCATGGAGACGTCTTGGGACAGCGCTGGCTCTTCAACTTTGAAACAGAGATAAGCACCACCTCCTAGAGTCAGGAACGACTAGCACATATGTGTGAGGGGAACCTTTACCTTTACCTATGATATGCCGGTCAGCCATTTCCAGCCCTTCTTGAATGTGGTTACATTAATCCACATGAATTGGACTTCTGAATTTGTATGAGGGTTCTGGTTCCACAGAGCCCCCTAAGTGGGAAAATCAGACTTCACAAATAAGGCCCATTTTTTTTTCTTACTTGATCTAAGCTTAAAGAACTAACCTAGTGTCAGTGATGATTTGGAATCTCAGTCAAGATGAAATTGATCGGAATAAGAACCAGAATCTAGAAAGCAGATTTCCAGCAGAATGCAAAATTCAGTTCCCATCTGGGGATGCGCAATCAAATCCATGATGAATAGAAACTATTATGTGCTGCCTGGTTAACCTAGGCAAGTGAGAAATTCAAGCTGTTTGGGGCTTGCTCAGTTCAAAGCTTTACACCAAATGCCAATTGCATTTTGAGTCCACTCTCAGCCATAAGATCATAAAATTCCTATTGTGAAGATAAAGTAAAGAGAAATCCCCATGTAAATCCTCATTTGAATGTCTCCACTTTAGCCCATTTTCAGTGAAAAGAGATAATTGGAAAGTTGAGCATGCATGGTTCAAGCTGGTTCACCAAACTAAGTTCAGATATGACTTTATACCCAATCCATACCTGCCTTGCATATATAGAATAGAGGAGAGGAGTAGAATAGAATTCTTTATTGGCCATGTGTGATTGGAACACAAGGTATTTGTCTTTGGTGCAAATGCTCCCAGTGTACATAAAAAGACATGAAAAGATACATTCATCAAGAATCATAAGGTACAACACTGATAGTCATAGGGTACAAATAAGCAATCAGGAAACAATCAATATCAATATAAATTGTAAGGATACAAGCAACAAAGTTACAGCCATAGAGTCATAAGTGGGAGGAGATGGATGATAGGAATGATGAGAAGATTAATAATAATAGTAATGCAGCCTTACTGAATGGTTTTACAGTGGTGAGGGAATTATTTGTTTAGCAGAGTGATGGGTTTCAGGAAAAAAAACTGTTCTTGTGTCTAATTGTCTTGGTATGCAGTGCTCTATAGAATCATTTTGAGGGTAGGAGATGAAACAATATCCAGTGATCAGTTTGTTTTCTCAAAGTTCTGATGCATCCTATTTTTAAAAATGCCCAGAGAAATGTACTTATTCTTTGCGTACCTGGATGCAACTCTGTGAAAAATGCACATTTTTAATCCAACTTTTCCAAGGAAGAATTATTTTTGTGGCCAATTTTTGAACAAGAAACAGTTTATGATGGATGTTAGTCAATTGCATATGAACTTCATGCCTGGTCCAACTTTTTTGAAATAGACAAAGGAGTTGAATAAAAAAAAAATACATATGGAGATGCATAGTAGTGGACTCTGTGAATGGATTATGGATGATGCTGGTGGGTCACTCTATTTTGCTTTAAAGAAATAGTTATGAATTTATCTGACATTCTTGAATCACTGAAATCCTAGCATCACTTGCACATGAGAAATGATCTGTAATGTCAGATGTTCCCTATTCAAAGTGAGACAACTAATATGTTATCTTGAATACAAAGACAGGGTAGAAATAAATAGGCTTTCCTGAAAAATCACACCAGCCAATATCTGTTGGATGTTTTATGCCCATACAGTCTTAAAAACTAGTTCAAAAACTTTCTTTCTTCAATTTGTTTTACTGATACACTACTTTTTATTGCAATTGATTGCTATTATTATTGTTTGTCTGAGGGGAATTCTGTTTTGAGTCAGGATCATTGCTGCTTATAAAGTTGCTTGCTTTTTTTTCCTGGGCAATGTCAATCCTCCATTCAAAGTAGCATGGGAATACCCACCAATTTATTTAGATACTTGCAAATCCAGCTGCCATTTTCTGTTCTGATGGCCCTCAGTGACCACTTCCCACTTATATTTCAAGACTCAGTGTGTTTATCATGTTGGAGATTGAACTTGAGTGAAAAATGAATTTGGAATAAACTCTTGCTATAATATATTTTCAAATCAGGCAGTTGAGAAGCTATTAAATTAATACTTCTGAGGGCATAATACAAACCAATTCAAGGAAAACCTTGAATGTTTGGAAGCATCTAACAGCAATTTTACAAAACAATACTTATTCTATCAGGCTAAGCTCTCTATTGCTTAGATATAATCACTTCATCAAAGCACTAGCTTATATCTAGGATGATTAATAAAGTATTAAGAGGACTTTGCAGACAACTTTTTTTCTTTTTTCATCTTTCAGGATTATTTGAAGTATACCCACTCATAGTTTAGGTCTCACTATGCAGCATTACCGATGCAAAGGCAAATAACAGGGATGGAGAAAAACAGGCTTCAACTCAACTTTTGTGAGGCTGACTCTGGTTTTGGGGCTACCTGGTTCTGGGGACTTACCATCTGATATTCTGGATGAAGTTGCACTACTCCAACATAACTTGTATGAAATTTGGGAAAGAACATGTAGCAACCATGACCAAGACAGTCTTCGTTCAAGTTTGATTTGTGCACCAGTTGGGTCCATTCTTATACTGGGAGGTTCTTCTCATTGTCATTCAAGCCTTGTTCATCTCCTGAATGGACTACTGCAATGTGCTTTATGCAGGGCTACCCTTGAAGAACACCTGAAAGCTACAATTAGTGCAGAATTCAGTTGCATGGGAATTATGGCCACTCCCTTGAGGGACACACATTATACCCCTGTTCCATGAATTGCATTAGTTGTCAATATGCTGATGAGCTCAATTCAAGATGCTGGTGATGACCTATAAAGCCCTCTATGACATGGACCAGAGTATCTATTTTATCCCATTAGATTAAGAAGGAGGGGCATGCTTCTAGATCCATCTGCTAGAAAATATCATATGTTGGGGACTAGAAAGAAATTTTTTTTGTGGTAATATCCATCCTGTGGAACATCATCTACCCAGAGATTGGATTAACCCCAACCCTACTGGACCTTTTAAATGCTTTAAAGACATGGCTTTAAGAAAAGGAATTGCAGATTCCATCTTCCATACAGCATTGCAGTCCTTCAGCTTACCTTTCATCCTTTTTTCTGGGCAGAGCAGACAAACCAAACAGTGACTCTCCAAGCTGAGAATCTCTATAATGTTTCAATAGAGCCCTAAGATATTATCCAAAATGAGGATGGCACATTGTTATGCAGCATGTAGGGCAGAATGTAGCATCTGGCATTGGAAGAATAATACAAACAATCTCATAAGAAAAGGACCTTAGTAGGAATCCAAGTAGTTGTTCTGGGAACAGGAACCAGAAATGGATCTCTAAATTTTCATATAGTACCATTTTTCCAGGATGCTGGATATCTGTAAAATGTGCACCCCCACCCCCCACTAAGTTATAGCTGTTTCTTAGATAAGCTGAACATTCAAGTAACTACGTGAGACAATAGCAACTGAATTAGAAAAGATACAAATCACAGTTTTATGTCCCCAAGATAATTAAAAGTTGGCCACAGTAGAAAGGAACCATCTTTAGTTACTTTGGAGCTATGGGGGGCATGTGGTTAGAATGCAGTACTGCAGGCTACCACTGCTGACTGCCAGCTGCCAGCAATTCAATAGTTCAGATTAACAGCTCAAGCTTGACTCAGCCTTTCATCCTTCCGAGGTTGGTAAAATGAGGACACAGATTGTTGGGGGCAATATGCTGGCTCTGTAAACGGCTTAGAGAGGGCTGTAAAGCACCATGGAGTGGTGTATAAGTCTAAGCACTATTGCTATTTATCTATAAACATCCAGCATCTGAGCTGAGCAACAAATTTTGAGCAGATGATTTGAAGAATGAAATATTTGCTCCACACAGATTTATTTTCAGTAACAGATTAACATACTGTACATTTGGGTAAAAAAATATATTCTGATTTATTTATTTTTCATTAAAATCAAAGAACCCGATCCCTAAATTCATATTGCTAATCCAAGCCTAGGTGAAATAATCATGCATTTTCCGGAAGCTTCGGTTGATCCTTCAACATGGCAGAGCTTTTGGGAGGGCCTCTTGAACTCTGCAACATTTTCTGCTGAATGCTGCTAATTCTCTCCTTGTGCCTAATTGCAGAGCGGTGTGAAAACATCAAAGGTTGCTGAAGGGAGGATGGTGCATTGTGCAAATGGTTGGGATTTAGACGCCATGCTATGCCAAACATTTCACTTCCTGAAAGCTGTGAAGGAGGATTAGAGAATTTCAAGCACCTTCTCCTTGTTGAGTATAAATGTGATTAATCTTTCTTGAGTACGCATTTCTTTTGCAATCATTGTCAGATTAATACAATGGCTAGTTTTCCATCCCTTTTTTTTCCTTTCCTTTTTTTTTAAAGAAAGAAGTCATGTAGTTTTCATTTTACAGACAATCTACATGACTTGGATCCCACTGAGTGAACAATTTAGTTAGAAAAAATCTTAGGGCTGCTGCAAGTAATCCCCCTATGTTTAATTGAGAGCACTGCCTTTTACAGACAATTTGCCACTGAGACTGTTATTGCAGAAGCTCTCTTCATTTCTGTTCCATGGCCCTGCTGCATTGAAATTGCACAGTAATGGACCTACAGATCGCATGTCACGGTTATCTCGGGAAAAGATGACCTAGTTTATCCAAAAATCTCAGTTACCCTTCCCTCACTCTGTTGCAAACCAGTTCAGACAGTCTCATGTAGTCTTTCTCCAAGATGCTGAAGACATGGGGACAAATGTATTTCATTCTCCCAATATTCTTGCTATTCAGTCACTAAGTCATAACCAACTCTTCATGATGCCATGGCAGGGGTGGGCTTCAAAAAATTTAGCAAGAGATTTGACTAAGAAGCTGACGTCACGACGTGTGATCTCAGAGCTCTGAGATCACAGTCGACACTTTTGCCGCTGGACGGTCCATTTGGACCTAAACTGTCCCGAAGAGACAGTGACAGGGAAGAGTAAATTTCGCTGATCTCAGGGACACGGCAAAGTCCCTGATTGATCCAAGATAATCGCTTCTTGCCGGCGATATAAGCACAGCCCCAAGCTGCTGAAGTTGGGACAGCTCTGCAATGGGAGGAAAGCGGAAAGAGAAAGTGTGTTCATCTGGTGAGAAAATTTTATTTTTTATAAAAGACTGCCCAAAAAAGATTGAAGCTAAACTAAACTGGTAAAGAAAATTAAAAAGAGGCAATATTAAGCATTATTGGACAGTGTGTTATCCTTTTTTATTTTTATTTTCCTATGGATGGAAATTTTGTAAATATTTTCTACTTTTTAAAGTGAAAGTATTGGTTTTTCTTCTTCTTTTTTTTAACCTATGGATTAAATCTTTTTTTTTTATTTCTACAATACTGGTTGGGATGGATTTTTTCTTTTTATTTTGTTTCATTTAAGAATTTTGTTTCTTGTAAGCCTGAAACATAAAGAAGATATAAAAGGAATATAAAGAGGGTAATAACCTCAGAGGGAAAAGAAGTCACACTGCCACTTGGAGGTTGGAGGTTGAGTCCTGGAAACATTGTTTTTTCTTTTTTCTCTTTGATCATTTTGACCTTGCAATTCAAAGGCTTCAGCTTGTTTATAGAAGAGATAAGTAGAAGAGCATGCGTTGTTTATACAGGTACTCTTTGGATGCTCTTTGGTGGCTGGAAAGAAGTGAAAACAAAACCTTGTTTTTAAAATAGAGTGGCAGTGTTTACTAACTGGAAGGATGGCACACTACCAAAAAGAAACCATAACATTACAACAGATTATGTTTGAAATTCAAAAATTATTAGAAACAACAGAGAGAGCTGAGAAGAGATTGGAAAATATTGAAAATATAAATTGTAATGTGGTAAAACCTGATGGAAAAATGGAAGATATCCAGCAAATGGAAAAGGTGGAGGTTAGAGTTCTAAAAACCCAAGGAAAAATGAACAAAGAGGCAAGATAATTGTGGATATTGACAGTGAACTGGGTGTGGTTGGAGATGGAAAGTGTGGAACATGGAAAGAGAAGATAGATTGAAAGGTGCATTATTACAGATTTCAAGGTATAGAAGAAGAAAAAGAGAAGAATTGATGGACTTAAGGAGAGAAACTTTGACAAAAACACTACTGATAACCAAAGATAAGTTGATTAAAGAAGCTGATGAAGGGTCTCGAAATTTTACAAGATATGTAACAAGCAACAAGTTGCGAAGAGAAGTCCACACAAATTTGATTAATGAAATAACCAGAAGACTAATTCCACAAATGGCAAAAGAAACAGGACTACACTATTCCTGGAAAGACACTGGTTGAGATATGAAAACTAATAACAAAACACTAGTTAAAGTTAGTTAAAATTAGAGCATTATGTTAAAAATGAAGTGATAATGGATAAAGTTAAATAAATAATTGATAATGATAATGTATATGTTACGGTGAAAGTCCGAAATCTGGTGAATGTCGACATTCACCGGTGAATGTCGACATTCACATAGTCGCTTGGTGTATGTCCGAAATATTTGCTTATTTCTGACTTACACCGGCCAATGTCGACATTCACCAAGTACTAATGGTGAATGTTGGACATGTCGGAGATTTATATTTTTTTCTCTGTATTTCGGTGACGTAACGTTTTCGCCTCTCTTTGCGCCTCTCTTTGTGAGAGGAGCTGCAGCTGCTTCTCTCAGCGAAATTTCTTGAACCGAAATCTCATTTATGGGAAGTAACTTTTCTTTACAAATTACGAACTGGTTAGGGTTAGGGTTAGGGTTAGGGTTTTACATTCGGACCCTCACCGGTGTATGTCGACAATCACCTAACCCTAACCCTAACCCTAACCCTAACCCTAACCCTAACCAGTTCGTAATTTGTAAAGAAAAGTTACTTCCCATAAATGAGATTTCGGTTCAAGAAATTTCGCTGAGAGAAGCAGCTGCAGCTCCTCTCGCAAAGAGAGGCGAAAACGTTACATCACCGAAATACGGAGAAAAAAATATAAATCTCCGACATGTCCAACATTCACCATTAGTACTTGGTGAATGTCGACATTGGACGGTGTAAGTCAGAAATAAGCAAATATTTCGGACATACACCAAGCGACTATGTGAATGTCGACATTCACCGGTGAATGTCAACATTCACCAATTTCGGTCTTTCACCGTAACATATACACATGTATTGATTTGATAAAAGGAAATTTGGTATAAATTTTAAATGGTGAAAAAAGGCAAAAAAGTAAGATAAACTTAGTCAAACTAGTGTTAAATAAATGACTGATAATGATAATAATGTAATATTTGTATCGATATGATAAAAGGGAAATTGGATATAAATTGTAAACAGTGATTAAGAAAAGAGGTCTAAAAATTTTATTATTAAACATAATTAATTTTTATTTTGAATGTGTTATAAAGATATAATGTTGTTGGATGATATTGAAAATAGATAATGGAATGCCATTATGGAGTGGGGTTTGGGGGTTCTCCAAACTGCACAGAATCTTAGCTAGAGTTTCTCCCAAATCCCTGCAAACCTCCAGACCATAGAACCAGGGGGCCCCCTTGTCTTCCAATGCCTCCCTAAGATTTCCCAAATTCACCTGCATTGCATTGATGACACTATCTAACCATCTCATCCTCTGCTGTCCCCTTCTCTTTTTGCCTTCAATCTTTCCTGACATGAGGGTCTTTCTCAATGAATCCTCTCTTCTCATTAGATGGCCAAAGTATTCGAGCTTCAGTTTCAGTATCTTTCCTTCTAAAAAACAGTCAGTATTGATTTCCTTTAGGATTGACTGATTTGATCTCTTTTCAGTCCAATGGACTCTCAAGGATCTTCTCCAGTGCCACAATTTGAAAGTATCAATTTTTCAGTGCTCAACCTTCCTTATGGTTCAATTCTCATTCTCCCAATAGCTTTGGTGGAACAATTTAGGCTAAGTCAGCAAGTCAGATTTGCTAAAAATCATCTCACAATTATGTCTCAGCAGGAATTTGAACCTAGCTCTCCTTGACCTTTGGATTAATGGCCCAGCCGCAATTTTTATAAGTAGTGTTGAGCAGAAGTGGTATTCAGCCAGTTCTGACTGGTTCTGGTGAACCAGTAGTGGAAATTTTGAGTAGTTTGGAGAACTGGCAAATACCACCTCTGGCTGGCTCCGCCTCCATCTATTCACTGTCTCCTGAGCCCCAGCTAATTGGCTGGGTCTTTTTCTGTTGCCCTGCACAGGAGAACAAAGCTGGAAAGTAGGTTAGTGGGATGGGAGGTATGGGGATTTTATAGTACCCTTGCCCTGGAGTGGGGTGGAAATGGAGATTTTACAGTATCCTTCCCCTGCCATGCCCACCAAGCCACGCCCACCAAGCCACACCACGTCCACAGAACCGGTAGAAAAAATGTTTGAATCCTACCTCTGGTGTTGAGTAACTGTTATTCTAATTTCTCACAGAGGCTGATGAGAGGAAAAAAAAATGGGCCAGTAGGAGGGTGTGGCATCCTAATGCCAGCCCATCCATTTGGTACATGCACAAGTACAAAAGAGGAGAGGGGCTGATAATGCAACATCAAACCCACCATTTCGACCATTCCTCTCCATACTTTGAGGTCAATGCAAGGTGCCTCTGAAAAAGGGTGCTGTGCAGGCCTCACATAAAGATTCTTCCATCTGAGCCATCCTCATTCCAGAATATGAAAACTTCTGCCCTGGTTAGCATTTTCCTGTCATGTAAAGACTTGACATGCTTTAGTTCTAATGTTTGTTTACTTGTGGAATGTATAGGACTGCACAACTCATTGCCACTTTCAGTGGCTTAAAAATAAGAAAGAAGGCCCAACAATTCCATTAAAATAGAGACAAAAGCTTAACTGTGATCAGGAACTTGCAATTATTACTCTCCTCCAGATGGTAGCTCCCATCATCCCAGTTCCAACACTGAGAAAGAACATATAAAGTCTATTAGGCCAAACAAACCTATTAAGAAGTCTTCATGAATTGTCAAGCAAGTCTGCTTCTGCATGGATTAGAAACCCAACACAAAGATTGAATTCACAGTTTATACTTAGTTATATCATGCTTTATTAAATAAGGCAAGCTTGACTTATTTAACATAACGCAATAAACCAAAGCCATAGTTTACTAAATGCTACTAAATAATCGCTTGATGCTGTCCAAAAGTAAACAAAACATATTATAGATTAGTGCAAGTAGATCAAGGATCTCTATAATTTTCAACTGGCTGAAGTAGTTCCAGAGTTTTTGCTTACGTTTGCTTTAACAACACACACCTTCACTGCAGCGTTGAACACTCTATGTATAGCTTCAATAAACATGAATTGTAATTATGGCAAGTTTAGATTAGCACATAGGTGTTGTCAAAGGTTTAATACTTAACAAGAGACAATAGCAACTACATCATGATTCTTCTTTAGTACATGAATTATTTCACCTTCAGTTTAACGATGCATAAAACTGACTTGCAGCCATTTTGAAGCTGTATTTTATATTGTAGCTCCACACAGGCCTTTTATCACAGCAAGTCAAGATTCATTATCTTTCAGTGAGATCTTGAGATGTTTGGAGGAAAAAAAAATAAAATATGTTGGTGCTCATAATTGCTTTCTTGGATATTTATATTAAACAGTAATGGTTCTGATGCATTAAACTAAAAGAGCCTTGTGGATATTTGAGTTAGAGTAATACATTCATCTCATCCTGTAAAGACATCAAGACAGCTCTTCCTCCTTTGGTGTGCCTTTTATTTACCTTATGAAAGCATACAGATTTTGATTAATTGAACTCTATCACTATACCTAAAGAAAGAAGGTGGGAAAAGGTATCCTTTCAAGAGCCCAGCATTGTTAGAGTGCCTATTTTGTTTGAATATCTTATTTTGCAAGGCACTGTAATGGAGCCATTGTAGGAGATGACCAAGTTGACCAAGAGGCAGGGGTCATCAGTCATAAGTCCCATTACGCCCACAGGAGATTGAAGTCCAGTCCACCTTGAATTCCTTTCTTTTCTTAACTCCCACTAATCGCACTAATTGCTCACACAACCATTAGTAGTTCAGATTCTTGTAGAAAGCTTAAGCTTTCAACACATTGTTATTCACATTTGAACTGCCTGGGTCACCTGATTCCCTGGCGCTTGACAGCCAACTTAGCGGTTTCACTGATCCTCAGGTGGATGACATAGACAGATCTTGAGGGATCCCTGAAACATTAACAGTGATGGAGCTGACCTCACTTCAAGGGAAGAATGTTCCATATGGCGGGCACCACAGTGGAGAAAATCTGTCTCCTGGGTCAGGTTAATTCTGTAGCTAGTGCGATCCCTATCATACTTCTCCTGCCAGATCTGATGGGATGGAAAGTTATAATCAGGGCCAGATGATCCCTCAGGTAATCCAGCTCCTACCATTGAAAGATATTAAAGGTTAAAACCAGTACTTTGAATTGGACCCTGTAGCAAACTTGCAAACAATGTAGTTCGTGGACCAGAGGAATAATATATGCTATTCTAGAAGCAGACATTAACTGCCTGTACCACTGCATTCTGCGCCTGCTGAAGCTTCCAGATACTCTTCAAGGGCAGTCCCATGAAGAATGCATTACTGTAGTCTAATCGGGATGTGCCTAGGACATGAATGATTCTAAGCAGAACATCCTCCCCCCAATCTATTCCTGCCAGCTTATTGTCATCTGCAAATTTGATGAGTTCCCCATGTAGTCCCTCATCCAAATCATTGATGAAGATGTTGAAGAGTACTGTGCCTAAAACAGAGCCTTGAGGTACTCCATTGCATACTTCCCTCCCTCAGCCAATTAGGAATCCATTTGGTGGTGATGCTGTCTAACCCAAATTCCTCTACTTTATCTAGTAGTAGATTATGGTCTACCTTACTGAAGTCCAAGTAAACTATATCGACGGCATTCCTCTGGTCCACTAATTTTGTCACTTTGTCAAAGAATGCAATACGTTTAGTCTGGCATGATCTCTTTTGGACAAACCCATGTTGGCTTTTGGCTATTACTTTGTTTGCTTCTAGGTGTTCGCTAATTCGTTGCTTGATTATCTTTTCCAGAATCTTTCCTGGTATTGAACCACATCAGCTCTTTTCCTGTCCTCTGGCAGTTCTCTGGTGCTCCAGGATCTCTGAAAGAGATAGTTCAGTGGTTCTGAGATCTTGTCTGCCAGTTCCTTCAGAACCCTGGGGTGTAATCCGTCTGGTCCTGGTGATTTGAACTCATTAAGGGTAGTCAGGTGCTCACTTACCATTTTCTTCCCTATTTCAACTTGCGTTCCTAATCTGAGTTTTTGATGGATTGGACTGTTTTATCCCTTTGTGTAAAGGCAGATGCAAAAAATGAGTTAAATAATTCTGCTTTCTCCCTGTTGCTTGTCACCTTCTTGGCACTTTCTCCCAGCAATGGACCAATTGTTTCCTTAACTTTTTTTTCTTGTTTTTAACATGTTGGAAGAAGCTTTTTTTGTTATTTTTTTTTTACTTTTGTGGCAAGCCTTTCTAAAGAGCTGTCAGATGGCAAATGTTGCTGTTTGCCTGTTCGGAGTTTGCCTTGCGTTTTGCCTTATTAATTGTTAGAATAAAGGTTGTCTGTTAACTTTCAACCTGCCTTGCCTCAGTTCCTGCCTGCCACCTGCTTTTTGAGCAGGAGTTATGAGTCTAGGAAGAAACCTAGGTTATGCATTGGGCCTGCCTGGTGCAGTGCGACCTGATCCAACCCCAACGATGGTACAGTCCTAGAACTGACAGGCCCCCAAACCCAAACCCACTCAGTCTTGCCAGGTTTCAACTGAACCCTCTCGTCCCCCATTCAAATTGTGTGCAAATTGAGCCTGTTTCTATTGTTCGGAAATGTGGAAATAAAAATGTCCCGATAGCTGTATGTGTTTAAATATACAGAAAAGTATAGAAAATAATTGCTACTTGTTTCCTTTCTGTTTTTCTCATGAGCCCCTTATGTCTCACTTTTTGTCCCAATTTAGCAACTTACCGCAGTAACTATTCCACCTAACACTTTCAGAACAACAGCTATTTAATGGGGCAGATGAGCTCTCAAGAGTATCTATGAGTACATTGAAATAAACAGCTATGTGCTACCAGGTTGTGAGAAAGTTGAACAAAACATTCAGGAAAATATTATATTGAGCACTAAATATAAAGAGTTTCCCACAAACTATGCTATTTTTAACCATGCAGGTTAGCAGCCCATTGCTGACGTCAGCGTGGCAAACTTATGCAGGAATCTTATCTTGATGAATTTAGTGCAGCTTATTGTCATGTCAATGGAAATCGAAGCTGTGTAATCCTAAATAGGCATGCCGCTGTAATTTGTCATGGATATCTACGGGAGAGAATTTGTAATATCCATTGCAATGGACCTGCCATGGCATCAACAATATTACTAAGTAGAATTCACCAGTATCCATCTTTTTTTGGTCAAAGGTTTGGACACCCACAAAAATAACTGTGGGGGGAAAAAATGAATCGAGAGAAGAATGTCACAATTGCATGAAAAAGATGGAGGTTGCATTTAGGTATATATAACATAGGAAAAAGATTACTCAGTGGGAACTATCATTTAAGAGTCTGTCAGAAAAATCTACATAACAAGGAGTGGCCATAAAGACATTCATGTTAAAATGTGTTAACTATATTCATTAAAGGAAACTGCAACAAGAAGAGCTACAGAATTGAGTGTTTTTGTCACAATGGTGCTGGCAGCATTGTAGCATCACAATATAAGCACCACTTCTTTGGATTGTGCATACTTTAGCCATTACTGCTCCCCCCTCCCCCATTCTATGTGCCTCTGACATGGACATCCATGAGAGAGGCAAGAGGCAAATGACAGCAGGCACATGATAAAATCATCATGCAAATAACAGGATATCAGAGTTTGAAGGGACCTTCGAGGTCATCTAGTCCAACCCTCTGATTCTGCAGGAGACCCTATACTAGTGATGGCTAACCTTTGCCAGAGTGAGTTCCCCAAACGCATACGTGCGTGAATCGGGGGGGCATGCAGAGAGGGGATGGTGCGCATGTGTGGGGGCTGCCCATGCATTTCATTTTGAGGGTTTGGGCGTGCACACATGCATTTGTGCATGCATTTGCGTGCATCGCACCCTGCACGTACCCCGGCCTCCATGCATGCGCAGAAGAGACCTGGTGACCAGCTGGCTGGCAGGAGGCATGCGGGCATGCACAGGAGAGCTGAACTAGAACAAGTGCCATAGTTTCGCCATCACGAATGTAAGGTTTGTAAGTTGTATTTCTTTTGCCATTATTAAGGACTGAACCATATAATGCTCTTGGTTCTTTTATGCTAACAGACTTCAGTTTCATGTTGCTAATTAAGAAATTGCAAAATATATTATTTAAAGGTATTTAATAATGCGCAGAGGATTATTACAAACACACATGCATACACACACACACAGTCAGAATATAGTATTAACTTTTCATTACAAGCTAGATTGCTGCTTCTATTAACTAGGCTTTAGTCTCTGTAATTGCGCCTATGTTTCTATGAAGTAAAAGTATACAATTTCATATGTGCTGATTAAAAAAAAAATCATAAGGTGCTTGATAACGCAGATAAGATTCTAAGAAAGATGTATATTTTATTTTGTGCTTTTGGTTTGCTATGCTTGCTAATGCCTTTTTTGCAAGTATAATAGTATACCATTTTTTCAGTTATCTTTTTCTATTCCACCCCCCTCTTTATTTCTTATGATGTGAGACCTTCAAATCTTGACATACCTTAGAATCTCAGGATATCTTAAACTGGCCTTGAGGCAGTGGTGGTATTTAGAAGGTTCTGACCAGTTCTGGAGAACCAGTAGCGGAAATTTTTAGTAGTTCAGAGAACCGGTAAATACAACCCTTTGGTGAGGAAGTAAAGATGGTGGACCTAGCAGACAGAGCATGTGTGAACTGTATTTGGTAGCCATGGCTGCCTCTGCCCTTGGTTTTCTCAGGCCTAGTCGTGTAAAAGGAAATTATAAATAAGGTTGGGGGGGGGGGGCAGATGAAAGGACAAACTTCAGACAGACGCAGGGGTGACAATTTATTCTAACATGGAGAGAGCCTTCTGTCAACCTTCTTTTCTCCTTTTCTTCCTCGTTTGTTTTTCTGTACAATTCACCGACTTCTGGTTCACTTAGCTCTGACATATGACTGAACCAGACTGCCAAGGGCACATAGCTGATGGATGACACAAATGATGACAGACTTATTTTCATTTCCATTCTAAATTCTTATAAATAGGACATTTTTCTTCTTAACGTTCCTTGCTCTCAATGGCATGCATTTAAAGGAGGAAAGAGTTAACTTTCTGTCACCAAGGCAGGAAGGTTGGGGGAGTCTTTATTTTGCATTTATTCCAAAATTAATTTGAATGTAGTGAAAATGCCAAAAGAAAATACCGGTAAGTTATAAAAACTCTGGTTCTATGCATGTTTATTTATTTGTTTAATATATAGGTTGCTTGCCTCTCTTACAACTCTGAGCATCTTATAGCAGCAGCAATAGCACTTAGGACCAATATACTGCTTTACCGCCTTCTCTAAGGGGTTTACAGAGTCTGCATATTGCGTCCCAACAATCCTCATTTTGCCCACCTCGAAAGAATGAAAGACTGAATCAACGTTGAGCCCGGTGAGATTTGATCTGCCAAATTGCAGTTGGCTGGCAGTCAGCAGAAGTAGCCTGCATTCTAACCACCATGGCTCTTGATGATAGTTACCTCATTTTAAAATTGCTTTTAATTTGATAAAATTAATGGTCTATTTTGGAACACACATGAAGAGAGGCTTTCCCTAAGAAACTGGGATCAGCACAGATAAGGAAGAGATTCAGCCAGTGCTGTCCCATTCCTGATTTTGTCCCCTAGAAGAGCAAGATTGACTCTCATGCATGGGGGAAGGGGGCCTGTAGGATACCTTGAAGATAGGAAAATTCAGGAATCTTCTTGAAATTTCCTGGGATCAGCAATCAGTGTCAGGAATGTAGCTATCCAGAAATCAATTAATGTTCCTGTAAGTCCCCCGTGATTTTTAAAAAACTTGACAGCTTTAATATGGACTGCTGGCTGAGGAATTCTGGGACTTGAAGTCAACACAGCTATTTTATTTTATTCTATTTCATTAAATGTATATGTCACTCGTCTCACTGTTGAAGTGACTCTGGGCAGCTTAAAGTTGCCAACTTGCCATGTTGGAAAAACATTGCCCTAAATCAAACATTGCATCTGGGGGATGTAGTTAACAAGGACGCAAAAGCGGCTGTCAGCACTATAAGGATTCTTGCTTCTGATGGCTAGAGTTTGTGGCAGATACCAAATTTACCCTTATCTTCCCATAAGGCCCTGCAACAGAGCTTCTTTACCTTTTAATAAATATATTAAAGAAGAACAACAGTAATACAAAAAACATTTGACCTCCACATCCTTCTAGGTGTGTTTGCCAGGTAGGTAATAGAATTGGTGGTACAGCAGTTCCCACGTCACCTGGAGGAAAATGATTATCTAGACCCGCGCCAGTCCGGCTTCCGACCCGGGCACAGCACGGAGACGGCCTTGGTCGCATTGGTTGATGATCTCTGGAGGGCCAGAGATAGGGGTTGTTCCTCTATCCTGGTCCTATTAGATCTCTCGGCGGCGTTCGATACCATCGACCATGGTATCCTGTTGCACCGGCTAGAGGGGTTGGGAGTCAGGGGCACCGTTTTACGGTGGTTTGGCTCCTACCTCTCTGACCGGACGCAACGTGTGTTGGCAGGGGAGCAGAGTTCGACCCGGAGGTCACTCACATGTGGAGTGCCACAGGGATCGGTGCTCTCGCCTCTCCTGTTCAACACATACATGAAACCGCTGGGCGAGATCATCCGTGGCTTTGGGGTGGGATATCATCTGTATGCTGATGATACTCAGCTATACATTTCCACCCCGAACCACCCCAATGAGGCCGTCGAAATGATGTCCCGGTGTTTGGAGGCCGTACGGGTCTGGATGGATGGCAACCGACTAAAACTCAACCCTTCCAAGACGGAGTGGCTGTGGCTTCCGGCCCCCCGGTTCAACCAGGTGCTTCCATCTCTGGCCATTGGGGGCGTGCAACTAGCCCCCATGGAACAGGTGCGCAATTTGGGCGTCCTCCTAGATGCCCGGCTGTCCATGGATGACCATGTAACAGCCGTGGCAAGGGGGGCGTTCCATCAGGTCCGCCTGATGCGCCAATTGCGCCCCTTATTGGACCGGGATGCCCTACGCACAGTCACCCATGCGCTAGTGACGTCTCGCCTGGACTACTGCAATGCTCTCTACATGGGGCTTCCCTTGAGATGCACTCGGAGACTACAGTTGGTCCAGAACGCGGCCGCGCGGGTGATTATGGGGAGGTCTAGATACTCCCCTGTAACACCTCTCCTGCGCGAGCTGCACTGGCTTCCTGTGGTCTACCGAGTGCGTTTCAAGGTTTTGATTATGATCTTTAAAGCGCTTCATGGCATAGGACCTAGTTACATGCAGGATCGCATCCTGCCCCACACATCCCTACGACCAATTCGCTCACACAGAGAGGGACTTCTCCGGGTGCCGTCCGCCAAACAGTGTCGGGGGGTGACATCCAGGAGCAGAGCCTTCTCTGTGATGGGCCCAGCCCTGTGGAATGACCTCCCCCGTGACATCAGGATTATTTCCGATCTCCGCTCCTTCCGTGTACAGTTGAAGACCCACCTCTTTCAATTATCCGGCCTGGCTCAACCGTAATTTTTTCATATTCCTCCTGACTGTCTTTTTTAAATTTTACATTTTTATTGTATATTGGGTTTTTATTAAACGGGGCATGTTAATGGTTTTAATTTGTCTAAATGTTTTAATCTATTACCTCCTCCGTGCATGTATGTTTGTGTATATATGTATGTTTATATATGTCTTAGTGTACGCCGCCCCGAGTCCTGCCCGGAAAGGGAGCGGCTAATAAATCCAAATTTATTATTATTATTAATTGTAATAAAATCATGCCATTCCTGTAATAACTAAATTGTGCCAAACAAATATTTAGTAGAGAGAGCCACACAACAAAAGGAGGATGTCACCAGAATTAAATAGATGAATAAATAAAAGTATAGTTTGTTAGAGATAGTATGGATTGCATTCTGTTCCTTTTGTTGTGCCCAACATAAGAACAATTTTCTTCATAAACAGAATTAAATCGTTTGAGGTCTGGTGTATTTTCCCCCCTCCCAGGGGAAGGAAAGCAAAATGATCAGATTGGTTCATCCAAACAGGATTTTTGAGAGCTTAAACCTTAAAAAAAAATAGCTTTTTTTTTCTTTTTAATTCAGCCATATTTCTAATTCAGGATAGCTTTTTCCTAAAAATAAAAGTCTATATCAGGAGGATGATGCCATCTTATTCCCGTCTATATGAAATGACTGTTAGTGGTCTGGAACTTTGGATGCTAAAACTGCGATATCCAACTCTTTCGCTTCTCACCATCTAGTTCCTAGGAAACAATTAGTGCCCTTGAATGTTGCCTAAATTTTATAATGAGTTAAATGAGGGAAAACAAGCGGAAATTAATCCCGACAACAAAAACATGCTGTTGCTAAGGAGAAAAAATGCATTTGAGAATTGAAGTGGAAAATGTTTGGCATAGTTCTGCAATCCCACTGAAAAAGAATGTTTATATTCTGGAAGTACTCCTTGACCCTCAACTGTCACCTAATTTGCAGGATAAACTGGGGAGACATTGCTTCTCATAGTTATGCCTAGTGTTATTGGCTTCGTCACTTTCTAAGCAAATTGGATTTAATAGCTGCCCATGCTTTGGTTGAATCCTATCTTGATAAATGTGTTGGGCTCTATATGAGAGCATCAGAGGTGGTCTTCAGCCAGTTCTGACTGGTTGTGGAGAACAGGTAGTGGAAATTTTGAGTAGTTCGGAGAACCGGCATACACCACCTCTGGCTGGTTCCGCCCCCATCTATTTGCTGTCTCCCGAGTCCCAGTTAGTCGGCTGGGTCTTTTTCTGTTGCCCTGCACAGGAGAACGGAGCTGGAAAGCAGGTTAGTGAGGTGGGGAGGGAATGGGGAATGTACAGTATCATTGCCGTGTAGTGGGGTGGAAATGGAGATTTTACAGTAGAAGATGTAGGAAATCTATAAACCTTTTTCTATAAACCTTTCTCTATAAAGGCAGGTCATAACTCAAATTTCCAGATACATACATGCATTGCAGCAACAGAGGTGCATAGACACACAAGACACACATAAAAAACCCTACAAATTTTCTCAGCTAACCTCACCTTTTCCAATGCCAAATGTATAAAGTGTCCAAAGGACTCCCTACTGCAATAAAGTGACTGAAATATTGTAATAAAGTGACTGAAATCCCTGCCCAGCATAAGGGATGTAAAAGATGGGATAGGATGGCTTTCTTCTGGCTGTCTAAAGATTTTATTGCCAGAATGAGATTTTTTTTAAAAAGAGGGGCACCCTACTTCAGAGTGGAACAAACTGGCTTGCAGGCCACCAATTCCCACTTTGCAGACCAAAGAAAGTTCCTAGATTTGGCCACCAACATTTGGTGGTAAAAGCATGCATTTTTGGCAGTCTTTTGTTTGGGGCCCCATCAGCTGCAACATGATGGGGCAAATCTTGGAATGTTTTGTACTCTATATACTACCAGCAACTCAAAAAGCAAAATGACAGAGCTAAAACAAAACATCAGAAGTCCATTTTATTTCTTTTTCCCTTCAGTAACATCACCATTACATCAGGATGCTGCTTGAAAAATTTAAAAATTGGAACAAAATGAAATAATAACTTTAAAAAATGAAATACAAGCTTGTTGGAAGAAATGTCCATCTGGGTTCAATTCCAAGTGGGAAAAAAGACACTGGAAACATGGAGACTGTTTGGAAAGATGGTTTAAGACCATAGACATGATCACATGCCTTGGAACTCCTGGGTGAAAAGGGAAGACATGCTGAGAGTCCCTGGGTTTTATGTCCTCTCTGGGCTTTGAACTTTCTGGGGCACAGGAAGAATATCCTGATTGGTTGCAGTCAGAGGTTATAGCTAGCTGTGTCAGTTGTCTACATGCTAAATTTGGATGAAACTTGGTGGGTGGTGCAATGAAGGGCAATGTAATGGCTCTGCCTGAAGAGGGTAGATGTTTGTTATGTAGAATAGACTGGCTTAGGCCTTAATGGCCCATTGACAAAGGGGGGAGCAAGAAGCTGCAGAGAGCTGCTTTGTCTTTAAAAACATTTTTCTCCTTTTCACATCCAGGGAAGTATAATATTCTGAATTTTTAATATTTCCTAAATTATTTCATTCTTCTAGGAGAGGGGTGGGTGCTAACTTCCTTCAAGATAATCCATTGGCTGTGTAAAATTCATGTTAGAAGTTGTTTTGGGTCTGCCAAGGAATGACAAGTCTTGAATTGAGGATGTTTTACACATTAAAGTATGTCCTCAACCACTAAACTAGCAGCTCAATTAATTTGAGGTTGAGTTTACAATAAAATTACATCACCTGAAATCTATTGTGAGCTCACAACTGTGGCCCATTCTGAAATAATCCAATCTGCAATGGTCTGTTCAGTGTCATCATTAATGGGCAATTCAATAACACTCTCCTCTGAAAAAGACATTTGGACAATCTCTTTCACCAGGCAGGGATATGAAGTTTTTTTTAATGACAAGTTGGAAATTCCAGTCTATCACTTTTGTCTCTCCATCTTATCATTTTTACAGCAGCCTTTGCTATTGCTCAGGGTTTCAGAATGACAAGCTTCAGCCTTTGGGGAAATCTGTTATATTTTTTTGAAACCTACTGAAGCAATCAGTTCCTGCAGTTTGACCGCCTGCTATCATGGTAAACCCCTCCTTAAATTTCATTTTTGCAAAAGAACAAGATCTGGGGTCTACCCATCTGGGGTTTAACAAATAGTCTGAATGGAGCTTGAATAGAGAGATACTTGAATATGTTATGCAGGTCACTGTAATTTTTTTTTCCAGAACTGTCATTAACTCAAATAATTAGAAACTTGCAGGAGAGCATTTGAAATAAAATCAATCCAACTGCAGTCCTATAAATCTACACATCCTTTGTTTTCTTCTGTCCAGTCTGCTCCAGGTCTATAGTTTTGCTCTGTCCTTAACGTTTTGTTTCTTGAATTCTGTATTTCCACTGCACGATGTCCACCGATATTTGTTTTTCAGCCAATGGCTGTTTGAGAATATTTAGGGACAAGTCAGTGAAGAGCCAGTTTGGTGTAGTGGCTAAAGTAACAGCAAGAAACCAGGAGATCGCGAGTTTTAGTTCTGATTTAAGCATAAAGCCAGCTGGGTAAACTTGGGCCAGCCACTGTGTTTCAGCCCTTGGAAAAAGGCAAGGGCAAATCACTTCCAAAATCTTGCTAAGAGAACTTCAGAGACTTGTCAAGGTAGTTTAAGAGGAGTCAACAATGATTTAGAGGCATTAAAATAAATAAATAAAAGAGAAGCTACACACACTCTGAAACATTTCCATCTTTAATATTCTTTCTATAAGTCCATGATGGTGAATCTATGGCACATGTGTCAGACGTGGCACACAGAGCCCTCTGCACAGTAGTCAGCTGGTTTTCCGGTTTCCAGCATGTACATGCACCCCGGCCAGCTGGTCTTTGTGTGCGCCAGAGTGCAGGAAACCTAAAGACCAGCTGGCCAGCACATATGCGCGTGCTGAATCCCAAAGACTAGCTGGCTGGCGCACGCATGCACACTGGCCAGCTGGTCTTCGTTTTCTGGCGCTCTGGCACACGTGTGCATGCACAAGTATTCCGGTTAGGCACTCAGTGCCAAAAAGGTTCACCATCACTGCTCTAAGTTATATCTCCAGATACAGATAGTCCTTGACTTGCAACAGTTCACTTAGTGACCGTTTGAAGTTACAACAGCACTGGAAAAAGTGACTTGTGACCACTTGTTACACTTACAATTGTTGCAACATCCCCATGGTGACTTGATCAAAATTCAGGCACTTGGCACCTGACTTATATTTATGACGGTTGTCATGTCCCAGGGTCATGTGATCACTTTTGCAACTTTCTGACTAGCAAGGTCAATGGGGAGCCAAATTCATTTAACAACTGTTCCTAACTTAACAACTGCAGCAATGCATTTTCTGGCAAGAAAGGTTGAAAAGTAGGGCAAAACTCACTATCTCACTTAGCAATAGAAATGTTGGGTTCAATTGTGGTTGTAACTCGAGGACTACCTATATACATTTCCAGGCTCTGCCTCTGCTCAAAAATAAATCATTATTTTTGTTATGTTGATATAAATAGGATTGCAACCTACTTCCCTATCCAGTAACTTGCTGGATTTAGACACATGCATGAATGCATGCCCATATGCAACTTGTCAAGATTTAAATTTGCTCTCTCATTTAGCAATCCCTCAAATTCTTCTGTTTTAACCATAAAAGCTTTTGTACAGAATTTGTGCCTGTAGTTGTGGCAGAGGTCAGAGTAACATTTGTCTCATTTCTGCATTTCAAGGACGAGTGGCAGTTGACTAGGGGAAAAAAGCTCCTTGCAGCTGCTAATTCATTGGAAGCCTTCAAGCAGAGAATGGACATCCATCTCTTGGAGACGCTTGAGCTTGGATGTCCTAGATCAAATAGGGTGTTGAACTTACCAATGTCCTTCCATATCTATCATCTCAGTTTTATGACAAGCCAGACAGCCGTTCTCCTGGCATTTGTCGTACAAGGGACAAGATTGTAACCTTCTAATGGTTCCTAGCTCTTCATTTTTTTTTCTTTTTTAACAAAAGGTAAGGTGCTTTAGAAGTTATAGGATCTCTCATTCTTTTGTGGGTTGTCAGCAAAATAATCTGGAAATGAATATAGGGTTCATTTGCTGGGGAAAAGGCTGCTAAAAAAGTTCACTGTAGAACTTTCATCTATGAAAAATCTAGAGGTTTTCTGATGCCTGGGACAACTTTTGAGCAGCCGAATTTATCCTTGGCTTGGATGCATATATGCAATACATATTATTTACCTGAAAATATTGATGCCAAGCAGATTGCTGAGGTTTAGGTCTGAAAAAAGATATACCCTTCACCTATTCTATCCTTCCCTACCCTACCCTTCCTTACTCTATTCTATTCTGCTCTGCTCTACTCTACTCTGCTCTACTCTACTCTACTCTACTCTACTCTACTCCACTCCACTCCACTCCACTCCACTCCACTCTACTCTACTCTACCCTACTCTACCCTATCCTACCCTACAGTACTAGTCTGGCATAGTGGTTGAGGCATCAGGTTAGAAACTATGAGACCATGAGTTCTAGTCCTACTTAGGCAGAAACTGAGCTGGGTGACCTTGGGTCAGTCACTCCCTCTCAGCTCTGGGAAGTAGAAAAGGGCAAACTGCTTCTGAAATCTTACCAAGAAAACTGCAGGGACTGGTCTTGGCCAGGGGTCCCCAACCCCCTGTCCATGAACCGGCACCAATACATGGCATGCCAGCAACCAGGCCATGCAAACAAGTGAAGTCCCATCCGTGGGATGCAGGCACACGGTAAACCAAGACCTTTCTGGTCTAGGGAAAAACTTTTCTCATGGAATTGGTCCCTGGGACCAGGGGCCACTGATCTAGACAATATTTGCCAGGAGCCAAGACTGACTTGTAGGAGCCCTTTTATCATTCAGACTAGACTAAACTTAAGGAAATGTTCTATACTGGAACCCCCAAAATAGCCTTCAGTATGCTCCTCAAAAGTTAGCCCCTGTTAATATCTGCCACTGGATAGGAAAGGGTAAGGCTTAACTAGAAATACTCTACAGGAACATAAAGCACAGGAACATACACAGAAGGGTTTATCCATGGTATGTAAAACAAATCTTCTAGAACGTAGTTAGGTGTTTATTTAATCTGATGTTTCTTGCTTTGGTTTCATGGGCTATGAAATCATTTAAAGTTAGATCTGCTATACTTATTAGCTCAATGGTGTTGCAGCTGTTGCACCTGCCATTATGTGACTTGGGAAATGAAAGCTTGTTTCAAAAGTGGTGAAATCTTTTTTTTTTTGTAAAAAAAAACCTTATGAACATATGCTTCGTTTTCTCAGAGGCCTGTTTTATCTCATCCTCCATTGGTGGAGCATTTTAATTGGATTTGAATACTCAAGGGATAAACTCTTAAATTTGGTAGGCATTTGCTATTCTGGAAGAAATTGATTTTGAAAATGTAGAAAAGAAACGAAGAGGTTCCTTGCACCTTGCTTCATTTTTTTTTAAAAAATCAATTTTTCTTAACCTAATATTAATGCTCCATGGGTTTTAGGAATCATGGATAGTAAATGGGCTCTTTTTATGTATCCCTTCATGACACCTTTTTAATTTCCTTGAGTTTCTTGCAATAGGTCTTTCAGGGATGGTAGATTTAAGGCAATATGGTTGTCTCCATTTATTACTTTGTTCATTGTCTATCTGTTTGTCTGTATGTCTCTCTCTCCATCCATCCATCCATCCATCCATCCATCCATACACACACACACACACACACACACACACACACACACACACACACACACACACACACACACACACACACACACACACACACACACACACACATACACATACATATATATATATATATATATATATATATATATATATATATATATATATATATATATATATATATATATATATATATATCCTGGTCTTGTTGTATTCAGGTCTTTTCCTGTGTAAGATTGAGATTCTCTTGGCAATGTTTCGGCGAGATCTCATTCGCTATCCTCAGGCTAGTGTTTTTGGTTTAAAGCGTGGCTGGAGCTGCCGTCTTTCTATAAATCTCGGTGTGTATGTGTGTGTGTGGAGTGCTGGCTTTGTTTCAGTAAGTGGATTGATTGGGTGTGTGGCTGTATCATGATTGGTAGATTGGTGCTGATTGGTGCTGGCTGTGGGTCCATTGTTGTTTTGTGTTGTAATGGCCTGGGTGGTGGGTGGGGCATCATATGCGGAGTTGAACCTACACTCAACAAAATCAACCCAGATGAAGCCAATAAAATCAGACTTGCAGTCAGCAAAGTCCTTTGCTCCAGTAATCCACCCAGAAGCAACTTAAGGCAAGAAGAAGAAATAGCATTCACCAACCTGAGGAAAGACAACAACATAATCATTCTCCCAGCAGACAAAGGTAATGCCACAGTGGTGATGAACACATCTGACTACCAAGCCAAACTATCCAACCTACTCCAAGATCCCGCTTACAAACCTCTAAACACAGACACCACCACCTACCTGGAAAAAAGCACCAAATCCAAAATAAAAACCTCTCCCATCAGTGAAGAGATCCAGCAAAGAATCATCTCCAGAGAGAAATCTTCCAGATGTCCCAAACTCTATGGCCTCCCCAAGATACACAAAGAAGGAACACCACTCAGACCCATAGTCACCTCCATAGGCTCACCTCTGCAAAATCTTGCCAAATTCCTTGCAAAACAATTCCAACCCTACACAGAATCCATCACTTCACATGTACAAAACTCACTCCACTTCATAGAAACAATAAAGAAACAAAACCTACAACCCAGCAATCTACTTGTGAGCTTCGATATCATATCCCTCTTCTCCCAAGTGCCTATAAAAGAAGCCTTGACAGCTATCCAGAACAAACACAACCCTTCTAAGCACATCCTGGACCCGACCAACCACTGCCTAACCAACACACACTTCATCCATAATGGACAAAGATGCAAACAGATAGAAGGAGCACTCATGGGATCACCCCTCTCACCCGTCATCACAAACTTATACATGAACATTTTGAAACTAACGCCTTAGATAAATCTGAACACAAACCCAAACTCTGGCTTAGATATGTAGATGACACTTTCATAATTTGGCCACATGGGAAAGAAAAACTGGACAACTTCCTCACACATCTCAATAGTCTACACCCCAAAATACAATTCACTATGGAAATAGAAGCTAACAACCAACTTCCCTTTCTGGACATCCTAATCTACAAAAAACCCAATGGCTCCCTAGGACACACCATCTACCAGAAAAAAGCACACACGAATCACTACCTAAATGCACAATCCCATCACCACCCTGCACAGATTAACTCTGTAGCCGAGACTCTCATCTCCAGAACCAAATGCCTAACTGACAAAGACCACCTGAAAACTTACACAATCTCACAAACATATTAATCTCCAACAGATTCCAAAGAAAAATAATTACCAACCTAATCCAAAGGGAGACTCCTCCCAAGAATCAAGACACAGAACAGGACAATGGCATCGCCCTCCTCCCTTACATCAAAGGCACCACAGATAAAATCAGCAAAATTCTCAACAAACACAATATCAAGACAACCTTCAACACTGACCAAAAAATAGCCAATATTTTAAGAAACCCAAAAGACAAAATCCAGCTAGAAAACAAAGGAGTCTATGAAATACCATGCAAAATCTGCCCTGCAACATACATAGGACAAACTAATAGGAGAATAAATTCACGCATCATAGAACAGAAGGACACAGTAAGAAAAAAAAAAAAGAAAAAACTTCCTCCCTTTTCCAGCACCTTAAAGCTACAGGACATGAAATTGATTTTGAAAGAACCAGGTTAATTTCCAAAACAGAACACTTCAACAAGAGAATAATTATGAAAGCTATCAAAATAGAGAAACACCCCCAGAACATGAATAAATGTGACGATACCTCCTGCCTACCAGACATCTGGAAACCAGCCCTAGTCAACAAACGAGCCCCACCCACCACCCAGAACGTTTATATGTGTGTGTGTGTGTGTGTGTGTCTGTATGGAAACACTATACTACACACACACAAACACACACACAAATATATATAGTGTTTCCCTGAAAATAAGACAGGCGCTTTGCCTTATTTTGGAGGAGGCCTTATTATTTTTGAGGTGCAGGAGGTAGCGAGGGTAGTCACCTCATGGCTGCTGCTATATTGCAATATTTTTAAGGAGTGCTTATTTTTGGGGGAAAGGTTTATTTTTCCCACAGGTGCTCAATTGGGCTTATTATCTGGGAAGGTCTTATTTTTGGGGAAACAGAGGCTTGCCATTCTCCCAAAAGGTTCAGGGCAGCTAATAGTATCAATATAATAGTACATCCTTTGGAAGGAAAAGTATTAAAAGTAAAAGTCTTTCTTAAATATGCTTCTTAAAAATCATCTTAAATATACTTCGAAGAAAAAAATTGGATCCTGCGTCAGTTGCAGAGCATGATATTGATAATCAAAGTGTTTATAGATCTATTGTATAAAGATCACATGAATGATGTATAATGTATCCATACAGGCAATGTATGATGGCAGTTGGGTTAGCTAACCCAAGAATCTTGCCCACTTCCTTACGGGTTCAAGCCAGGGGTAGGCTGCTACAGGTTTGCCTGGGTTCGCGAGAACTCATAGCTAACATTATGGCCAGTTCAGAGAACCTTCAAATCCCACCCCTGGTTGGACCTGACCACACCACCCGGCCCCTCCCTTCCCAACCCACCCCTCCCAGGAGTGTCCACACAGCTCATTTTGGATACAAGATAAGTTCAGGGCCCTCACAGAGGCTTGGGGAGGAGGGAAAATGGGTCTCCCAGAAGTTCCGGAAGGCCTCTGGAACCCAGGGGACACAGTTTTTACCTTCCCAGAGGCTTGAGGAAAGCCTCTGGAGCCTTGGGAAGGTGAAAATGCTCCCTCCCCTCTGCCATGGTGCAGGAGGCCAACTAGGCCATGCCCACAGGGCCAAGCCCATACAGCAACTGAGCAGAGAACTAGTTGCTGAAATTTGTGAAGTCCAATCCTGGTTCAAGCTCAAACTTATATCAGCTAATAAAACAAGTCATTGTTTCCATCACCTTCATAGGACTAGCACTATTTAATTTTGAGTGAATTCAATAGCTTAATTTGCTACATGCTTGAAATAATTATCATGTCTCATAGCAGGTGATCTTATGAATCATCCTGGCAGGGTGCAGGTCACTTTAAAAAGGGCTGCTAGAAAGCAACTTGCAAATGGGACAAAAATTGAAAAACAACTTTGTTTTGCCACGTTTATCAGCACAACACAATCACTTTTTGAGGACTACAATATATGGCATAATACTTTTTGAGTTAAGCATGTCTGCAGGTTGATTCAGTCAATCCATATTTTCCTCTGTAGCATGGCAACATTTACAAACCATCCAATGATGGGAGTCTGTCAAAGGAATCTGTAAGAAAAGGTCTAGAAATGACAAGCAAAAATATACAGATATTTCGCTGTTGCCTGCGGAATTTTGCTAACACCAAGATCCAAACTGCACATTAATTTAAAAACTCAGCTAACAGCTGTCTTTCTTTAAAAAAAATCCTGAAAAATAAATGGATGAGTACCAATTGAGACTAAGATGCTATCATGGATGCAGGAATGTAGGATGTATTTAACTCTTCTACCCCAAGTGGCCTCAATCTGATTTAGGGGTTCTGCCTATAATTTATGTTGTCCAAAGGCAGGCCATTTATTTTAATGAGTCAATTTTTCTCCCCACAGATTTCTAGGGTGAAAAAAAGAATTAAAATTGCTCTTCATGCCAGAATCTGTTTGGGTATCCAGTAGTTTACCAAGCACATATGCTGAATCCCCCTGCTTTTGTGGCCTAAAGTTAAATACAGTTGTTACTTTGATAATTCTGTGACAAAATTACTCATTTGTCATGGTTGGGTGGGAAAATAAAAATATTAAGCATCTCTAAAGCATCCAGACAATCCTGAAAGCCTTCCGAAAGTATAAACCGTCAGTATATTCATAGACTAGAATAGGCAACAAAGTCAGCCAATGAATAGACATGGCAACTGCGTCAGCCAATGGGGGCTGTTTGGAAATTGAAACAGTATTTGTTGGAGACAGCTAAGAGTCTGGGCACAGCTTAGTTCTGTACTGTGCAAAAACTGAAAACTAATCTGAAGTGAAACTGAAAACTGATCTCTCCTCTCTACCACGTTGGAAGAACCATTCTTGGTATTGTATATATGTCTCATGTGTTATATTGTATATAAAGAGAAGTTAATGAATCCTGCTAAATCAATTACCCGTGTGCACTTTCTGGATTTCATTTCTGCAACAAACTCTGACATAAATGGAGTCCTATCTGGGATGACATTACTGTATATTGAGATATGCTTTTTTGCTTCCGGGTTGTTCCTCGGCGCCGTCGGCAGGCTTTTCTGAGCTTGTCAGATCAATAGACAGTAGAGGTGTTTTTTTACGATCTTTAACACCTTGGACACTCTTAAATTCTTGGAATTTATGAGGGAGAGATTCAGCTGTCGGGTTGAGCCTCTCGTGTAGCCCTCCAGAAGGATTTATAGTCTCTGGAGTGCAACGAGGAGTGCCCCCCCATGCAGTTGTTGTATTCTCCTGTCTTTTTGATAACCTCT